>NC_091950.1:229633616-229933616 GCF_031021105.1 Erythrolamprus reginae
ATCAAAAGCTTTGCAAAAGTCGATATAAATTGCATCTATAGATTTCCCTTGATCTAGATGAGTTGTCCATATATTTTTGCAGTGGAGGAGCTGCAGGTTGCAGGATAGTTTTTTTCTGAAACCAAATTGTTTGTTAGAGAGCAAATTATTAGTTTCTAGGTGGAGTAATTGATTTATTTATAATTGATTCCATGACTTTGCATGGGACACAGCATAGTGAAATTGGTCTGTAGTTATCAACAAGAGAGGGGTCACCTTTTTTGAAGATGGGGATTAATAGTCCCAAAGTGTTTCCACTTGCGCAATCTCACCAGCACTTGAATTGCATTCAACACACTACTACGATTGATCCACTAGGTTCACATGGGCATAAGGAGCAGTGCAAATCCCTATCGATGTTGCCATATACTGGGCTGAGTATGCAGGACTTCTAAATGTACAACAGACTACAGAGGTCTGTTTGTAAATAATGCATGAGTGATTGTTTAAAGGACCTTCATTCAAGGATTACAGTCAATGACTTTTGTTTTCATTTAAAACTAGAGTTTATACATTAACTGCGTTTAAAACATAATTCAAAAAATGAATCATCTTGATCATTTTTTTTCCTAGGAAAGGTCCAAGAAGAAATTGCAAAAGAGATTGGTGATACCCAGCCAAGGACAGACCACCGAGCCAAAATGCCTTACACTGATGCTGTAATTCATGAAATTCAAAGGTTTGCTGATATTATTCCATCCAATTTGCCACATGCAACTGCCATGGATGTAACTTTCAAAGGCTTCTTCATACCCAAGGTGATCAGTCTAAAATTAATGCATAATAATAATAATAATAATAATAATAATAATAGCAACAGCAACAACAACAACAACAACAACAACAACAACAACAACAAAAGTACAACAACAACAGAGTTGGAAGGAACCTTGGAGATCGTCTAGTCCAACCCCCTGTTTAGGCAGGAAACCCTACACTACTTCAGACAGATGATTATCCAATATCTTCCTTAAAATTTCCAGTGTCGGAACATTCACAACTTCTGGAGGCAAGATGTTCCACTGATTAATTGTTCTAACTGTCAGGAAATTTCTTCTTTGTTCCAAGTTACTCCTCTCCTTGTTTAGTTTCCACCCATTGCTTCTTGTTCTACTCTCAGGTGCTATGGAGAATAGGTTGACTCCTTCTTCTTTGTGGCAACCCCTGAAATACTGGAACACTGCTATCATGTCTCCCTTGTCCTTCTTTTCATTAAACTAGCCATTCCCAGTTCCTGCAACCCATTCTTCATATGTTTTAGCCTCCAGTCCCCCAATCATCTTTGTTGTTCTTCTCTGCACTTTTTCTAGTGTCAACATCCCTTTTGCACTGGACTCTGTTTCTGAGTGGTCCAACACGTGGAAACTCCAAATCTCAACCATAAATATAAAATATTGTTCCAGGCCCAATGTTCACTTCTCAATAAACACTTTGTAACACTTTACAAAATCCATGTATTAATATTTTTTTAATCATTTTTATTCAACATTTTCAAAAAAAATTATATATAATCTGCTATTTTACAATCTTTCTATATTGGTTTACATTGATTTTACATCTATTTTCAATTTACATATTATCATACATATAATTCTATCAGTATGTATATTTCTATTATACTACACAATATTCCATGTATTAATTTTAATAGTTGTGCATTAATTGGACATATTCCTTTTCATATCATCTTTTATCCTTTCTCTTTATAGGGCACATACGTCGTTCCCTTGCTGACCTCTGTGCTCCGTGATGAATCTCAGTGGGAGAAACCTCATGATTTCTACCCTGAACATTTTCTTGACTCTGAAGGAAAATTTGTGAAGAGGGATGCATTCATGCCATTTTCTGCAGGTGAGATTCTCTGATGTCCTCCTGCAGTGATGACAAATTTGGTTTGCATGTCAAAAAGTTGTGTGGAGGTATGCTAGCATGTGTGTATGTGCCCACACCCCTTCCCTCCCACCCACACCTGTGCACCACCTTCACCCACGCTGCCCCTGCACATGTGCACAATCCCCCTGTCCCCACTCGTACACAGGCCTCACTGAAGCCTGGGACGTGAAAAAAACAAACAGGCAAACCAGAAGTTTTGAAAAATGGACCTACAGTTTGCTTGTTGTGCTGTTTATTTGCACTCCAGGGGGCTCAGGGATGCTTCCTGAAGCAAAAAACAGCACAACGGGCAAATCGGAAGTGCGTTTTCCAAACTTTCAGTTTGTACATTGGGTGTATTTTTTTTCACTCCGGGACTTCAGGGAAGCTTCCCTGAAGCATCCAGAGGGCAAAACGGCCTTTCTTGAGGCCGAATATCATTTCTATGTATATAAATTCTTAGTCTAGGTATATATTACCAATCAAATGCTGTTTCTTCTTAGCCTAGTTTTGTCTCCTGGATCAACCACCAGTCAATTTAATTTTTATTCCAAATTAATTGCTATGGCCTAATTTTAACTGTGGCAGCAAGGTAAGTTAGAGCCCACCCCTACTTGGCACATTGAGAGACTTGTATGTTGATTCCAGAATCTGCCAGGGGAAATCCTCAGTTCTCTGCATGAGTTACTGTTATTGCTGCTGTGCTGAAAAATCACTACCTCTGCCTTTTGGCAGTCCAGGATGAATCTTGTCTTTCAGTCTTCCTGGCTGGCTGGGGCCTTCAGACAAACAGAGACTTTGCGTCTTTTTGGCTTGAAGATTTTATTAGCTTTTCTTAAGCTTTATTCATAGGTCATAGCAATGTAGCAGAGCATAAATAGTCTCCACCCCTCACCCCACCCCAAAGCTGATACCAATCCCGAGAAAATAAGGGGGTTTTTTTTCAGTTTGGACTCCAAACTTCCCCAGCTATGCAACCCCATTTCTGTGATGAATTAGACCACAGCTAAATGAAGCTGAAAATTTTGCAATCTGCTTGATGGGCAAGGATTTGAATGCAACTAATTTGAAACCTTTTGAAAAAAGCTGACATCCCACCTCATTGCTTCCCAAACCTGCTATTATTTTCAAAGAAAGACACCCTCAAGAATTAAGCAATGTGGCTTTAAAAAAAAGTTGTAGTGCGGTATAGGCTTCTCATTTTGGCACCCCACCTTCTGCCTTTGCCTCCACTCCATTGCTTCCAACTCCACTCTCCACCTATTGCTATCTGCCCCTTGGACAGCCTGTTCACTCACCCATCCAGCTTTCCATACAGCATCTGCAGTGAATTATTCCCACAGCAAATTCCTGGTGTTGAGATGTCCTGCAAAGAGATGGCAGTGGTGAGTTGGCAGTGGTGAGAAGGCTGACCCCAGCTGGCTGTGTTTAGCTCGCTGTGTTGAGTCATTCTAGACTCTTTTGATCGTGTGATCATGAGGAACCTACAATGGTAATAAATGTAAAAAAAAATATCACTTTTTCATAGTGCTATTGTAAGTTCAAAAGGTTACTAAATGGACTCAAATGGAATCAAATATTATTTGTAATGGCACCAGGGCAAAAATATAGATGACTGTACCACAATAGGATATTTAATAGCTTCCTTTTAAAGGAGAATTTGTCTGACATTTTTTCTATTCCAACGACTCAATTTTCCCCAAAGAGCAAAGAATTAGATAAGCAGAAGTAATGCCCTAGGAAGGCCTAAAATCTTCCATGTGAAGTTATTTTGAATTATGTCCAATTAAGTATCCCACATATCTTGGCTTCATAAATATCTGATATTTTTGAGTCTTCGGAGAGGGGCGTCATACAAATCTAACAAATTATTAATTATTATTATTATTATTATTATTATTATTATTATTATTATTATTATTATATCACCTTGCTCTATAATATATTAATTGCCCTCCTCTGGAATCACAGATTATCTCAGGGACCGCCTTCTGCTGTACAAATCCCAGCAACCAGTTAGGTCCCACAGAGTGGGTCTTCTCAGGGTCCCGTCAACTAAACAATGCCGCTTGGCAGGGCCCAGGGGGAGAGCCTTCTCTGTGGCGGCCCCGGCCCTCTGGAACCAACTCTCCCCAGAAATTAGAATTGCCCCCACCCTCCTTGCCTTTTGTAAGCTACTTAAAACGCACCTCTGCTGCCAAGCATGGGGGAATTGAGATACTCTTTCCCCCTAGGCCTTTACAATTATATGCATGGTATGTCTATATGTATGTTTGGTTTTTATATTAATGGGTTTTTAATCGATTTTAGTATTGGATTATTATTGTACGCTATCTTATTATTGCTGTTAGCCGCCCCGAGTCTCCGGAGAGAGGCGGCATACAAATCCAATCAATCAATCAGAAGGTCACAAAAGGTGATCACATTAAATCATCATTAATATGAATCAGTTGCCAAGGATCTGAATTTTGATCTCATAATCATGGTAATTTTGCAATGGTCAGAAGTGTAGAAATGGTCACAAGTCAATTTCTTCAGTGTTGTAACTTTGAATGTTCACTGAACAAATGATTGTAAGTCAAAGACTGTCTCCATTTCTTTAATATATTTCTTATTTCTATCAATATCTTTGATCTGTCATTGTTTACTTGTGTGCTGACCTCTCCATGGCCATAGGACATTGAGGAAATCTGTAAAATAGTTTTAAAACAACAATAAGCCCTCATTGTGCTTGCCATCTATGCTTCCTTCCAGGTCGAAGAATATGTGCAGGTGAGACTCTTGCCAAAATGGAGCTCTTCCTCTTCTTTACCAATATTTTGCAAAAATTTACCTTACGCCCACCCCTTGGAACATCCAAAGAAGACCTGGACCTCACCCCTGGAGCTGGACTTATCTCCCGTCCCATGCCTTACAAGACCTGTGCTGTGTTACGCTGATCCGACCATATATACATATTATATATATATACTGTATACATATTATGTATAAGTATACACATTATACCACTTATGCCATAATCATGAAATCTCCAGAATAGTAAAGCCTACAAAGTAGAAACTTCTATCTATCTATCTATCTATCTATCTATCTATCTATCTATCTATCTATCTATCTATCTATCTATCCATCCATCCATCTATTTTTCTGAGCCTTGAAACATATTTAGTTTTACAGGCAAAATTTAACAATAGAATTCAATACTGTCTACATTTCATGTTATTTAGAAGATAAGTGAAAATGACCTCTAATAGGAAAAGTAGATTCTGATAGAAAGAACAGTAGGGGAATCATGAGAAATGAATTGTTTTTATTTTTTTTAATTTGGGGTCATTTATTTCCTTTGCTTTTTACTATTCTATTGCCTTCAATTTTCTGTTTCTGTTAGAACTTTTTGTTTATTTTGCTTTAATTCAATGTACTTTTAATTATACTTTAAAAAGCAGTATTATTTTTTCTGCAATAGTCTATCCATGTATTTGCTTGTATACCACCCAGAGACTTTCTGAGATGGTCATAGGCAGCTTACAAAATTTAGTCAATAAATAATATTCAATTGAATATATTCAATTATATTCTTTTTTTTACAAAATATAATAATTTAGTTATGATAGAAATAGCAATGATAATTATGATTTAAAAGTTTGCTCTTGACCTGTTAATATAATCAGTAAATGCTGTCCAAAATATTAATTTGGATAACAAATTAGATTCAGCAACTTTCAAGAAGTAGAACTGAGTGCTCACGACAAGATGACTGCAGGGAATATAAATTCTTTCATCCTCCACCATTCAATCAAGAAGCTTCTTGATTGGTTGTGAAGCAAAGCATCTTCAAGGAAAAATAAAGTCCAGTTGCCTTTTGAAAAAAAGAAAAAAAGAAAAAGCATCTTTGGGACAACCATGGTCTAGTTGACTGACAATCTCCATGGACAAATTAAATTCAGCAACATTGAAGAATTTCCTTTTTCTTGGAAAGGATCTTTACGTTCTTTGCTAGCTCATAGGAGTGATGACCCAACTTGACCAAAACCATATTGATCCATCTAATTATATAATGTATATGATAAAGTCTTTACCAGAAAAACAGTAAATGTGTTTCTAAATAAACTGGTACAGATTGATGAGAGTGGATTTGTTCCTAATACTAAAATGGAAGATGGACTTGGGGAATGAGGCTTAGGGACGGTGGCTATTCTAAGGAGAAAAGGAAACAGTGGCAGCAAGATGATGACAAGCATGGAAAGTTATAATTAGACACAGCTGCAGGTCACTCTTATGAAGCTGCCCTCAAGTTTGTATCACTGTTGCATTCCAGCTCCTTCTGCTTCCCACAATACTTGGTCATCAGAGCTTCCATGGTGCCAGGTTTCTTGCTGATTTCAAAGGCAGTAATAAGGATGATCTGGCATACATTATTGAAAGTTGACTGGGGATCTATGTTGTGGGAGGATAGGCAGGTATAATAAAGTGTTTACCTGGGTTGATATTTCAGAGCAGGATATGTGACATGCTAGACATAGCTCAAGAGTTCATGGCCAGTAAGACAACCTTAGATCTTTGATTGTCTCATGCACAATGAATAATAATAATTATTATCATTATCATTATTATTATTTAAAAAACACTTATTTATAATTCCCTTTTAACAAAGGGCACAACAGCAAGCCATATACAACTTTAAAAGACAGACACTAGGCAATACACACACTTAACTAGAACACATATATTAAAACCACAAATCTTGTTAAAACCATTCCCAACCTCTCCAATATCCTCCCCTCTTGCTGATCCGCAGAATAAGAAGGTTTCAATCTGCTGAATCAAAGAGGAATGTCTGTAATACCTTGCAGAAATGGAGAAAATTTTCCTCCACCCGAAGCTCTAAGGAAAGACTGTTCCACAGACATGGAGCCAGATCTTGCTGTATGTGTCAGTGGGACGGTCAACCGACCCTTCCCTGCTGAACGTAAGTCCCTCGATGGTGTATACCAAGATAAATAGGTCACGAAGTAATTTGGTGTGTTTGAGCACAGGGCCTTAAATACCATCACTAACAGTTTAAATTGGGCCCTGGCTTGAATTGGCAACCAATGTAACGATCTACATGAGGACAATACATGGGATGACTTGGGGAGGTTTAGAACCACCTGAATGGCACTATTTTGGACCAGGGATAATGGACACAGTGAGCAAGATGGCAAGTCAACCAATAAGCTTTTACAATAGTCTAAACATGATGTTACAAGGGCTTGAATGAGTAGACAAGCAGTCTTCAGTTTGTTAAATCTGTCATAATGGCCCAGACCAAACATAGCTTGTGCAGTAAGCATTGTAAGTCACTTTACTGCTATACCTACGAAATTACATTGGATGGGCGTAAAAAGGGTTCTCGGGTATTTGAAGAGAATTGTAAATTTGGGTCTCCAAATTCAGATCACTGAAGAATTAAAATTAAAATGCTATGTTAATAGTGATTATGCAAATGATGTAAAAAACAGAAAGTCTAATTCTGGGACTGTAATAATGTTTGAAGGGGCTTTCATTGGTTGGAAATCCAGAAAACAAACAGTGGTTGCTTTTTCAACTGCGGAAGTAGAGTTTATTGAGTCGGAGTTATGTTCTGAAATAACATGGTATGTAGAATCATTACAAGATTTTAATGTAAAAGTAAATGGACCAGTAATGGTATTTGAGGATAATGCTGCCAGTATAAAAATTACAATGGGTGACAGAATGAAGAACAGAAGTAAACATGTGGACATTAAGTTCTGCTGCCCCGAGTCCCTGGAGAGGGGTGGCACACAAATCCAATTAAACCTAAACTTAAACTGCAATGTCAGAGAAGCTGTAAAAGAAAAATTGTTTAAGGGAGGGGGTGGACACACACACATACACATGGGGGGGGAGAGTGATACACAGGTATGGAAGAGACAGAGAGACATACAGAGTGACATACAGAGAGGGGGGAAGAGAGGAGGAGAGACACAGGGGGGGGAGAGGGGAAGATAGAGAGAGAAAAAAGACACAGAGATACAGAAAGGGGGGAGATGGGGAGAGATAGTTGGGTAGGCATGGCCAGGGGGTCATGTGACTGAGTGGGGGTGAATGACATCAAGTGGGCCCTGCCCAATCAGGTTTTATGGCTCCCGGTGTGTTTCTTTCCTGTGGAAAAGAAGTCTAAGTATTTAAGAGGTCTGAGTGTTTAAGGTTGCCAACCCCTGCTCTAGACCATTGCTACACAACATTAAAAGATGCTTATTGGTCTTTACCATGAGCAGCTGTGGGACACTCTGATTATTGCATGATTCCTCTTCTACCTGCTTACTAACAAAGACTTAAAACCATGAAACCAACAATTAAATCAGTGAGAACTTGGACTGAGGAGGCAAAGCTAAAGCTAAAGCCTTGACTGCATTGATTGGAATGTTTTTGAAGATACCTCTGCACACCTGGATGAACTTGCAGATACTACTTGTTGAATTTGATTTGCAAATTGAGTCTGCCAGCTGCCAGTTTACATCGTATGTCAGTTTTTGTGAAGAATACAGTGAAGAGGCAATGGTATATAGTACTTGATTCATTGGAAGGGCAACCTGGTTTCTGATCACTCCAGGGAAAACACATGGCACGTTCATGCCCTTGATTTAGTTTTTCACTTTCACTAGAACTTTTCCAACTAGCAGACCAAGCTATCAGTCTCCTCCCCCTCCTCCTCCGCCGCCAGTCTAGTTTTGCAGGAGGAAGCTATCAGGGAAGCTGTTAACAAGCGCTTCTGCATTCCTCCTGGGGAGGTGTGTATTACTCACCTTCAATTGGCATTCCACATTTAGCCTTCAATTCCCTGGAAGGAGAGTGGACCTCTAATACTGTTTTTGAGTTGTAGGAACCACCACCTGGCTCGCCAGTTCCTTCAAATGAGAGGGAGTGGGGTTCCTTTGAGACTGCTTTCCTTCCACCCTTGCCAAGTTCCTATGAGAACTCAATCTATGAAGGCACAACACAGGAAAGAGAAACAACATAGAAAAACCAATATAAGAGGAGGGGCAAGGTGGAGGGATTGGTGAGCTTGAGGGAGAGGTCAAATGCCCACAAGATATCTAAGTCCAGCTCAGCTTAAATACTTTTGACTCTTATCTATCACCAATTTGCTTTGATCAGTTCAGATTCTTGTAGAGATTAAGCTTACAATAA
This sequence comes from Erythrolamprus reginae, assembly GCF_031021105.1. Lineage (NCBI taxonomy): Eukaryota > Metazoa > Chordata > Lepidosauria > Squamata > Dipsadidae > Erythrolamprus > Erythrolamprus reginae. Next base: position 229,642,722 of record NC_091950.1, read on the forward strand.
ATCTTTATACACACCTAACTTCTTGGATTTTTTTATTCCCCTGGAATTTGACATAATATTTGATGAGCAATAAATTATTTTTCTGCCTTGGCTTAATTGTAATCCATGGAATGGAATACGTGGATATCCAAGCTTTTCATAATGGAGAGAGAACACAAATCCCTTGATTGATTCCATTTAGAATATTTTATGGAGTTTACTGGAAGAATTGCTAAACTGGCAGCTGGCAGACTCAATAAATAAATAAATAATAAAATTTGCAAATCAAATTCAGCAAGTAGCAAAAATAGCCATGCTTTTTCACCATGTAAAATGTCAGCATGAAATGAAGGGTTTTAACTAGGTGACAGCAATCACTCACCATATATCTCCCAGTCCTCAAATACAGAAAGACATATATCACCCTTCAACACTCCAAATCCCACAAGCAACAGAAAAGTCCATCACAGAAACCTGTTTGGCCCAAACAAGAGACCAGGCAGAAAATTAAAATGTTCACTCTTCTTACTGACCTGAGAGACATAGGAATTGTTTAACAACATTGGAAAACATTGGCTGAATGGTTTCTCACTTAGTAATGATTAATTTGATTCCAATTTTTTACCTATGTAACTATGCATTTATTTATCAGTTATATCAATCTTTAACTAAAAAGTAAAATATTTATTCCAGGAGGTTTTGTTAGATATTGCTTACAGGCAGGAAGATTTTGCAATTTGTCCTGTATTCCATAATTTTAATAAATTATTTATATACTTTATATTGATCTTAAAAAGCTGGGTTATTATGAAATACAAATTAGTGAAAATGGTTTGGTATATTGTTGAAGATTTCACTATTTGTGTAATACGTGCCAGGAAAAGATCAAACTCCTGTTGCGGAAAAGAACAAGGGCAAAGTTCAAAGGTCCTTTATTGAACAGAGCAGTCTGAGGATTCAGTAGAAAGAGTAGCTGGGCTCTGCCTACTTCATTGCTTTGAAGTACACGCTGGAATCATTTCAGTTTTTGAAAATTCCTTGTACTTTTTACTGAAGACTGCTTATTAAAAGGAAATGGATTGGGCCGGAGTAATTTTAATTATATTACTATTTATTCTTCCAGTTATGTTTCTTTTGAAAAGGGGTAGTTCCAGAAGTAAGAGCTCCCCCAATCTCCCCCCGGGGCCCGGGACTATACCCATTTTAGGAAATCTGCACATGATGGATCTGAAGAAGCCTCAGAAAACAATGACAGAGGTAAAGCCTAAAAATAAACAAGTCTCTTTATAATTATTTGCCAAAAGTTGTTTGGATGGGGGGAAAAACTGGTAATTTCGTCAGGCAAGTCTAATGTCCTCCCTGATTGGTGTTTACTGTATATGGAAATATTCAAAAGGGGCATTGGGACATACCTGATAAACCCTTTCTCGTAGGGTGGAACTAGCCTCCAAGAATGGGAGAAACACAGTCCTTAACCAATCAGGGCTGAGTCTGAAAGAGAATAAATAGCACCCCTGTGCCTCAGTTCTGGTTGGAGCCCCCACTGTCTGGCACCACCTGCTGCAACATCCTGCAGCCAAAGGCCACCTCCTCTAAGGCAAAAAGATCCAGTTTATAATGACATATAAATGGCATAGGGGAAGACTAGGGGGCTACGTGGCAAACTTCTTCAATTGGTGTTCAGGTATTCCACACCACAGTGGTGTCCATTGCTGTGCATAGAAGGCACAGCAGGGACAAGTGGTCATAGGATGTGGAAATAATGGAATGAATCCAGTGACCTACTGCCGAAGAAGACACCTTCTGACCCATAGAGACACCTTTAAGCGAGACAAACTGCACCTTCATCCTATGAAAGTTTGACGTGCACTGGATCTAAATGTCTAGTGGGTGTCTCATGTCCACGAGGTGTCACACCATTCTGTGTCAGTAGTGGGAGAAGGATAAAAGGCAGGCAAAATTATTTCCTGTGCCCTATGGAAGTAGGAGTTAACCTTTGGAACAAAGGTAGGGTCCAATCATAGTACCACCCTGTCCTGGTGGAAGACACAAAGGTCACCCGTGATGGAGAGAGTGGCCAGTTCAGATATTCTATGGACAGATGTTATGGCTACAAGGAAAACAACCTTATACGTGAGATTACACATAAAAACAGTTTACAAAAGTCCAAAGGGACCCCAGTGAATTATTTCAAGACAACTTTTTTTGTTGTTAATCAATGTAAAATGTTCTAATTGAATAAGTAATGTGATTTTTTAGATTTGCAGAAGTGTTCAAAGCCCAAGGACCCTTTGGGGAGATAAAAATGCTCTTTAGCTTGAATGATTGGATATTCATTCAGTTCTGTATTTAGAGGCACTCCACTGTTTGCACATTTTAAGCAGAATTATAAGTCATTTGATTGATTTCTACAGTAATCAATACACAACCAAAATTAGGGGCAGAACAAGGAGTAATGGGTAGAAACGTGTTAAAGAGAGATACAACCTATAAATTGTACACATTTTCTAACAGTGAGAAGAATTAATCAATGGAATAGCTTGCCTCCTGGGTACTTCACTACTGGAGGCTTTGAAATAATACTGGGCAACAATTTGATTGGGATGGTATAAGGTTCCTGCCTTGAATAGATAGTCTTCGGAGAGGGGCGGCATACAAATCTAAATAATAAATAAAATAAAATAAATAAATAAATAGACAACTCCAAGGTCCCTTCCAGCCCATGATTCTATGATTCACAGTATGTCATGCACAAATGATGTTAGTCCAACATATTAGAAACCTTTTCTCAACTTGATAAACATTTCTATTGTGAGGATTTTTTATTATATAAGCATTTTAAGTGTTAAATGCAGTGTTCCCTCTAATTTTTTTTCGGTGTGGGCGGAAAACTATAGTGTCTGAGCAGCAGTCACTTCAGGACTGGGCGGGTTCGGGGGGGTGCTGGCAAGCCCCCCAGGCCGGCTGCGACCTTTTAAAACACCCGCACCACTTCGCAGCTGTCTCCTGAAGCCGAATGCTAAAGCCGAACTTCCGCGTTCGGCTTCGGGAGACAGCTGGGAAGCGGCGCGGGTGTTTTAAAAGGTCGCAGCCGGCCTGGGGGGCTTCCCAGCAACCTCCCGAACTGAACCCGGGGTTCAGCAAAATTTTGCCTCTTCTTACGAACTTTGTTCGAGTTACGAACCGGCGTTCGGGAGGCTTCTGGGAAGCCCCGCCGCCCGGCTGTCACCTTTTAAAACAGCCGCGCGGCTTCCCAGCAGTCTCCGAACGCCGGTTCGTAACTCGAAAAAAGTTCGTAAGAAGAGGCAAAAATTTTCTGAACCCCGGGTTCGTATCATGAGTTGTTCGTAAGACGAGGGGTTCGTATCTTGAGGTACCACTGTGTGTGTGTGTGTGTGTGTGTGTGTGTATATATATATATATATATGTCACATGTTTAAGCTGAATTTGAAAACTAAGGGAGACTAGGATAGATCTATTTCGGCCTTATTTTGGCCTCATCAGCTAGCCATACCCACTGGGACTTGAACCTGCAACCTTTGCCTTGTAAGGCAGAGAATTATCCTCTAGGCTACAGTATCCAATCCCTTTAGCTCTGCACCAGGGAAGGGTTACATATTTCCCTTCTATTTTATTGAAATTAATAATAAAACAAAACCAAAATCTATTACTATTAAAACTAAAACAACCAGCAAAAACAAAAACAAAACTATTAATAAATCTATGCTTTAAAACCCACTTAAATAGTTGAGCTAGTTTCAAACTAGATTTTGATTTTCTTTCTCTCTTTCTTGCTCCCATTCTTTTCTATCTGTTTCTGTCTCTTTTCCTCTCTTCCTCCCTCCCTCTCTTTCCCCCTTCTCTTCTTTCTCTCTCCCTCCCCCCTCCATCCCTCTCACTCTTTCCCTCCTTCTCATCCTCCTTTCCTATTTCTCCATCCCTCCCTTTCATTCTTTCTCTCTTCCTTCCTCTCTTTTTTCTCTCTGTCTTACTCTCTTCTTATTTTTCCTGCCCTGCAACACCACTCACTCGCACAAATATGTTTTTTGGGGCCAGAAGCACGGGGGCTTCCTGGGAAACTTTCCTTTTTCCCTGGGACCCAGAGAAGGCGGCCGTCGGATTTGGGGTGAAAAGGCTCGGAGGCAAGAGCCCTGCCATCACCCTGAGCAATTCGCGTAATGAAGTAGACTGCTGAGGCACCGGGCAGTACCCATGAGAAGGTTGGGGGAATTGCGACAGGGCGACGGCCGGGCTTGGGCGGTGGGGGAACTGCGGTAGGCTGGCGGCTGGTTCTGGGCGGTGGCGGGTGGGCCGTGGCAAGCCGGGGAAGCCGCGGTAGGCTGGCGGCTGGGTCTCAGCAGCGACGGGTGGGCCGCAGCAAGCCAGGAAAGCCGCGGTAAGCTGGGAAAGCCGCGGCCGCGCGGGAAGCCGCAGTAGGCTGGCGGCTGGATCTGGGCGGCGGCGGGCGGGCCGTGGCAAGCCGGGGAAGCTGTGGTAGGCTGGCGGCCAGGTCTGGGCAGTGGCACGTGGGCCGCGGCGGTGCGGGAAGCCGCGGTAGGCTGCCGGCCGGGTCTGGGCGGCTGCGGGTGGGCTGCGGCAAGCCGGGGAAGCCGCGGTAGGCTGGCGGCCGGGTCTGGGCAGTGGCAGTGCGGGAAGCCACGGTAGGCTGGCAGCCGGGTCTGGGCGGCCGCGGGCAGGCCGCGGGAAGCCGGGGAAGCCACGTTAGGCTGGCAGCCGGGTCTTGGCAGCGGCGGGCGGGCCGCGGAAAGCCAGGAAAGCCGCGGGAAGCCGGGAAAGCCACGGCGGTGCGGGAAGCCGCAGTAGGCTGGCGGCCGGGTCTGGGTGGTGGCGGGCGTGCTGCAGCAAGCCGGCAGCCGGGTCTTGTCGACGGGGGGAACCGCGATAGGCCGGCGGCCTGGCCCAGGGCCCCCGGTCATCACCCCCCACCCTCGTTCCCACCCCCACCCCATGGATGCTTAGAAGGCCCGGCAGCAGACCGCGCCGCCAGACGCAGAGACCCCCAATGGTTTTCTTACCTTACCGGGCCAGCAGCTAAACAACCATTTGGCTGCGGGGGGGGTGTACGCGGAGAACGTCTGGGATTTAAGGGGCGGGGAAGAAAGCGGGCCTATAATTGGCCCCTTTCTTTCCCGCCTTTACTTGAAGGAACTGTTGCTGCAAACTGTTGTTTACAGAGCAGCGGCAGTTCCTTTAATTTCAAATTCCGGCGCAGTGATCGGTCCTGTGCGCTGGAATTTGAAATTCCCGGGCTGGGGGTTAAAAACCTCTGCGCTATAGCTTGCGCAGCTTAGAGGGAACTATGGTTAAATGTAGATCACATCAAAATTAAAAAATTATAAAGAATGATATACCGTCACAATTCTCAAGAACAGAAAAGGGAAATAATATTATATGTGCCTCTTAATTTTGACATATAGTTTCTTAATCATCTTCTACATATGTAATTCCAGTTATTGATTAAAATTGTGTCTGATTCCCTTTTGCTGAATACCAGTGGTCAAAAGAATATGGTCCCATTTTCCGCATCAAACTGGGATTGCAGGAGATGGTGGTGCTAACCGGCTACGAGACAGTCAAAGAAGCTCTAGTGAACGAGGCTGATGTATTTGCAGACAGGCCCTTTGTTCCCATTTTTGAAGATGCAAGAAAAGGTGAGCTATTTCACTCTGGATTATAATTGACAAACCTTTCAGATGTGTGATCAGTATAGATTTTTTGACTTGAAGTTTACACCAAAAAAATCTCAGATGAGTTTCTGAAAATCCACGTGGGTTGGAAAGCCAACTAAAACCTTTCTGTGCCACTGTGACTTTGTCCCTCAATTCCAATGGAGGTAACTGGCAAATAAAAAGCAGGGCCAATATTCTATCATTCTCCTTAGCCTCCCATGCTGCTCACCGCTGTGTTTCATTCTGCATATAGGCAACTTTTTTTGGGGGGGGGGGGTTGAGAAATTCAATAGGCAGGGTTTCTGCCTATCACTCTCCTCATATATGTTGTTATACAGACCTTTTCTTTGTGCCAGTGGTGAATTTCTGCATCCTTAAAAGATACTGTAAATTTCATTTAAATTTTTTTTAAAATGTATGATTTTTGGATTATATTAGAATAGTATTGGACACCCTGGAGTACTACGAAGCCCACAGTGAAAAACAAGTGGCATTAATATTTCTCGACGCCCAGAAGGCTTTTGACAACGTGTCCTGGAAATTTATATTCAAACAACTTGAATATATGGAATTTGGCCCTAAATTCATTAACACAATAAAAACTATATATACCGACCAATCAGCATATATCATCCTTAATGGAGATATATCGACAAAAATTTCCCTCCACAAAGGAACGAGAGAAGGGTGTCCACTGTCCCCACTACTATTTATCCTAACATTAGAAGTACTAACTAGAATTATTAGAAAAAAGGAAGATATAAAAGGGCTAAAGTGCAAAAACGAAATTTATAAGCTACAAGCCTTCGCAGATGACCTGGTATTTATTATAGAGGACCCTTTAGAATCAGGACCCAAACTACTGGCCATCCTAGAAGAATATGGCACAGTGGCAGGCCTTAAAATAAATAAAACTAAAACTCAAATCTTAACCAAAAATATGAGAGAACCGCAGAAAGCCATTCTTAACAGCCAAACTTGATATCCAAATAGTTAAAAAAATCAAATACCTTGGCATTAATTTGACGAATAAAGTGTCTAGCCTAAAAGAAAATAATTACAATAAACTAATAGATAAAATACAATCGGACTTGTTGAAATGGAAAAGTCTACAACTCTCCTTACTAGGGAGGATTGCGGCTATAAAACTTAACATCTTGCCCAAAATATTGTTCCTATTCCAAACAATCCCAATTCAATTGAAACAGGAATTCTTTATAAAATTGAACAAAATTACCAGTAACTTCATCTGGCAGAACAAGCGCCCTCGAATTCGCTTAAAATATCTACAAGATAGAAAAGAAGAAGGAGGTCTGGCACTCCCAATTTGGAAAGACTATTACATTGCCGCATCACTAACTTGGATGAGAGAATGGATGAGCTTATCTAACATCAGATTACTTAGCTTAGAAGGTCATGACCTCCACTTAGGATGGCACTACTATCTTTGGGATGAGAAGCCGAGGACCCATAAATATTTTACCAATCATCTGATTAGGAAATCTTTAATACATACCTGGAAAAAAATTAAGTCTAAACTTTACAAAGGAATCCCCACATGGTATGCCCCATTAGAAGCATATGTGCATCCTAATTTTCATAAAAAAAACAATATAATAAGGTACAAGGATATATTAAATTCCAATGGTGAAATTAGATCAAGAATAGAATTAGAAAACCTCAGTCAAAAAACGGAATGGTAGGAATACTTACAGATACAAACTAAATTCAACAAGGATAAAAGTAATCCTGGAATAATTAAAAAAGCCCCGCTAGACAAACTATGTACAGATTCCCAGGAACAATTAATTTAAAAATTCTATTGTTACTTAAACTATAACGAATTGGACAATATTAACACAAAAATTAATGTAAAACAATGGAATCTGGACCTCAAAAAAGAGATCAAAGAAGAGGAATGGCAAATACTTTGGAGCAGAAATTATAAACTGACTATTGCCACGTCCTACAAAGAGAATTTAGTTAAAATGTTTTACAGGTGGCATATTACCCCGATTAAATTAACAAAACTAAATAATAAAATTTTCACCTTATTGTTGGAAGTGTCACCAAGAAATAGGCACCTATTTCCATTTATGGTGGCAATGCACAAAAGCTAAAATCTATTGGAATAAAATCGGAATCTGGATTGACGAAATACTTAATCTGACAATAGAAAAAAACCCTGAATGTTTTCTTCTGGGCATTATTAGACAAAATCTACCTAAACCCCAAATACGTCTAATTGTCCATTTAACAACAGCAGCCAGATTAACCTTTGCGCAGTGGTGGAAGAATGAGGAGATACCTCCGAATGACGCAATAATAAAAAAAATTAAATACTGCGCAGAGATGACAAAATTAACTATATTAGTCAGAAACGAAACTATGGCCACATTCAATAACTGTTGGGATCCTTTCTACAACTGGTTAGGAAAAAAGAGTGAGAATAACACGCCATAAGATTGATATGTTGGATATAAACACGACCAGTTGCAAATCTGGTATATAGCTATCTTATATTTTATATAGTATTAAGAGACTTTATATATATATACTGATAGTATCTTTATTACTAATCCCTAAAATCTCTATAACTTGAATAACTCAACACTTGCATCTATCAATCTCGATAAACAAACCGAACCATGGTAACGAGCTAATAAAATAGGAATCAGTTCTCGTTTTCATTACAGCTCCCCCGGACATTCGCCAAATCTTTTATTCTTTCTATCTTTTCTATGTTCTCTGTCCTTTCTATCTTTTTCCCTCCTCCTCTCTACCCTTTCCCTACCTACTTCTTTCCTTCCCCTTTTCTAGTTTTTAAGTTTGTACTTTGTCAATTGATATGTCACTCGATTGTTCTCTATTGTTACGACCACTATTTCATCTTTTGTACAATATGTTGTATTTTGTATTATTTGTATAATAAAAGTTTTATATTAAAAAAAAAAAGCAGGGCCAATATTCTATCATTCTCCTTAGCCTCCCATGCTGCTCACCACTGTGTTTCATTCTGCATATAGGCAACTTTTTTTGGGGGGGGGGGGGGGGTTGAGAAATCCAATAGGTCTATCACTCTCCTCGTATATGTTGTTATACAGACCTTTTCTTTGTGCAATGTTTTTTGCCAGTGGTGAATTTCTGCATCCTTAAAAGATACTGTAAATTTCATTTAATTTTTTTTTAAAATGTATGATTTTTGGATTATGCAGCAAAAAAGTTCTTGGTACACAAGTATGAAAGATTAACTTTTACTAATTTAGTTACAATGCTAAATGGTTAATGTTTGATCCATAGTATATAGACAAATCACATCAAGGTGTGATTGCTAACTAAGTAGAAGAGTATCTAATTAACTTTTTTTACTCTAAAAAAACCAGAAGAGTTTTGGTAAGTTAGATAACAGAATCTGAGTAAATAATCATTTCCTTAAATAGATTAAATAATTAGGTATACTTAGTCATATTATCCAGACAGGCATTCCACATTCTTGGCAGATATTGATAAAAAACCTACAATTTGGTATATGAATTTTTGAGAAATATTAATCTATTAAGACACCAGATGATTTAAAATTATAGTTTTGAATCATGTAGAAGATATTTGCATATGGAAAAATGATGATTGCTTTCATTTTTGTTTTGTTTTGATAAGGAGATGCTGAATACAAAAACAGAGGTTAAAGAAAATGGAGCAGAAATTGTTAACACAAACTTTGAAATACCTTTCAGCCAAGTTCTTAGACAAATGGATGAAGGACTTGATCTAATTGATATAATATGCTTTAATGAAGTTTTAAAACAAGAATGAGCAGCAAAGGACAATACAATTTTATTTCACTATCTTATCTTTTTTCTCTTTAGGTCTTGTTTTTGCTCATGGTGAGAACTGGAAAGTGATGCGACGGTTTACATTAGCCACATTACGGGATTATGGAATGGGCAAGAGGACCATTGAAGACAAAATCACAGAGGAATGTAGTGTCTTAACAAAGACAATGGAGATTTATGGAGGTGGGTCGAAATATTGTAATGGAGTATCTTCTTGGATAAATGTAGAATGGGATATAATTTCTGCAGATTATATTAAATGACCAAGGAGTATGTTGGGAAATTCTCTTAAACCCAGGGTTTTCTCCCTATAAATATGCTCCCTTGTCCAATTTATGTTAATAATTTCACAGAAATGTGATTTATGGCAAAATTATTCCAGAGCAGAGATGGGTTCTTCCCTGTTTGGACTGGTTCACCTGTACCTGTAGTGAACAACTGTTGATGTCACGATGATGTCATGAACTGGTTTGATCAGTGCAGATCCGTGAGCACCACCATCTTTTTTTTGGAATTTTTTTGGAACTTTTAAAATATATATTTTTTAATTTTTTCCCAGATATTTTTTCTTCTGCAAATGCAGAGAACCTGAGTTGTGCATGGTTTGCCATCTTGTCTTCAGCTTTTGGGGGGTGAGGGTCTGAATTTTTTATTTTTTTGGTGGGGGAGAATTTTTTCTGGTTTTTTTCCTCATGAGCAGAAGCCAGGTTTCCAGCATTCCAGCAACATATAGTCGCCATCTTGCTTTTGGCTTCCAGAGGACTCACGAATCACTTCTAGACTTATTCTTCTTTAGAGACTCCTCTAAATCCTTCATTTAGAGCGGGTTGCAAGTCGTTCATCTAAGAATGAAAATATGTTGTAAATTGGAGTTCTTGCTCCTCTGTGCTTTTGTTTGAGCTATTTGATCTATAAAACTGCAATAATTTAATAATTTAATGAGGAGGCATTGCAACAACTTTGCCAAATATTTTATTCTCAAGAAGTTCCACTGTTGTGAAGACCAAACATCAGTGATGTATGATCAGATATTACAGTTTTGAAAAAATGAATTACAATTGAAATACTTTTTCATATTTTTAATATAAATTATTCCAATGTTATCAGTGCTAGCCATAGCTTTCTGGGAACAATGTTCCCTTTATGTAAGGTGATTTTGAATATAAATGCAGTAGAAAACAGATTTAATTCTTTCATTCACACTTTATCTATTGTTTTTGTCCAGGAAAACCCTTTGACATCAAAAGAATTCTCACTGCTGCTGTTTCCAACATCATAGTTTCGATTCTACTTGGGAAACGCTATGAATATGAAGATGCCATATTTTTACGATTACTGAAGACAATTAGGGAAAATATTCAACTTCTAGGAAGCCCTGCTGTGTTGGTAATCTAATTTCATATTTTGAAGGTGGGAAAAGCAGACAACAGAATATGTGTCATTTAAGCTTTGTTGAAAAGCAAAGCACGTTACTTCTCATAACATTATTTTGATAAAAATATTTGAGATTTCCATCCGAAAAACTCAAAACATTCAATTTTCATAATATGCGTTTTCCTTTATCATTCTTTTAGCTATATAATTTGTTTCCCAAGTTGGGGTATTTTTTGGGTGTTCATAAAATAATAATGAAAAATCAAAAGGAGCTCCATGATTTCATAAAGACCACCTTCATAGAATATCTCCAAGATCTTGATGAAAATGACCCGAGAAATTTTATTGAATCATTTCTTGTTTGGCAAAAGCAGGTAATAGATTATTTTAGCCATATCTGTTATTATAAATTTTAAATGTTAAAAATAAGACTCCATACTGTATATGCTATCTGCAGACTGGTTAAGATCTTTCTTTCAAAAATATAGACAGGACTGTCTCCTGCCACATATCTCCCAGAAACCTATTTGATCACACAGAATTGGCCTCCTCTGGGTCCCGTTGACTAAACAATGTAGGTTGGCGGGACTGCGGTGGAGGGCCTTTTCTGTAACTGCCTCGGCTGTATAGAACCAACTCTCCCCCGATGTTCACACAGCTCCCACTCTACCGGCCTTTCAAAAAGCTGTTAAGACCTGGCTTTGCCGACAGGCCTGGAGGCTGTGAATCTTAACATTTGACACGTCCAAATTACCGTATGTTCAACTCTTTTTATATTATTGCATTGTTTGTACTGTTGTAAACTGCTCTTAGTTCTTCGGGACTGGGTGGCATAGAAGTCAAATAAATTAAATTAAATTAAAACAAAATTCCAAAGCAATTTTAATCAATCCCTCTTCATTACTTTATTTCAGAAATGTCAGCTACTTAAAATTATACCAAGATTGATTTCTCTTCCATTAAAATGCCTTAAATATTGATCCAAGTGGGGACAGGACTGGGTGATCCCTTTGTGCCAATCTTTTTTTCTTTGTATGCAACTGTTTGATTTCAGAGTTTTCTTTCTAGAAATCCCACAGTGTTGGGGTTGGGGCAACTATAAGCTTCTAAAGCTATTAACCACACATGAAGTGTCATTTGAGATTTCAGGAATATGTGTTATGTGGATAGGTTGAATTTCCTTATTAATATTTTCTCTATACACTTCAGGAAAATATGAAGATGACACATGGTGGATATTTCCATAACAAAAATCTTATAGGTCTTGTAGATGATTTATTTGTTGCTGGTACAGACACAACATCAAACACTCTGAGCTGGGCCATACTCCTAATGATGAAATACCCAGAAATTCAAAGTAAGCACTTTCATAATATTGGCATGCAATAAAAGCGAAGAAGCACAGACTTCCAAGGAATGTTCATGTACGATTTACAAAGAAAGTGGTCAGAGATGAAATTTACAAAAGCATGAGAAATGAACAAATAATGTACAATGGAAAAGAAATAATTATTTTAAAACAGATATCTAAGAGAATCAGAGAAAAAAGAAGTGATTTTCATTACTTAACAGCTAAATTGATGAGACAGGAAATACCATTTAGGTGGTTAATTCCTGAGGGACTTTTAATAACATGGAAAGGAAAAATATAAAAATTGACTTTACTGTGCAATGCTTAGAAAAAGAAGGAGGAAGCAGCTCAGACGTAGACCTTCAAAGCCGGGAAGAAGAAATAGAAGAGAAAGAATCTGAGGACAAAAGAGAAAGGAAAGGGACACAGAGAGAAGAAAGGATTATGATGAGCAGCGGCGAAAAAACAGTAAAAAGATAAAATCACTAAAAATCTTTTCAGTTAACATTAATGGATTGAATTCGGTTATAAAAAGAAGACAGACAATGATTAAATTACAGAAAGAAAATGCAGATATATTATGTCTACAGGAGGTCCACATTAGAAAACAAGACACTAAATTATTAGAAAATAAAAAATTGGATAAATTATTTGCTGCACTATCAGAGTCCAAAAAAAGGGGAATCAGTGTATACATCAGGGAACGATTACAACCGAAGCAAATTTATGATGATAGTGAAGGCAGAATACTAAGTATATAAATCAGGATAGGATACAAAGAAATGGCACTGATGGTTATATACGCCCCAAATACAAATCAGAGAGAATTTTACAGGGAATTAGAAGAACATGTAAGACAAATAGGTGGGGAAAACATCTGTATCATTGGAGACTTTAATGCAGTTCATGATATCAAAAAAGATTATAAATGGCCCAAAAGAAAAATAAAGAGAAGAAAACCATACCAATTGAATTTTTTGAGATGGTGAGAGAACACAGCCTTATAGACATATGGAGGGAAAGACACACACAGGAATTACAGTACACTTTTTTCTCACCACCTTAAATATCATGGTTGAGGATTGGCATTAATTGCGTAGACAAGGAAATAGAGAACATCACTGAGAAAATTGAGATTGGACCGAATATATGGGCAGACCATCACCCAATAATACTAATGATTAAAGAACCAAAAAGACAATACTATAGGTGGACATTAAACCAAACATTAATAAAATAGAATAATTATATTAAACTCATGAATGAAGAGTTAAAATTTTTCTTTCAAAATAACTGGAATGATGAAACAATGATGCAGATACTATGGGACACCACCAAAGCATACATAAGAGGTTTAACGATAGCATACACGGCCAAAATAAAGAAAACTAAAACCAAACAGATGTAAGAATACCCAAACAAAGTGCAATATATAGAAAAAGAAGTGCAAAAAGATTTACAAAATGAAGAACTAAGAGAAGAAAGGGATAAATTAATACACAGAATCAATATATGATTGTCCAGAACTGGATAAGTTAACACAAGAGTTAAGGAATAAAGATGAATCATGTTATTATGAGATTTGGAAGGAATTCTATAACTGGGTGGATAAAAGAAAATAGAGATAATAGCTGTACATAGGAAACATATGTTTAAGATTTTAAAATATTTCAAAATATACATTATAATGAGATACAGGGAAATATTGTATAATTCTGGTTGCACATAAACCTTAGTGTAACTGCTGGTGTTATAGGTCGTAGAAATATATAAGAGAAAGAACTGTCTAGGAAACAGTTCAGGGGGGGAGGGAGTTGTTACATGTTTATATGTCTTGTTATGGTGTTTGTTTCTGTCTCTTTTAAGACATTTGGTACAATAGCAAAAACAAACAAATATGTAACAAAATGATAGATCATGTACTGTCTTTTTAATGTTTATACATGTAATAATTTTTTTTCTAATAAAAAATTAAATTAAATTAAATTTTAAAAAAGAACCTGGTCATGGAACGAATTAAGTTCTTAAGTACAGGTACCACTGTATAAGAAATAAGTACATCTTTACACAAATAAAACACAACAATAATGACAATTATCTTGAATGCATTTGGGTAAACTGACATTGCCGGAGGTCTATTCTATAGGCCACCCAACCAAACAAAAGAGGTAGATGAACTTTTTGCTAGTCAGTTAACTAAGATATGTAGGAAGGACATCACAATAGTAATGGGGAATTTTAACTACTCTGACAGGTTCCTAACAAATCTAGCAGACAACTAGAGAAGGGAACACTGGGATCAGCCAAATTGGACTTAATTCTCACTTACAGAGATGAAATGATAGAAGGTGTTGAAGCTACAGGAACCTTGGGGGCAAGTGATCATGCAATATTGGAATTCAACATTATGCAAACCCAAGCAGTGAAACAAAGTTAAACTAGAGTCTTGGACTTTAAGAGAGCTACTTTCAATAAACTTAGACAGAATCTGAGACAGATTCCATGGACAAGAATCCTTAAGGAGAAAACAAGTCAAGAAGCTTGGGAAATTTTGAAAACTGAGATTATAAAATCCCAGTCTAGCAAAATACCAATGAAGAAGAAAAATAAGAGAAACCAGCATGGTTGCATAAAGAACTCTCTGACAAATTGAAAGACAAAAAAGGACAAGTATAAAAAATGGAAAAAAGGAAAATACATGTATCTAGAAATATTTCATGAGAAGAATACTACACTCCTTTGCTCAGAACAGAATACCCGATTCCATCAAACTTGAAATTTTGGGCTTAGGAAAATTAGAAGTATGTCACCTTTGATCTGATCTAAATGTAGTTCATAAAATTATCTGCCACAATATCCTACCTGTCAATGATTACATCAGCTTCAACCACAACAATACACAAGCACATAATAGATACAAACTTAATGTAAACCATGCCAAACTCGATTGCAGAAAATACGACTTCAGCAAGAGAGTGATTAACGCCTGAAATGTACTAATTGACTCTGTGGTTTCTTCCCCAAACCCCAAAAATTTTAACTTTAGATTGTCTATTGTGGACTTCACCCATTCCTAAGAGGTCTGTAAGGGGCGTGCACAAGTGCATCACTGTATCTACCATCCCTGTTTTACTGTCCTATTATCCTCATTTATCCGTACTTACTTTGTTTATATTTATATTTAAACCTATGCCTGCTATCTTGTACATATTTAAGAAACAAAATAAATTTTTAAAAATAGATATCTTTAATTTATGCTGACTTGCCAATTTATGCCAAAGTATGCCGACTTGCCCAATCTCACCAGTACTCAAATTGTATTCAGAAGCTTACTACAAATAGTCCAGTGGGCTCACATGGTCATAATGCGGCACACAAATCACTATCCAATCACATATTGGACTGAGTATTAATGTCTAAATGATCTGCAAGACTTCCAGGTGCATAGCAGATTAGAATAGTCCATTTGTGTTGTGAGCGCTCCTTGTCCACCTCTGGTCATGTCAGATTCTGAGGATGATGAGCCAGGCCCCTCTGGATACCCTGGGCCAGTGGGGTTGCCAGCTGATGCAGAGAGTAAGAGTGATGGAGAAATAGACCTGGATGAACCTGAGGAACCACGAGGGATGGCAGATATGTCAATAGTCCAGGTCAGAGAATGAAGAGGACATTAGAATGGATGAACCTCTATTAGATGCCAGATTCAGGAGGTTTCAAAGCAAACAACAACACTTGTATGGTAAAAAGAACAATTTGTAGCTTTAACTCTATGAGGTTTGCTGACCACTCCAAGCAGGTATTAAATAAAGGATCTTGGGAAATTCTGGGTGGAGTGTCAACGTTGATTTCATGGACACTGTGTTAGATCTGGGGCTCTAGAAAAAGCCCCTCCCCCCCAAAAAAACCATGATTCCTGCTTTGCAAAAGTCCTTTGCTAGAAGCTGCATGCCTGTCAAACTGTGGTGAGCTGATTTTATATACTCTATGACTCATCGTCTTACTTATCATCTTTCGGCTGTGGCGAGGAAGCCGTTTGCCCAGGTTCGCCTGGTGCATCAGTTGCGGCCCTATTTGGACAGGGAGTCATTGCTCACAGTTGCTCATGCCCTTATCACCTCGAGGTTTGATTACTGCAATGCTCTCTACAAGGGGCTACCTTTGAAAAGTGTTCGGAAACTTCAGATCGTGCAGAATGTGGGCGCGAGAGCTATCGTGGGGCTTCCTAGATTTGCCCACATTTCTACAACACTCTGTGGCCTGCACTGGCTGCCGATCGGTTTCTGGTCACAATTCAAAGTGTTAGTAATAACCTTTAAAGTCCTTCATGGCATTGGACCAGAATACCTCCGCAACTGCCTTCTACCGCACGAATCTCAGGGGCCGATAAGGTCCCATAGAGTTGGCCTTCTCCGGGTCCCATTGACCAAACAATGTCATTTGGCGGGCCCCAGGGGAAGAGCCTTCTCTGTGGCGGCCCCAGCCCTCTGGAATCAACTCCCCCCAGAGATTAGAACGGCCCCCACCTTCCTTGTCTTTCGCAAGTTACTCAAGACCCACCTATATTGCCAGGCATGAGGCAACTAAGACACCTCCCCCAGGCTTTCTTATATTTTATGTTTGCTATGTATGTGTTGTACGGTTTTTAATTGTTGGGGTTTTTTATATAATTTTTATTATTAGATTTGTTCCATTGTTATACTGTTTTTTATTACTGTTGTGAGCCGCCCCGAGTCTTCGGAGAGGGGCGGCATACAAATCTAATAAATTGAATTGAATTGAATTATCTTGCTTGAATGCCAGAAGCTCTGAATCTGACGCCTTTTCCAGCAACTTGCCTGAGAATTTCACAGCAAAGAAAAATATCCCCTGAACTTTTAACAAACTGAATCCTGCTCCTAAATGTTTCTTTCAAAGCTTAAATAGTGGGATTTAGTCATTTGTGTCAATCTGAAAAGGCCGGGATAGAACAATTTGTAAAGTGTATAATGTATGACTGACCGTCTGAAGGGCATTCATCCAAGGATCACAATCAGTGACTATTATATCATTCAGAATTTAGAATGTATGCATTAACTTCCATTTAAAACAAAATTGAAAAAATGAATCATCTTGATAAATCATAATATCATTTTGTTCTCCCAGGTAAGATCCAAGCAGAAATTGCAAGAGAGATTGGTGATATTCAACCAAGGACAGAACACCGAGTCAAAATGCCTTACACTGATGCTGTAATTCATGAATTTCAAAGATTTTCTAATATTATTCCCTCCAATGTGCCACATGCAACCACCATGGATATAACTTTCAAAGGCTTCTTTATCCCCAAGGTGATTAATCTGAAATCACTGTATTATATGAGATCTAGTCTGTCGTGTTCAATGGGTAGGAAAAAGTAGTCCTTAATTAATGGAATTGTCTAAATCAATTATAAGGCCACAGACCAGGGGTCGATTCTAATTTTTTTCCTACCGGTTCGGGTGTGTGTGTGTTATAGTGTGGCTTAATGGTCATAGTGTGGGTGTGGCTTAATGGTCATATGATGATGGATGTGACTTCATGATCATGTAACTGGGTGAGCATGGCTTCGTGATTATGCCACTCGGCAGGCGAGGTTTGGTGGTCATGTGACTGGGTGAGCATGGCCATCTAAATGTCATTCACATCAAGGGTTGCCTTGCCTGTCCCCTCCCCTCCCAGCCATTCCTTGTCACATCCAGCCTCAATGTATCAATAGTTCTGTAAAAATGTTGTTCACCTTTTTTCAACTTTATTATCTACATACTATAAAAGTACTTTCATGGACCACTGAAAGGAGGAAATAGCTCACATGTTTTGCTCAGGAGTGTGATAGGCAGCAAGCTTTGAAGGAGCTGCCAGAAAGAAGAGGGGAGGCAAAATAGTTGATGATGTTGATGTATGCAGATTAGTTGATGTTTGCAGATCAGGGGTGACATCCTGAGCAGTTGTTGCAGTTGATGCCTGAAGACTAGTCAGCTGTTTTGTAATGTATGTCTGCGGTGTAACATCATAGGTTCTGGTTTGGCTCCATGTTTGTGCTATGTGGTTATGGTGTGTGTCAGTTTGCTTTGTGTGTCAGAGGATGGTGCAGCAGTTGGAGGTGCCATGTATTTTGTCTGTAGGGTGGGTATGGGTTTGGGTATGGTGAGATCAATTGATGGTGATATCCTGTGTTGTTCTGGGTCTGGTGTCAGTTTTCGTGGCTTGGATTCATTCATTGATTAGGGTTAGTTTCCAGATGTCTGGTAGGTGGGGGATATCATCACATTTATTCATGTTGTGGGGATGTTTCTCTATTTCAATGGCTTCCATGATTATTTTTTTGTTTGGGTGTTTTTTGTTGGGGTGGAAATTAATTTACTTTTTTCAAAATAAATTTCACGACCTATTGTTCTGAGGTGTTGGAAAGGGGAGGAAGTTTTTTCTTCTTTTCTGACTGCATTCTTGTGTTCTGTGATGTGTGTGTTTATTCTCCAATTAGTTTGTCCAATATATGTGGTGGGGCAGATTTTGCATGGTATTTCATAGACCCCTTGGTTTTCTAGCTGGATCTTGTCTTTGGAGTTTCTTAAGATGTTGGCAATATTTTGGTCAGTGCCAAAGGCTGTCTTGATATTGTGTTTGTGGAGAATTTTGCTGATTTTATCTGTGATGCCTTTGATGTAAGGAAGGAGGGCGATGCCATTCTCCTGTTCTGTGCCTCAGTTCACAGGGGATGTCTCCTTTTGGGTTAGGTTGGTGATTGTGTTTCTTTGGAATCCGTTGGAATCCGTCATTGCCCTCCTCCCTTACACCAAAGCTTTGTTCACCTTTTCGATATCAACCTTTCATCATTTCATTTTTTTAGGGCACATACATCATTCCCTTGCTGACATCTGTGCTCCGTGATGAATCTCAGTGGGAGAAACCTCATGAATTCTACCCTGAACATTTTCTTGATTCTGAAGGAAAATTTGTGAAAAGGAATGCATTCATGCCATTTTCTGCTGGTAAGATTCTCTGATGTCATAGATTATATTCCATAAAAGGCAACACTTTCACCTTGTTTGAAAAGAAAACAATTTATATGATCTTGATCTCATAGACATTATTTTAACAAAGTTTAGGTCTCACGGACGCATGTGTGGCCAAGCTTATTCAGGGACTAGTTGATTCCAAAGTCTGTCTGGGAAATCATCAACCCTGTGCATGAATTACTATTATTCCTGTTGTTCTCAGTATCAGCTTTTCTGCATTTTGGCAGTCCAGGATGAATCTTGTCTTTCAGCCTTCCTGGCTGACTGGGACCTTCGGATGGACACAGGATTTGTATCTTCTTAGTTTGACTCCTTTATTAGCTTTTCTTAAGTTTTTATTATTGGATCATAGCATAAAGTGCAACATAGCAAAATAAAATAAGATGGTAAAGAAAGAGTATTAGATAGAAGGGAAATTAAACCACAGCTACAATTAAATACATTTTAAAAAATCTTTCTAAGTTTAAATGACAACAAGTAAAAATAGAATTCTGAATCCTAGTGCTTTGAAACACATCTGAAGGAATCTAATTCAGTCATTTGAAGTCCAAGCCCTTGAATTCAGCTACTGTCAGTAGCTTGACCCTGATTTCATTGCAACTCACTCCATTGGACAGTGGAGGACAGAGGGAATATTTTTTCCCTTGACAGACTACATGGAGATAGAGATGGTATTCCACAGGGCACTTACCAAATCTCCCTTCAAGCTATGCCAAAACCATGCCATACTGCCAGTGGGATGTAAGCAAACTTCACAGTTTGGCATTGATAATGTTCATAACATTCTAGGAGAGGCTTCAGAGTTTTTATTGTACAGGTAGCCCTTGACTTACAATGTAAGTTGAACCCAACATTTCTGTTGCTAAATGATAGTTTTGTTAAGTGAATTTTGCCCCATTTTACAACTTTTCTTGCCAAGTTGTTAAGTGAATCACTGCAGTTGTTAAGTTAGAACCGATAGTTAAGTGAATCTGAGTTCCCCATTGCCTTTCTTTGTCACAAGATCCCAAAAGGTAACCTAGGTGCACTGTAACCATCATAAATATGATTTAGTTATAACTCATATTTATAAAGCCCTACATGGCATCGGACCAGAATACCTCCGGGACCGCCTGCTGCCACACAAATCCCAGCAACTGATTATGTCCCACAGAGTTGGCCTTCTCCGGGTCCCGTCGACGAAACAATGCCATCTGGCAGGACCCAGGGGAAGAGCCTTCTCTGTGGCGGCTCCAGCCCTCTGGAATCAGCTCCCTCCGGAGATTAGGATTGCTCCCAATCTCCTTGCCTTTCGCAAACTTTTGAAAACTCATCTATGTCACCAGGCATGGAGGAATTGATATATGCTTAGCTGTCTTTGATTTTATGGATGGTGTGTTTGGGTTGTATGACTGTTTTTAATAGGGTTTTTTTAAAGATTGTTTTAACATTGGATTTGTATATGATGTTTTATTGTTGTGAGCCTCTCCAAGTCCGGGGCGGGATACAAATCGAATAAATTATTATTATTATTAGTTGCCAGGCATTTGAATTATGATCACATGACCATGGGGATGCTGCAACAGTAGTAAGAGTATAACTTTGAAGGGTCACTAAATGAACTTTAGCAAATTGAAGATTACCTGCAATAGCACCAGGATGAAAAGATAGATGATTGCACCACAATCTGAAATATATTAGCATTCTTTTCACAAAGCCTTTCTCTGAAGTTTTCTTTATTCCAAGAATTAATCCCCCCCCCAAAGAGCAAAGAATTAGATAAGCAGAAGAGTGACCCTGGAGAGAGGCCTACAGTCTTGCCCATGAAGTTATTTTGGGATTATGTCCAATTGAGTAATAACCCACTCATTCAAACACATATATTGGGTCCATGAATATCTGAACAAATACCTTACCCTACAATATTTTAATTGCTTTCTTCTGGAATCCAAAATTCTTAAGGATAATATCCATACCTGTTTTCCAGTGATGGCTTTTTTGTTTTTTGACTTTATCTTCAAATTCAGAAATCGGCTGTCATTTATTAGTTAGAAAAATTCTGTGTCCCTATTCCCTTACTGCATTTTTACTTCTTTCCATATCTTTGATATGTTATTCTTTTTTCCTGTACGCTGATCTCTCCATGACCTGAAAAATCTCTTTTTTTGCCATGTTATGTTTTCTTCCAGGTCGGAGAGTATGTGCAGGTGAGAACCTTGCCAAAATGGAGCTCTTCCTCTTCTTTACCAACCTCTTGCAGAAATTTACCTTCCAGACACCCCCAGGAACATCTAAAGATAATCTGGACCTGACTCCTGTTGTTGGATTTACATCCACTCCCATGCCATACAAGACTTGTGCTGTTTTACGCTGATCTGACACAAAAAACTATAACAATTGCTTTCATTTTGAGAGGCACAATTTAAGAAAGAATCCAGTATTGTCTACGTTTCATGTGTTGTATAAAAGATGGGTGGTGATAACCGATAAATTGATGAAAGGTAGATTATGATAGGAAAGAATATAATCAGGAAATTCTGATCAAAATATTAACACTAGTAAAAAATGAGATTCAGCAACATTCAAGAGCTTCCTTTTTCCTGGAAAGGAAATGTAATTGCTAACTCAGAAGAGGAATAACACCACTTGTCAATCATCACAATGACCCATCTAATTCAATAACGTAGCTAATAAAGTCTTTAGCACAAAAACATTAAAACTGCTTCTAAATAAACTGGTACCAATTGATGAGACTGGGTTTGTTCCTAAGGCATACATGAACTATAATGATACTGGGGGAGTGAGGACAAGAGTTGGGGATGGGGAATATTTTAAGGGGAGATGGGACACACAATGACATCATGGTGATGACAAGCATGGGAAGATATAACCGGATACTGCAGGCAGTTCTCTCTTGGGGAAGGTTGTCCTGGCTTTTGGTATCTTTGTTGCCTTCAAGCCCCTTCTTCTCCCTCATTCCAAGACTTTGCATCCTAGCTTTCATGGCCCCATGTTTTCTTGCTGATTTTAATGTGTAATAATGCTGACATGGCATGCAAACAAAATTTAGCTACACTGCTATGGGAAGTTTATGATAGCATATTAAAGTTAATGCCCTTTGAGGTTTAGGGCAGTTAAACAATATAAATATCTTGCTGCTTTAAAAGGAATTTGCTAAAAAAATGTACTTAGGTAGAGCAGACCAATCTTAATGGATTCCCAGGTCTTTGATATGTTATTTAAATGCACTAAGCGCATATTTGTGCCCTGTCATTAAGAGTGCTTCTCTGGAAAACCCAAGATACTGAAGTTTTTGTGAAATGGTCCTGAACAACACCGATTCATAATTGTCCTCTATAAGGGAAAAATACAATATAATATGTGGAGGGAAAGAATATTTTTAACCAATGTGATATAATTTTAATCCATGCACCTGTTTTGACTTTAGATAATTTTGCCTTCCTCCTTAGTACTACATTTGGGACATAGTGAACTAAGTGAAATATAGTAGCTTTTAGGAATTTGGACTGCACTCTTTCCAGAGGAGTAAAAGAAGAATAAGAATTTAGCAAGCCTTAGCTAAATGTAGCTTCATCTCCTGGAACATTCTGTGCTCCTCTGGAGAAATGAAATGATTGACTTTCTACCATTAAAAAAAAACATTTTCAATAACAGTGTCTCTGTGAACATCTTTGGAATGTCTCTTGCAGTGAAGCATTTACACTACCTGAACCCATTATTCATACTGGGAATACTTTCTTTTTTTACATTCTTGAATAGCTAGTTTCCTATAATCTAACAACCTAGTTCTAGGATTACTTAGCTGAATAATTAAGGAAGGAGGGCAGCAATCCTCCCTGCTTTGTGTCAATGGGAACAATGTTGCAGTTTCTCCAGAAATAAACACATAATCTAAGTGCACAAAATGATTTATAGTACATATACCAATGTGCAATGGAAAACATACCAATGTATTTGTTACATTATCAGACTGCTGATTGGCTAGACTGTCTGGCAGCTCCCTATGAAAGGGCTGGTTGTCAGACAGAGCCTTTGCTCGGTTGTAAATAGTTGTCAAATAAAAAGCTGTTGTTTTGAAGCCACTTCTGTCTGCCTCTTCCATTCACTCTATTGAACACTGGCGATGAAGGTGGTATTGGAAGGCAGATAGACCAGAAAAGAGCTGACAACCTCGCAATCAATCCTGGGGCTGCAAATCTTCGACATACAGCACCAACTCAACTGATATGATGACACATGCCCCGCCGAGTCACTTCAGCCCAGCACAGGAGCCCTGGGATACCTATATGACTAGCTTTGAATGCTTAATGGAGACAAATGAACTCCTTGGGTTATCAGACAACTGCAAATGACTGTTCTTCCTCAGCTACTGCAGCACAGACATGTTTGAGACAGCCCATGGACCAGCACCAACGAATCTTGTTCAGTGACATCATGATGACATTACCAGTGGGTCACTACTGATTTGGGCAAACTGGCCCAAACTGGGAGGAATCCACCCCTGTTCACAGGTACAAATCCAAGAGCAGTCAGAGTGGCTCTTTCATCAAATCTGGCTCTTTTCACCTTGAATTCAGCAAGTGTAGTGTTCTTGTATTCCCCATCTCCATGCAGCTTCAAGGAGTGTTCCTTCAGTTTTGCTGGTGCAAGACTAGAGTTGCTCAACTTGGCATTGCAAATCATGCAGGTAGGACACTGACTCCCATCATGTTCCATGATACATGTGAATCCATGTTGTACATATTCGTCTGACCACTTTCTTTTTTTGCTCAACATACCGGTAGTTAGTATGGATTAAAATATTAAGAAAGAAACCACCCACACAACGTACGACTACGAAAGTCACATGGTGACTATTGAGCACAATAAATTCCCCGCAGCACTGATTGGCCAATTATTGTAACGTGATCATCTGCAGTAAATGATGGCCAAGCGGGGTGTGTCATCACAAATTTACATAATGAGTCGGGTGTGTCTTGACCTCGGTTAAGAACCACTGTTGTAAGAGATAGGCTCAAAATCCAGAAGAACCTTGACAGACTTAACCACTGGGACCTGTCCAATAAAATGCAATTCAGTTAGGCAAAAACAAGAAGAAATGCAGGGGTATAGAATAGATGGAACCTGGCTCTACTGTGGTAACTGTGAGAGTCATCTAGACCATTTAATTATGACCCGGCTGTGTGCTGCAACTGTGAAAAAAGTCAATGCAATCTTAGCTACATTAATATAGGATTAGTATCCGTATCAAAGGAAGTGTTAGTACTAGTTTGTTCTGCTTTGATAAGACCATGTTTGGACCAGTTTTGGTCATCATGATACACACAAAAAATGTTGAAACTTTGAAAATGCAGAGAATGGAAAGATGATGATTAGGAGGTTAGAGGTTACAACATATCATCAATAGCTGCAAGAACTGGGAATGTCAATCTAACAAAGAGAAGGACTACAGGTCCTACAGTCATCCAATATTTAATTGGCTATTACAGAAAAATGTGAGTAAACCTATTCTCTGAAGCACCTAATTGCACAACAAAAAGTAACAATGGAAACTTATCAAGAAGAAAACCAACTTAGAAATAAGGAGAAATGTTGTGATAATAGCAATTGATCAGTGGAACAGCTTGATTTTAGAAGTCATGGATACTCCATCATTAAGGATTTTAAGAAGAGATTTGTCCAAGTCTCCTGAAGGTGGTTGGGCTGCAAGGTCCTTTCCAACTGTTTTATTTATTTTATGGAGGTTGAAAATCTATTATTTTTAAGGAAAAAGGTTAATTAATAAGGAATTACTCTTCCTTGACTCTCTGCAGGTTGAAACGGGGTGTATTCACTTCCTATTGCTATTATCCTGGTCAAGCCTTGATGTAATATCACGATCACTTTGAGGAGATGGAGATGAAATATAGAGGGTATAATTTTCCCCCAAAAAATTATTTTGAGAGATATAGTTAAAGCCACCTTTAAATCTATGAAGACAGCGTAGACCGTTCCATTTGGCAGATTATAACATTTCATCAGACTACAGTGTTCAGGCACTTAGGGTATTTAAACATAGCCTATCAAAAAGGTTATAGCATAAATATCTGCCATATTCTATAGTTTGCTATTTACTAAAAGAAAACTAATTGGATGATAATTAGAAGGTTTCACTTATCTCACTTTTATATATTGAGAGAATAATGGAGTTAAGCCTTCTTTAACTATACACCCAGAAATATATATGGCAGTGACAAAAAGGGATCAGCGACATACATTATGCTGCCTCTATGTCACAATTTTTTTCTTCAAATATAAGAGCAATATGAAAAATAAGATTACCAAAATATCAAAGGTTCCTGAAAATTGGATATTTTCAGTGAATAGCTTCAGTAGTTGTAGAAATGTGGCATCTTCATAGTCATATCGCTTGCCAAATAAAATAGAAACAATGATGTTGGAAACAGCAGCTCCCATTATTGTGGTGATATCAATGGCTTGCCTGAACAAAATAACTTAAAACAGGACTGTGAAAAAATGCCAGGAATAAAGTTGCTCTTCACGGCATTTAGCCTCCAGAGTCAGATTATATAAAGAAAACATTCACCATAAAGCTTATAGCCAGTATTGAAGAAATTAGAACTATTTAGGTTAAGAAATGGGGAAAAGTATTTGAATGGTAACTCATTACTACAGAGGCACAATAGATTAATAACTGTGGGGTCCTTGGTGTTCCCTAAGTTTGGTTGTTTTCGTACAAACATTTCATTATCAAACTTGGTAATGTTTGTGAAGAAGGCACAGAAGATGCTGTACTTCCTGAGAATGCTCAGGAAAGTAAATCTATCTCTGCATCTACTGCTATCCTGCTATTGCAGCACCATTGAGAATGTCCTGGCATATGGCGTTCTTGCATGATATGGGAGCAGTTTTGTAGTGGACAAAAAAAACCCTCTGCACAGAATCATTAAAACTGCCTAGAATATCATCAGGCTCCAACTACTAGTCCTGGACGATATCTTCACATCTCACTGTTTGAGGAAGTTGTACAACATTCTCAGAGACTCTTCTCATCCTGTTTACAATCTTTTTGGACTGCTGCCTTCTGGCAGAAGATACAGAACAATTAAAACTTGGACCACACATTTTCTTAACAGTTTTGATTTCAAAGCTATAATTGCACTTAACAATGAACTAAAGGGTCACCATCAGTGAGCTGTTGAACAGTATTACTTGGTCTGTTGTGTTGATGTTTAGGTGGTTCAGGTAGAGTGGATTTTTCGGATTCTTATGTGTGTTGAGTCTGGTCTTTAGGCGTCATGTGAATTTCGTTGTATGGATATACTGTGTATATAATACACAGTATTTATTCATTAAATACTGTGTATATGATAACATTTAGGTAACATCATCAGTGCTATTTAGGTGCCTATGCTGACTCCAAGCCAATTCTGAACAACCCACCATATAATAAACATAAAAACACAATTAAAAAAAACTGCACCAAGGTGGAATCTGGTTGCTCAATATAAAAGCACATTCAAAAAGAGACTCCATCCACTTTAATTCAAGGTCTGAGACAGGGGGATGTTGTGGATCCTTTGGCTGCTGGTTTGCTGGTTTGCTCTGGGTGTGTGCGCACAGCAATAAAAAAATAATTTATGCACGTGCGCAGATGCCCTTCATGGCATCAGAACAGAATATCTCTGGGACCTCCTTCTGCTGCACGAATCCCAGTGACCGGTTAGGTCCCACAGAGTTGGCCTTCTTCGGGTCCCGTTGACAAAACAATGTCATCTGGCAGGACCCAGGGTATTAGCCTTCTCTATGGCGGCCCCGACCCTCTGGAATCAACTCCCCCCAGAGATTAGGACTGCCCCCACCCTCCTTGCCTTTTGCAAACTCCTCAAAACCCACCTCTGCCGTCAGGCATGGGGGAATTGATTCCCCTGGGCCGTTTCCAGTATGGTTTGCATGAGATGTATGATTGTTTTTATGTTAAGGGTTTTAAACTGTTTTTTAAATATTGGATTTGTACTGTTTTTCTTGTTGTGAGGCGCTCCGAGTCCTCGAAGAGGGGCACCATACAAATCTAATAAAGAAGAAGAAGAAGAAGAAGAAGAAGAAGAAGAAGAAGAAGAAGAAGAAGAAGAAGAAGAAGAAGAAACAAATCCAAGATGGCAGTGCCCATGGACTGGCACTGACAGAACCGGCTCTGTGATGTCATCACTGGTTTACTAACGGTTCTAAAGAACCAGTTAGAACTAATAGGAACCCACCTCTGGTCTGAGAGAACAAACAAGACTTCAAGGCCTTATGGAACACCAACAAGGTAGAAGCCACAGGGATTTCAAAGGAGATCTGGTTTCAGAGGGCAGGTGCCACCACATAGAAGGTGTGCTTCCTGCATCCTAACAAATAGCACTGCTTTATTGAAGGAACCTGGAGCATACCAACTCTGCTAGCACAAACTGATTGAGTGGACACTATGGAATACAAGCAGCCCTTCAAATAACTATGCCCCAAACCTTATATTCCAGATTATTGATTTTAAAAATATTCTTATCAGAAATTGAAATGCATTTGCATAGATGAACTTTACTTTGTATTTTCAGAATTATGACAAGTTGATATGTTGATTTAGTTGGAGAAATTCTCTTCAAATGAGAATATGTCTACTTGAATAAATTAAACTAAACTAAACTAGACATAAGCAGACACAAGCAGATAGTTTATTGCATATAATTTCTGGATTGCAAAAATGCAGAGAACCATAAGCGCAAATGTTTAGAGATTTGTGTATTTTTTATTACTATCCTATGGTCACACAGAAGTTTTCAGCACAAATACTGCAAGGTATATAATAGAGGTGATCAACAATAAAGAAACTGCTTTGACTTACTCTTAAAGTTGCTCTGATTTCTTATGCCTCAGACTATATTATTCAGGAATATAGAATTAGAAATTGTTTTTAATATAAACACTACCAGAACGATTTGAAATATGTTAGGTTTATACAAATATGTATGGGGCTACCCTTGAAGAGTGTTTGGAGACTTCAGCTAGTGCAAAATGCAGCGGTGCGTGCAATAATGGGTGTACCAAGGTACACCCGCATTACTCCAACTTTACACAAGCTGCATTGGTTACCAGTCGGTCTCCGAATGCAATTCAAAGGGTTGGTTATCATCTTTAAAGCCCTAAATGGCTCAGGTCAGACTATTTATGGGACTGCCTTATGCCTCATACTTCACTGGAGCCAGTAGGGGCCCACAGAGTCAGCCTTCTTCAGGTCCCGGCCACCAAACAATGTTGGCTAGTGGGACCTTGGGGAAGAGCTTTCTCTGTGGTGGCTCCAACCCTTTGGAATCAAGTGCCCCCAGAAAGCCATACTATCTCCACCCTATCAGTCTTCTGGAAAGCCATTAACACCTGCATAGTTTTTTAGGCCATTAAAGATTTTATTGCACTCTTGATTTTGTTGCTGTATTTTTATTGTTATATTTATGACTATTGTTGGCCGCTCTGAGTTCTGAGTTCTTTTTAGAGTGGGCGGCATATAAATAAAATAAAATAAAATAAAATAAAATAAAATAAAGTAAAGTAAAGTAAAGTAAAGTAAAGTAAAGTAAAGTAAAATAAAATAAAATAAAATAAAATATAAAATATAAAATATAAAATATAAAATATAAAATATAAAATATAAAATATAAAATATAAAATATAAAATATAAAATATAAAATATAAAATATAAAATATAAAATAAAATAAAATAATAAAATAAAATAAAATAAAATAAAAAATAAAATAAAATAAAATAAAATAAAATAAAATAAAATAAAATAAATAAAATAAAATAAAATAAAATAAAATAAAATAAAATAAAATAAATAAAATAAAATAAAATAAAATAAAATAAAATAATAAAATAAAATAAAATAAAATAAAATAAAATAAAATAAAATAAATAAAATAAATAAATAAAATAAAATAAAATAAAATAAAATAAAATAAAATAAAATAAAATAAAATAAAATAAAATAAAATAAAATAAAATAAAATAAAATAAAATAAAATAAAATAAAATAAAATAAAATAAAATAAAATAAAATAAAATAAAATAAAATAAAATAAAATAAAATAAAATATAAAATAAAAAAGTCCATTGTGTAAAATAGCTAGGGTTCTTTTGCCAAGAGACATGGCAGATTGTGATCCAAGTGGAGAGGAACCTTGGGAGAAATACAGGGAGAGGGGGGGAGAAAGAAAGAAAGAAAGAAAGAAAGAAAGAAAGAAAGAAAGAAAGAAAGAGCAAGGGATTGTGGCTTTGTGCCTGTGTATGACTCATGCTGTTAGTGCAATGCTCTATTGTCTTTTTATTCTCCAGCTCCCCCTAGTGATGACTAAATGTAGTTGAAGTGGCCACTCTGGATTGGATCTCCACACGTTTCCTAGTCCTTTTATATTACTATCTATGAAAATGTCTCCATGGTAGTGATTGCACATTTGCAGGTAATGCCAGCTACAATCCAAAATAAAACAACTCATCAAAGCCCTTTGCAATATCCTCAAAAAAGGGGATGGAGGCTCTCTCTGCAAATGCACCTGTCTGATTCACTAGAGCTTCTTTGACTGTCTCATAGCCAGTCAGCACCATCATCTCATGAAATCCCATTTTAAGACGAAAAATGGGACCATATTCTTTTGACAACTGGAATATAGCAGATTAAAAACAAGATACAATTTTGATTAACAATTAGACGCACATAGATAGAATTTTGTTTTAAAAAATCAGGTATCACAGTTCCAAGACTGAGGTCATATTATAAAGGTGTTATTTTGGTTAGTACATTTATATGTACTATATATAATTATATAAAACAAATGCAAACACTTATTTAGTAAAAGGATGCTTGCACATGAGATCATATCAAACTAATATATTTTAAAACTTGTACGTTTTAAAATGGTCTAGATATACATACAGTGGGATTTCTTAAACTTTCAAGGTTGTTGAAAGAATCACACCAAAACTCTCTAACTTCTCCCAGTACTTTTTAAAGCTGATTGTGAATTTCTTAAAGAAAGAACTCAAAGAATATGCTCATTTATATTTCCCTGAAAGTTCAAGGACTTTTCATCCATTTCTTCCAATTTGAGTAAATTATTAGAAAAATTAGACCCTTCCAACAAACTGCTTCTCTTGGAATAATCCTGCCTTTTTAAACATTTGCATAGAGATGAAAACCAAACAAGGAGCCCATGAAATTTAATTCAGTGTCCGCAAACTTGTGAAAATAAATTTAGGTAAAGAACCTTCATCCTTCTTAATCATAAAGCTTTACCTCTATCATTGTTTTGTGAGGCCTCTTCAGGTCCATTATATGCAGATTTCCCAAAATAGGTATAGTCCTGGGTCTTGGGGGGGGGGGGATTGGGGTAGCTGTTATTCCAGGAACTGCCCTTTTTCAAAAGGAACATAATTGCAAGAATAAATAGTAATAATATTAGAATGGATCCTATCCAATCCATTTCCTTTCACAGAACAGTTTTCAGTAGCAATTGAAATGACTTATGTAAATTGAAATGAAACAAGCATGAATTTCAAAGCATTACATTAGACACATCCCAGCTACTATTTCTACAGAATCATCTTATTTACTGACCCCTCACATCCTGGACACAATCTGCTTCAACTCTTACCCACAAAAATGATGCTATAAAGCACTGATGCACACCAGAACAACTAGACACAAGAGCAGTTTTTCCCCAAACAACATGCTAAACAAATAATTCCCTCAATTCTGTCAAACTATTTACTAAATCTGCACTATTTATTTTCTCATTGTTCCTGTCACCTATCTCCTCCCACAAATGACTATATGTCTGTAACTTTATTACTTGTATCCTTACAATTTATATTGAATGGTTCCTAACATGATTTGATTGCTTATTTGTACCCAAACTATCATTAAGTGTTGTACCTTATTATTCTTGATAAATTTATCTTTTCTTTTATGTACACTGAGACCATATGCACCAAGATAAATTCCTTGTGTGTCCAATTATACTTGGCCAATAACACTCTATTGTGTTCAATATACCCAGCAACCTTTGCCTTAATTTAATTTGACTCAGAGCTTTTTGATTCATGTCTAAGTGGTAAACTATATCGTTTAAACTCATACAGGTTTGCAAATAGTTTAAACTCCTTTTAACTCCACAATGTGCCAAATATTAGACAGATGTTAATAATCTGTTAAAACTGATTTTACTGAGTACACAATGTATTGTGAAATCTTTATGCTTGAAACAATAATTAACAGAATTTTCAGGGGTAAATGTTTTACTGTTGAGCCAAGAGAGGAACCAAGTAAATTGAATCAAATTAACTATACAGAGACTTGCTGTATTTTTGGAGTATAAGATGCACCTTTTTCCTCCCTAAAAGAGGCTGAAAATTCAGGTGTATCTTATACTCTGAATGTTGCTTTATTTTATTTATTTTTTTGAAGCATTTCCCCCACAGCCCTAACTAGGTGCTAACAATCTTCCCAGCTCTTACCTTGCAGGTTCTTTCATTGTTACTGTCTGTGAAGAATGTTTTCCAAGCCCTAAATCTTTGCAATTTTTTTCATTGTTCTAACTTGTTTTAAATGTTTCTTTCCAGCCCTAACCAGATGCTAACAATGTTCCCAGCTCTTATCCGCTTGCAAGCTCTTTCACTGTTACTCTCTGTGAATAATGTTTTCCAAACCCTGTCTTTGTAGGTTTTTTATTGTTCTACTTGCTCCGAATATTTCTTTCCAGTCCTAACCAGGTGATAACAATGTTCCCAGCTCTTACCAGCTTGTAAGGTCTTTCATTATTATACTCTCCAAATAATTTTTTTTTAAGCCCTAACCAGGGGATAAAATAATGTGCTGAAACTGACCAGACTAAGGATGTTAGCCAGATGAATATCTGGTAAGCAAATTCTTTTCCCTGTTTTCCTCCTCAAAAACTAAGATGGAACTTATACTCTGGTGCGTTTTATACTGCAAAAAATATGGTACCAAATTTTTCTTCCCACAAATATAAATGCATTTATAACTGCTGTCAAAAAAATTAGAAAGCATTCCTTTTTCTTTGTTTTTTTGTTTAATATTTGCATTGTTTTTGTTTTGTTAAAAGTACTTTAATAGGAATAGATAGAGACAGAGAGGATTAATAAATGAATGAATTATGGATTAATTTGTTCTAGAATCCATTTGTCTGTTTGTTTTGTCTCCAAGTCTTCGGAGAGAGGCGGCATACAAATCTAAGAAGTAATAATAATAATAATAATAATAATAATAATAATAATAATAATTAATAATAATAATAATAATAATTTATTTATTTATTCATGGCATTCTCAGCAATCTTCAACATTAAAGTTCAAATTTCTTTATATTCTGCTTTAGCCAATGCAATAATCTAATTAAAATTAAGCATTATTTTTATATTGAAAATTATGTGATCATGATTAAGTTAATTGGTCTGCTTACTAACAAACATTTTCTGGTTACTTTACTAATAAAACCAAAATAAAAAGTAGAGCATTTAAGTATTTTTACTTCTTCAAGAATAAAAAGAATACTTTGCAATCGCTGCTGTAAGTCAAATGCTTTTCTTTGAAATACAGTGGTACCTCGGTTCTCGACCACAATCCGTTCCAGAAGTGTGGTCGAGAACCGATTTGGTCGAGAACCGAATTAATTCATCCCATAGGAAAATATGGAAATGGATTTAATTGGTTCCCAGCCCATTGACTTGCTGGGAACCAATTAAATCTACAGTATTTCCTCTATTTCCTATGGGATAAAGATCTGAGGGGATGGGGTGAGAGGGAATGGGAGTCGGAATCTTTTTCTTTCCCAGCTCTGGCGGCTTCCCTTTGAGGAGCAGCAGCAGCATCAGGAACGTCACGTGATGAAGGGAAGCCGCCGGAGCCACCGGAGCTGGGAAAGAAAAAGTTGGTGCAGCTGCCTGGAGGTAACGAACTGAACCGCTGTGGAAAGGAGCCCCCTGAAGCTGCCGGTATTGCAGCCAGCCCTACTCTTCCTGCAGCTTGGAGCAGTTACAAGGTAGAGACTGGGAGGCTGTTAAGAGGGCGGCCAAGAGGGGCGTGTCGGGATTCCGACTCCCATTCTCTCTCATCCCGTCCTCTCAGATCTTAAATTTCAGATAGTAAACAAAATTTTCTGTTCAGTATCCAAATTTTTGTTTGGATACCGAAGCAAATTTTTGCAGAAAATTTTGTTCGGTATCTGAAATGTACGAAAACCAAAGCGTTCGAGAACCGAGGTACCTCTGTAGTTATTCCAACTCAGTTTTAAATAACCAAAATAAATTATCCATCTGAATTGAGCAAAGGGTTATTCCTTACAAATTCTGTTGAGTACCTTGATTAGAAATTGGTCAGAAAATGTTTGCAAAACCTTACATTATACCAGTAGTGGTTTCTAAAATCTGTTGCTACCCATTTTCTCCTGTGCTCCTGCAATGCTTCCGTGTATGCGCAGAAGCATCCCATGTGGGTGGGTGGAGTATCCTGTCACTGGTGTCACTGGTTTGCAGAACCGGGGCAAACCGGGTGCAACTCACCACTGCATTACAGTGATCCCCCGCTCGTTGCGAGGGTTCCGTTCCAGGACCCCCCGCAACGAGC
Organism: Erythrolamprus reginae; assembly: GCF_031021105.1. Classification (NCBI taxonomy): domain Eukaryota; kingdom Metazoa; phylum Chordata; class Lepidosauria; order Squamata; family Dipsadidae; genus Erythrolamprus; species Erythrolamprus reginae. The sequence continues at coordinate 229,676,655 of NC_091950.1, forward strand.
GGGTTTTCGCGAAGTAGCGCTGCGGAAGTAAAAACGCCGCTGAGGAGCCAAAGATTGGGGGGCGGCGCAGCGAGCGAGCGAGCGAAGCCAAGCCGGCAGCAATGTCGCCGCCGCTGCAGCCAACGCGCGCTACGATCTTCCGGGCCAGCCAGGCTCAGCGGATCAAGCCCGGCTCCTCTCGGCCCAGCATCCCAGGCCAAGCGGCTGCCTTCCGTGACTGAGCCTGGCTGGCCCGGAAGATCGTAGCACGCGTTGGCTGCAGCGGCGGCGACATTGCTGCCGGCTTGGCTTCGCTCGCCGCTGCAGCCAACGCGCGCTACGATCTTCCGGGCCAGCCAGGCTCAGTCATGGAAGGCAGCTGCTTGGCCCGGGATGCTGGGCCGAAAGGAGCCGGGCTTGAAGATCGCAGCACGCGTTGGCTGCGGTGGCGAGGGCTTGCGATGGAGGCTGGAGGAAGCGGCCATGGGAGGGCAAGCTGCCCCAGGGAGGAGGATCGGGCGGGACCAGGTGGGGGCTGGAATTTCTCCGCCAGGGCGAAGGGCGGGCGAGCGGCGAAGGGCGGGCGAGCGGGTGCTGGGGAGGGCTTCTCGCCCTCCCGCCAGCAAGAGGGGGAGCGAACGGCGTGGGCAGGCGAAGGGCGGGCGAGCGGCAGCGAGGAGTTTGCGTGGGCGGTGGGGAAACTCCTCGCTGATGCCAGCAAGAGGGGGAAGACCCAGGGAAGCTGCCCAGCAGCTGATCTCCCGGTTGCCATCTACGCATGCGTGCCCATAGAAAAAAAAGGGCACGCATGCGTAGATGGTATTTTGACTTCCGGGTTGAAAAATCGCAAATTACCCTGTTCGCAATGGTCGGGGACGCAATAACCGGGGGATCACTGTATACTGGAATGATTGTTTCCCCCTTCAAAACCATGTTGCTTAAGAATTTTTAGTTATGAAACTACTTGTAAATTGTTAAGATATTCAAATGTTTAGATTACATGGCTGGAGGATTGACAAATTCAGGTCAAGGGTAGAAGGCATTACAAGCAAAGGGAGAGGAACAACGTGACAATCCATTTCTGACCCAGTTGCCTTACTTCTGGATCCCTGTGATCCAGAGTAGTAATTAGTAGTGAACTTGGCTTCAAGTTGCTGATAGTAAATTCTTGCTATCTATGTGATAAGATATCATTTATTGTGAAATGGTAGTGATCAAACACAGGACATGCGATGTATTTCTGAGATGACTGGATGGTGTTTTAAGCCCTTCAGAGGCCTAGATTGCAAGACTGGGAACTAGTAAACTAGAGAATTACTGTTGTTCTTTACAGACAATTACTGTGCATGCCTATATGTTACTGTGAGTTAGTTTTTGGATTCACATCATAAGGGGGAGGTTTTTAAAGTATGTCAGAATAGGAGCAGTTGGAATTCCAGTCTTATTTTGTAAGCGAGGCACTGCTTTATCCATTAGGGAGTTGGTAATAGATAGGATCAAATAATCTCTAGAGCAGGGGTCTCTAACTTTAGCAGCTTGGCAGCCCAGCTGGAAAGTGAGAGGAAAACGGGTCTGGGTGAATGGTGGGCTGGTGTAAACACACACGTGTGTGTAGCTCCACTCATACAAGAGAGAAGAGAAACCTTTGGGGTGCAAAGTCCTTCAGGCTTCTCTGCTCCAAAAGCTTTTGCAAAGGGACAGAAGGCCTGAAGCAGTGTGTGATTGCCCCCCACGCCCACCCAAAGCCTTTCATGAGCGTGCGCTATTGTGCATGCGCAAGTGCTCATACTCATAATTCAATGCCTGGGGAGGGCAAAAACAGCTTCTCCCACCCCCGGAGGCTCTCTAGAGGCTGGAAATGGCCTGTTTCCCAACTTCTGATCGGCCCATTAGGCTGGTGTTTTGCCCTCCCCAGGCTCCAAAGGCTTTCCTGGAGCCAGAGGAGGGGGTAAAAACACCCCCCATGCCCCCAGAGGCTCTCTGGAAGCCAGAAATATCCTTCCAGAGCCTTTGTGTGAGCCAAAAATTAGCTGGCCAGACCACCCATGTACATTAGAACTGAACTAGGGCAACTGATCACGTGCCAGCAGATATGGCTCTGTGTGCCACCTATGCCACCCATGCCATAGATTCGCCATCACTGGTTTATAGTATAAATGAATTTTCATTGGCTGAGTTCATTTTTGCAAATGACTATACATAATTATGGAGCCACTGAACCATCTCTACTTTGCCCCCCCCTCCCCCTTTTTTTCTTTTGCTTTTTTTCTTTTGTGTCCCTTTTTTTCCCCTTTTGCTTCAACGTTTGATGTTATTTCCATGGACATCTTGATTCTATCAATTTCCACTATTTCTCCCCAGTTTTATTGTAAGGGTACATCTTGTTCAGAACAAACCCATTACAATACATTGTATGTATATATGGACAGTGTTGAGCAACAATTCTATTTCAGATGGGGTTTTTCAATTCAGTTTCAGATCATCCTTGTAAAGGAGGTGGGATATTTTAGCAGATGTTTTTCATGTTTGATAGTCGTGGCTTGAGTTATTCAGTGGTGTTGACAGAGGAATCACTTCAATAACAAACAATAGCAGTCATGGAGAATCTCCTTGAAAAACTTCCATCTAGATATTAACCTCTTCCAATCTATCACCTTTGACCAGCTACTGTGTTTTCCATTGTTTCACCAATCTTTGCACAAAGCTTCTGATGTTTTTATTGACTCCTATCATTGTTCTACTGTTATTATTAGCTATTGTTTATTATATGCAGGGAATGTCACAAGAATTGAAATCCATTTTTAAACTAACTTTTATCTCAATTCCACTTTTATTGCGCTTTGCAAAGCAGCATGCAAGATTGAAAATGTATGAATAATGAATGAATAGAATGAATGTGTTGTGTCCAGAGGACAGTTAGGCTTTGTATCCGCCCCATATTCCTTGGGCGGGAAAATACTGTGTAATGATTGGTTGGCTCAGCCTGGCAGCCCAGGGTATATATATAGCTGCCAGGCACGGCCGTGACGTTGTTGTTATCTCATTCCATTCTATAACCATTACTTCTGTTCTAATAAAAGAACCGTTATTTGATCGGAGAGTCTGCTGTCGATTCTTCCCTGGATCCAACATTTGGCGACGAAAATAGAATTTTATTGGCCAAGTGTGATTGGACACACAAGGAATTTGTCTTGGTGCATATGCTCTCAGCGTACATAAAAGAAAAAGATACATTTGTCAAGAATCATGTGGTAAAACATAATCATAGTAAATTTCCACCAAGAGACAGATTAGAAGAGAAGATTGAAAAACTCACAAAAATATATATGAATCTAGAAACTAAAATTATGATTCATGTTATGAACGAGGCAGAGCACACAACTTATAAGGCATAGGAGGAGCTGTAAACCCAATTGCTGGTGTCATATCCAGGTCTTCTTTTGATATTCCAGGGGGTGGCTGGAAAGTGAATCTCTGTAGGAGGCTGGTAAAGAACAAAAAGAGCTCCATTTTGGCAAGGGTTTCACCTAAGCAGATTCTGCGACCTGTAACCAATGAAAAAAGATGGGGAAACTGGTTTCAGTGGTTCTTCAATAATATTTTGCAGTTCCTGCCATGAAATGGTGGCTTAGAGATGACAAACCACATGCATGAAATGAACTAATCCAAAATTTTACAATAGAGAATGTATAGGAATAATGTAATTGGTTTTTAAAAAAAACAAAAAAATGAACCTCCAGTACATTTCTTCTACTCTGAATCCCTGAAAATAGTTTGAGCATCCTAATATAGTTTTTGCCATTAATGTTGAGTGGATTATTCTGGTGATTTCTTTACAAATAATGTAAAAGGAAGAATCTGTTATTGAAACTCTCATTCGCTGTATGATATGATAGAAGACTTTACCTGCAGAGAAAGGCATGAATGCATCCCTCTTCATAAATTTTCCTTCAGAGTCAAGAAAATGCTCAGGATAGAATTCATGAGGTTTCTCCCACTGAGATTCATCATGGAGCACAGAGGTCAGCAATGGAACGATGTGCGTGTCCTGCAGTTATTAATGAATTATTAAAGAATTAGCACTCCTCTTTGATTTAGTTGCTAAAAAGCCATTCCAAATACATGGATTTTCCAATGTGGTGGAAAAGGAAGATTTTCCATGTGAATTGTGACTCTATGAATAGCTTTGCAGAATAACACTACAGTAGACCTGCCAGCTAGGAGCCAGGTTTGGCCGATAGAACATTTATTTGGAGGAAGGAAAATTTGGGGAATTATCAATATATGCTCTAGAAAAGCTGCTCCTCCCTAAAAAAGACCCCTGCAGTAATTTAATGTCTATGGGGTAATTGAGTAGGTTCGGAAACAAGGTTATATAAAAGTAGGGGTTCTTGGTGCTCTCTGAGCTTGGTTGTTTTCTTGCAGATATTTCATTACCCTAACAAGATAACATCATCAGTGCTAGTAAGGAGTATTTTTTGCTCTCAGTTTGCAGTCAGCTGACAGCAAACAGCATGTCATAGGATATTGAAATATCTACAAAAAAACCAACCAAGTTCAGAAAGCACCAAGGACCCCACATTTCAGTAATTTAATGAGCTGAGCTACCAATATTCTCCTTTATTGGTATTTATAACAATGTCCTAAATGACTTTGCAGCCATTTTTATGAACATTTGACTGGCCAAAGTGTCATCTTCCTCATCCCTTTACAGTTTGATTGCTTTACAATTTAAGAAATATATTCTGAAAAGCAATGAGAATCTCAATGAGGATCTTCTTTTAGAAATCAAAAAGCCAACACCCCCACCCCATCTTAATGGCTTTTAATTTCAAGGCAAAAATACTTGTGTAATTTTGTGTTGTGCACCAGCTGCCCCCTTATCTGGATTGTGAGGCCCTGTGCATGATCACTCATGCCCTACCTATCTCTTGTTTGGATTACTGCAATGCACTCTAAATAGGGCTACTTTTGAAAAATGTTCGGAAGGATTAATCTACTATTAATTAATCAATCTTAAAACTTCCTTTTAGGATTAATGGACAGATAGTTGGAGGGGGGGGGAGATATATTATTTCAATATATTATATGATCACAGCAGTGAGATTAGCACAGAAATGGAAATATTAGACACTGCACGTTTTGGAGGAATGTTTGATGGGTTTGATGGATTTTGCTGAAATTGTAAATTACCCTTTGCAGAAGAGACGGAGTAACGACACGGACACCAGAGCTGGATTTAAACTTGGGTCATTTTTATTAAAATAAATTTGCATAATTTATTAATTAAATTAGCATGAATTAGCATAAATTTGCATAAATCAACATATTCAACTATGACCCGGAAACAGTGGACCTGCAGGGTCAAACAAACACTTCCGGGGCGGAAATGACGTAAAAGGTCAACATTCCTGGGCAACTAAGGGCGTAGTCGATGCTGGTCCAGGTGAGGGACCTCTCCCTCACCTGAGACCCTGCCATGCACTCGCATGAGGGGGGTCCCGCCGGCTCACCCCTACCCTGGGACTTCAATAGCGGGACCCAAAGACAGGTTCCCCCCAAGTGCGCAGGTAGCACCCACCATGAGCTTGGAGAGAACCTGTCAATCATCCCCAAAGATGCCCAAGGGAGAACGCGCAGTTGCTGAACCACCACCCAGATTTCCGCCCCTAACCTGCCACGGAGCGGGGGTCAGATCTCTATCTTGGCCCCCCGATTCCCCCCTCTAACTGCGCCAGCTCACGCAGAGACACTGCAGGTCCTGTAATAAAGTGGTGTTCCTCAGATCTGACAGAGGAAGACCAGCAGCCCAGTAAAGCCACAGCTGATCTATGGTGATGCGGGGATGGGCCACAACCACCCCGCCTAACCCTCTGACTACCGTACCCAGGCCTTAACTCCCCTCTTAACCCGGTGAAGGGCCCTAAGGGAAATGGCGTCCCACCAAGCGATCCCCGTGAGGATCTCGACCACCCCCCTGCGTGGAGGGGCACACAGTGCGAAGCCACCGCAGGCAACGCGAGCCTGGCAGATCTGAAGTAGACCCCCAGGCCCACACAGGTCCTTGCCACCGAGGTGCAAGACCCACCACCGGGGCGCCGCCAGAGGATGCAGCCCTCCCAGTACCATCTGGGCACAGCAATGGGATGCCGCCCTCCCAGCACCAACTGGGCGCAGCAATGGGATGCCGCCCTCCTAGCGCACATCCAGGCACAGCAATGGGATGCCGCCCCCGGCACTAACTGGGCGCAGCAATGGGATGCCGCCCTCCCAGCACCGACTGGGCGCAGCAATGGGATGCCGCCCTCCCAGCACACATCCAGGCACAGCAATGGGATGCCGCCCCCGGCACTAACTGGGCGCAGCAATGGGATGCCGCCCTCCCAGCACCTACTGGGCGCAGCAATGGAATGCCGCCCTCCCAGCACACATCCAGGCGCAGCAATGGGATGCCGACCCCCGGCACCGACTGGGCGCAGCAATGGGATGCCGCCCTCCCAGCACCAACTGGGCGCAGCAATGGGATGCCGCCCTCCCAGCACACCTCTGAGCGCAACGATGGGATGCCGCCCCTGGCCACCGACTGGGCGCAGCAATGAAATGCCGCCCTCCCAGCCCAACTGGGGGCAGCAATGGGATGCCGCCCCCCGACACCACCTGGGCGCAGCAATGGGATGCCGCCCTCCCAGGACCAACTGGGCGCAACAACGGGATGTCGCCCTCCCAGCACCTCCTGGGCGCAGCAGTGGGATGCCGCCCTCCCAGGACCACCTGGGCGCAGCAATGGGATGCCGCCCTCCCAGCAATAGCGGTAGAAACCCCGTCCCACCGCACACCCCGTCTCCCCGCCAGACAACAAGGACCCAGCCGCCACGACGGCAGGGTCCCCACCCCCGACGGTATCTTGTTGCTGAGTGGTCTCGGAGCGCTCATGACCCAAAGCAACACCCTCGGTTGCGTCCTGGCGTGGTCGAATAGAAAGGGACCAAAGGGGAACCTGGCCTAAGATCTTACCCCGGACCCTCAACAGGCCGTTCGTACCCTAAAACAGGCCGTTGACCGCCAGCGGTCGACTTCCCCGAATCCTCCGTATCGAGAACGCCGTTACCGCACTAGTGGCAGCGCCTCTCGAGAACAACGTTCCCTAATGGCGGGATCCATACTTGGCCTGGCCAAACCCTACATACTAGCACCCACCTAACTGAGGTAATGAGGTGGAAGGTACAAAATGACCTGACGGCCTGCGATAAGGCCCTGGCCCAACCTTCCGGCACCGACACAATGCGGAAGTCACCGTAAATCAATAACCCCGCCCCCGCCTTAGACAAAAGGCGAAGCCGGCCAACCTGGACCATAATAGTCCTAACTGAAAGGCCACGCTGCCTAAGCTGGACACAAATATGGCCAGGTACACAACTGGGGCAGGCCAGCTATAGGGGTAACCCGTATACTGCCTGCAATCCCCAACTCTTCACCTGCCTGCTGCTAAGCCCCCCAGAGTGCCAGACACTCCCGAGAGTGCCGTAGCCCAGCAAGCCTCTACTCCCCACTGCCCAGGAGCCCACCCAGGCTCCAAAGGTGGACAGGAAAAAACCTCTGGCGACACACGTGCCCACGGGGCCAGGGTCCGAAACCGGGACAACTGACCACGGGACAAGGCGTCAGCAACCCCGTTATCTAACCCGGGGACGTGCCTAGACAAAAACAATGTGTTCAGGGACAAGGACCTGTACACAAAATGGCGGAAAAGCCGCATGACCCTGTCACTCTTAGAGGACAGGGCGTACACAACGTGGACAACCACAAGGCTGTTGCACCAAAATGCACAGTCTTGCCCTAAACTGCTCACCCCAAAGCTCTAGGGCCACTATCAAGGGGAAGAGCTCCCAAAAAAAAAAAGGTCAAATCCTTAATCAATGAAGAGGCCCTCCATTCTGGAGGCCACGCAGACCAGCACCGCTGGTCACCTAACACAACCCTGCACCTAACACAGGTCCCTGTAGCATCAGAACACAACTGCAATTCAGCTTCCAAAGAAGCTCTTGCCTCCAAAAAGACAACCCCTTAAAACTTTCTAAGAACTCCCGCCACACGCAGAGGTCAGCCCTGACCCCCGCACATAAGCGGGTACGATGATGATAGGGCAAACGGAGCCCCTTCATCGCAGCATATAACCACCTAGAAAAAACCCTGCCCGGCACCACGACCCGGCGGGCAAAATTAAGTATCCCAACTAGTTTCTGGAGCTGCCAAAGGGTGACCTTCCTGCAGCCCAGAACCGTACCCAGGTTATCCCTAATGTTAGACAACTTGTCCAGGGGCAATCTAGAAGATTGCACCTCTGAGTCCAATTCAATACCGAGGAAGGTAATCCCGGTGGCGGGGCCCTCGGTCCCCGCAGGGGCTAAAGGCACCCCCAACAGAGCCAAAGGGCTTCGAAGACCCGCCGCAGAGCAAAGCAGTGCTCTGCCCGGGCAGTCCCCACCACCAAGAAACCCTCGAGGTAGTGAACGCCGAGCCCAGACCGCTGCGCCTCCTGAGCGCCCACTCCAATAAGGTGCTCGAGCTCGTCCAAAAGAGAGCATGAGACGGAGCCACCCGTGGGTAAAACCCCGACCACATAAAAACACCTATGAAATGGAAGCCCAAAAGCCCGAAGCCGTCCGGGTGCATGGGGAAGAGCCGGGATGCTGACTTAATGTCGCATTTATCCATAAGGGCTCCAACCCCCCACTGCCTTACCATGGCCACGACCGCATCAAAGGATGCGAGCCGGACTAAATAAAGTTCGTCAGGAACGAAATCCTTCACTGACTCCCTTTTAAGAAAAGACAGGTGGTGAATCAACCTAAATTCATCACCCACCTTGCAGGGGACCCCCCTAATGGGGAGACCCCAAGATTCGGGAAGGGCGGCTCCGGGAAGGGCCCAAGGCCCCTCCCCATGGCCACCTCTTATGCTATTCCGGACCGAACAATGCCGTCATGCCCCACAACCAACCTGTGGTTGTTGAACCCAAAGGCTTGCTCGAACCCATGTAAGGGATCCTGAATCCCTTGGAGAAACCTAGCAAGAGAGCGGCCGCTCTCGAGAGAGGGTGGTCGTCCCTCAACCAACCCCAATGTTGCCGTTGTTGTTGTTTTGTAAATCAATTGGGCAGGGCCCAGCTTTCCCCCCAGTAGGTGGGGTTTGTACCCTGGACCCCCTCCCCCCCTAACCGTCCCCTTTTAGGGGCAGGGGCACATTGAAGCGGCATGGGAGCCCCGCCTTCCCACACGCATGGCTGTACATACAAAAGGGGGGAAACAAGCCCCTCTGCAGCAAACCCATGACATGCAGTGAACGGGTCCCACCCTGTGGTGGCCCCCATGTCCCATCTCCCTGGCCCCGACGGGTAAGCCGTCAAAAGAGGCGAAGGCCCTACAGCCTGGGTTGGCGGGGTCAAACCCCCCGCCCCCGACACACCAGGCCCTGGCAAAAGCAGCCCCAAGGGCCTGTGTTCCTGCACTAGGAGCCAGGGGGGGGGGCAAACCTGGGTACAGGTGTCCCCCCCCTGAAACAAAAAACCCCAAGAAACTGGGACCGAGTGGCAACAATATTTAAATAATTAAGTTAGACCATAACTGTACTGAAGTTTGTCCATGATTTCACTGAAATAGCAAAAGCCTGGAACAAACTTCCAGCAGGCCCGGTAGACGAATCCACAGCAACAGAATTCAAACATGCCTGGGATAAACATATATCCATCCCAAGATAAAATACAGAACAGAACAAGGGCAAACCAGAGGGACCAATGGGTCTCTCTTGCCGTTATATGTCCATGGTTCCATATAAATATGTGAAATAATTGCAACCATCATCAGTCCCATTATTATTAATATAATCTTGTGTACCCGTGATTCTTATTTTACACATGAAGGAACCGGGGCCACCCGGGCCCCAAGAGGGCAGCAAAAGGCCTCTGCCCAAACAGGCAGCGCAGCAGCGGGAAGCTGCCGCCACGGGCCCAACTGTCCTCCGTTTTTATTTATTTTATGTTTATTTATTTTTATTGTTTTTCGGGGGCCACGAAACGGGAGGGGCCGCACACGCGAGCCCTCCGCCCGAGCCCCCCACGTCCCCAAGGGGGCTACCAGAGCGATCCCCCCCCCAGAAATAGGGGGGGGCCACAGCCAAACGGCACAAGGCCCGGCCTTCAAACGTGGTTAGATACCACAAAGTAAGTGGCAGGGCCTTAACCATATGCATGTTGCCAAGACCACAAGGGCCTCTTCCATCCATTGTCAAGGGAAGTGCTAACCTTCTCTCCTTTCATACCACACCCGCCGGACCCGAAGCCCACAAACCATTCCCCCGAGCCTCCGATGAGGCTCTCAAAATGGCGACCGCAACACGCGGCCGCCTTTCAGCGGGGTGGGGGTGGGAGGCCTCACGCGGGACTCCTCCGAAAGCCCGTTGCTGCCCAAGAGCTCCTTTCGAAGATGGGCAGACCGCCAGCCTCGGATGGGCCGAAGCCTGCTGCCAGCGATGAGCAGGCCACCTCAAGCCTCCAACGAGGCCTCCAAAGCGACGGCCGCCTCCACGCGGCCGCCGGAAGGCTCCAAGAGCAGACAGCCAAGTGTCTGCTCCTTTGACTGGGTCCGGGCGAACAGGCTTGGCCCAGGGCCTGCGGCCCTTAAATAGGGCCAGCAAGCCCCGCCCGGACCCCACGTCATTCCAGGCCACGTGGGCCTGGCTTTCCCGGCCGAAATCTCGTCTCGCGAGATTTCGGCCGAAAACAAAATGGCGGCCGCCATGAAGAGTCCGGTGTCTGCCCGGCCCTTCCGCAAAAGCGCCGTGGCTGGTAAGTCGAGCCGGCGATATTTTGATTAAATAAATTATATTTACATTTATTCTCGAGTGAAAGCCTCTTATGGGACTTTGTATAAAAATTTAAAAAATGAACTTGTGAGTTATGTTTTCAATAATTAGGCAAGATAGAATAAAGAAAGAAGAAGAATACGACTCAACTTTAGAGAGTGATGTTAAAATATATTTGTTTTTATAACTGCTATGAAGAATATTAGAAGCCATTTCTTTAATTTTTTTCTTCTTGCACTTTTTGCTTTTTGTGTGATTTCCTTCTTTTCTTTTTACTTTCTCATTGTGTGATAGTTTGTTCCTATTTAAAAGTTAAACATTTTACTAAAAAGGATTGTGATTTAAATTTCAGACATATAAAAATGTTGAACACTAATAATTTTTATGACATAGATATCAAATATCTCAACAGGATGATCGGTTTGTACATAATAATAAGAAATGCACTAACCATCACTGAATGAACAAAGAAAGCACTTATATGAGACTAATCACCTTTGGAATGAAATAGCCTTTGAAAGTTATATCCACTGTAGTTGCTCGTGGTACACTTGTTGGAAGAATATCAGCAAATCTTTGAACTTCATGGATAACTGCATCAGTATAAGGCATTTTTGCTCGATGTTCAATCCTTGGCTGAGCAGATCCAATGATTCTTGAAATTTCGTCATATACTTTATCTAAGAAAATAAACTTAAATGAAAATAGAATACAATAAGACAGAACAGAACAGAATAGAATAGAATTCTTTATTTGTCAAGCGTGATTGGACACACCAGGAATTTGTCTTTGGTGCATATTCTCTCAGTATACATAAAAAAAATACATTTGTCAAGAATCATGAGGTAAAACACTAAATGATTATCAAAGTGCTTACTCTGAATGTCAGGAAATTTCATCATTAATAGTATGATCCAGCGCAAGGTGGTTGAAGTTGTGTCTATCCCAGCAACAAATAAGTTACTCACAACATCAATTAGGTTTTCATTATGAAAATGCCTTTCTGTTTTGTTTTTCTTCTCCTGCAATATATAAATAATCTATCTAAGCATATTCAGTATACTCACATCAACTAAATAGCAGAAAGCTGTAGAACATTGAACAATAGGAACATCTCCCAGAATTTTGGATTTCAATCCCTAGGGATGGTGTAAATTGTAGTTCTAAACACCATAAAGTGCTGAATTCCCTACAATTTGTGATTAAGACATCCATAGGAATGGAAATAATGAGCATGAAATTCTATCAAATGTCTTCTATAAATTCATATTTTCATAAAACCATAGGGTTGGAAAGGACCTTGAAGGTCTTCTAGTACAATCCCCAAGGAGGAATCTTCATTTTCTTCCTTATTTTTCCTGAAAATCCCAAGACTAATTTACAAAGGTAAATCAGTGAATTTTTGCTTTCAGTCCAATTATCTCAAAATAAATAAGCAAAGAGGACAAGCAACCAGCATCCACCTCATTTCTAAGAACTGGAAATATTAGAATGGCAAATTTGTAGGATGGAAACTCTTCCAGTCAATTGTCAGAATAATTACTAATGTTGACACCTAAGTAATAGTTAAAGGAAGCTTGTTTCATCAGAGAGGCCAAGAAAGATATCTCCTTCTTTCCCTTCACTGTGCTTGAAGCCTCAGAAACTCAGTAAGTAAATAAATAGAATAATTCAAGAGAGGGAAACTTGATTGGCTCTGATAGTTGATACAGGTTGCTGCCAGCATTCAAGTATTTTCTTAGAATGTACCGTATGTTGTTCTGAGTAGTGCAATCTTTTACGTTTCCACTGGTACTATTGAAGGGAGCTGCAATTTTATTTGATAAATTCTTGGATGTGGTGCCAAGTGCCCCGATGATAATGGGTATCACTGTCACATGTTTCATTCATAATCCTGTAGTAGTAGTAGTAGTAATAGTAGTAGTAGTAGTAGTAGCAGCAGCAGCAGCAGCCGCAACAACAACAACAACAACAACATATTTGTTTAGATGGACTTCATTTAAATTGAGGAAGTTAATACTTTAAATAAATGTTTTGCAACATATGGTTTATGCTTATTTGTTTGTTTGTTTGTCCAATACACAATACATATTGAAAAGAATAGACATGTAGTAATATATATAAAGAAAAGGATAGAAGAAAAGATATAAAAATAAAGGAGAAGATATATAAAAGGAAGAAAAGATATATGAGATAAAGGAGAGACAATTGGGCAGGGGATGAAAGGCACACTAGTGCACTTATGTATGCCCCTTACTGACCTCTTAGGAACCTGGAGAGGTCAATCATGGATAGTCTAAGGGAAAAATGTTGGGGGTTAGGGGTTGACACTACTGAGTCCGGTAATGAGTTCCACACTTCGGCAACTCGATTGCTAAAGCCATATTTTTTACAGTGAAGTTTGGAGCGGTTAATATTAAGTTTGAATCTGTTGCTTGCTCTCGTGTTGTTGCGGTTGAAGCTGAAGTAGTCATTGACAGGCAGGACGTTGCAGCACTTTAATATAACCCTCAAAATGTACTATATGGGACATTTTTTTAAAGTGCTTGGTTCTCACTTTAGAATTTTCAATTGTCAGTTAAAAACAGTTTTTATTTCCTGCTTTAAAGATATGAATATGATACTAAAAGTTCATTTGGAATTAACAATAAAGAAGAATATCTGTAGTTCAAGGTTTAAATGAGGGGTCCTTGGTGCTCTTTGGTTGTTTTTGTTGCAGAAGTTTCATTACCCAAACTAGGTAACTTGATCAGTGCTAGTTATCCAGTTACCAAGTTTGGATGATGAGACATCTTCAGGAAAACAACCAAGCTCATAGACTAACAAGGAACCCTCACTTGGAATTCCTGGAATAAAACACTTCCTTACCTCTGCTTGTCGGACAAGAAATGAATCAATAAGGCTCCTCTGGTCATTTTCATCCAGAGCTTTGAGGTGTTCTATGAAAGTGATTTTTATGAAACCAAATAATTCATTTCTGTTACTCAGAATTATGTTACGAGCACCAAAAAGAAAACCGAACAGAGGGAACATATTATAGAACTGAAAAACACAAAAAGTATAAATAAGAGTCATGAAGAAATCTGAATAGTTTTCATGTAGGCAATATGGAGATTTTTTTATTAAAACTATTCCACAGTGGAAAATGGTTGCATACAGTTATATAAGACATCAGGGCTTTTCTGTCATAGTGAACCTTGGAAAACATGGCATATTTATTATAAATCCCACACTACATTAAAGATAACACAGTGAACACACAATGAATTCCTTTTAAAATTGAAAAATAATTTACCAAGACAGGAGGGCTTCCTGCAAGCCGGACATTTTCATTGACTAACTTTATTAGTCTTTGAAATGTGGGGTCTTCATACTCATACCGCTTGCCAAGTACAATAGACACTATGATATTGCCAACAGCGGAATTCATAATTGCTGTATTCTCAAATGGTTGTCCTATATATTAAAATTAAACAAAGTTATTAAAATTAATTTACAGTTATGAAACAACACCATATTTAAAAGACTGTTCAATGGCAAAGTCTCCTCACTTTAGTTCAGTACATTTATCTAGGAAACTGATAGCCAATGCTGGAGAGCATGGAGATATTGAGCAAAGGAATATTAAATAGGATTTGAGTATTTGAGGTAGCTGTAGAGGTAGACTTTTAACTTTTCTGCAATAAAACTGTGAATGTTTAGCTCCAGGTGAATCATCAGAAGGGAACATCAACTCACCTTCATAAGATTCAAATGCCTTTATCAAGATCCTGCACTCTTCAATTATTTTATCCTCTATAGTTCTCTTGCCCATTCCATAGTCCCGTAATGCAGATAAGGTAAAGCGGCGCATCACTTGCCAATTCTCCCCATGAGAAAAAAGGATACCTAAAGAGAAAGTGCAAAACTAAAAGACATACTGTATTTGCACTACTGAAAATTACTGCTATATTAATGAAGAGAATGTTTATGGCAGTTGCTTTTGGATTGTACAGGAATTTAGTGTGGGAAATGCATATGAAGTTTCATGTGAAGCTTTCCTGTAAATAAAAAATTACAGACATTCCCCTGTATACAAACTCTGTTTCTCCAATCACCCAGTGTGGAGACCAAATTGTCCAAGGGTGATTAAAAGAAATCAGGAAAAGTATAGATTAAAACTTTACAGTAGAAGAAATAGTTAAAGGAACTAAGATAGCGTGGTCACAAAATTTTGGATATACAATAATTTAAACGAATGGGGAAAAATTTGGACTGTTAACTACAAACTAACGATGGCAACTTCATATAAGGAAAATCATTACAAAATGTTATACAGATGGCAACTGCCACCTGCTAGACTTGCAAAAATGTATCCAAATTTATCACCACTATGTTGGAAGTGCAGGGAAAACACAGGTACATATTACCACATCTGGTGGACATGTGAATCCACCCAAAAATATTGGTATAAAATCAAAATTATGCTAGAACAAATCACCTCCCAGACCATCCATGCAAAACCCGAACTATTTTTATTAGGAATCATAAGACAAAACTTTAATAAAGAAAACAGATATATTATAATTCACATTATTACAGCTGCAAGGATTCTATATGCACAATACTGGAAACAGGAAAAAAACCCAACCGTTCTATCCCTTTTGATTAAAATAATGGAATGTGCAGAAATGTCCAAGCTAACAATGGAATTGCAAAACAAGGATGAGTCAGATTTCTATAAAGCATGGGACAAATGGTACCATTGGTTAAAAAAAGAAATTACTTAAAAATTATACATCAAGAAAAATGTCCAACTAAAACAGCATGTAAAACCAGTAAATAACAATATGAATCATAATACGTAAACATCGATCGACACAAATTTTGAACTACAAAGAAACTGAATGAATAAATTTATAAATCGCTGATAAATGATGACACTAGCAACTACGTCAAATACATATGGATAAAACTTCCGGAAAATTTATACCACCTATATACTTAAACTACAGACCACAAAACATAGAAGCCCCAGCTCTAACGCTGGTCCCACACACTCTTCTTACTACTCTTTTCTTCCTCTATTTTTCTATCCTTCCTCCTCTTGTATTTCTTCCTTTCTCTCTAAATCCCTTTTCCTTTCTTTCCCTCTCCTTCCCGAATTACGCATGCTATATAAGTAATGTACATTATATATATTCCCTTTACTTTTCTGTACCCTGTTTTTAATGTAATAAAAAATTTAAAAAAATAAAAAATAAAACTTTGCAGAATTGACTTCAATTCTCTTTTTCTCCTTTTCAGTCCTTTCTTAGAGCAGTCAGGCTCTTAGTTTCTGTTTTGTCTCCTATGTTCTCCAACAGAAATCTCCTATGCCATCTCCATACTAACTTTTTTTTATTGTTTTCCACAGCTCTGGACAGATATTGACAAAGTATACTCTCTGATACATAGAATGAGAAAAACTTACCAAAGCCCTCATGAATTTCATCAAAAAGCTGGATATTTGGCCTCTCTGCAAATGCATCAGCATGATTCACAAGAGCTTCCTTCACTGTTTTGTATCCAGCCAATACCACTATTTTCTGGAATCCCAGTTGAATCCTGAAGACTGGGCCATATACTTTTGACAACTAGAATTGAACACAAGGAGGAAAGCTTTTTAAATAAAATAAAATAAAATATCACCATGAAAACCCCTATTTGCATAGTAACTTACATCAGATGTAATTCATGTTTCACAGATATAAGAATAAAATAATGCTCTATTTATTGTTTGAAAGCAATCTTGTGTGTTATACTTGTTGTTCAGAAACCAAAGATCTGCTGGGATAAAATAAAGGTGGCATAATTGCTTGTGAGGGATGTCTTCTTCAAAGGTGAATGAGAAGTGGCAAAAATAGATAAATCCAATAAACTCATGCAGAAATATACAACTATAGAGTTGGGGCAGGAAACACCTTGCAGGGGGAAATTGGAGATAATGGTGGAGAACATGAGCACAATGCGAGAAAGGGGGAGAAATTGGAGAAAATAGCAAGAAGCACAGTAGCAAGTTGCGGGGTGTGGGGAGTTGTTCAGGAAGCCCACTGATAGTGACACAAATGACACAAATTAGATGCACTGTTCCTGATATTTTGAACTTTAGCAAACAAATTTCAAAAGAAGTTCATACTGTAAAACCAAACATTTATTGCAGAACAAATTTGTATAAATAGCTTCCATCTGGATAAATTATAAGAATGTTGTATTGCACAAAACTGTGTGGTTTAAAACATATTTCTCATAAATTTTCTATCATGCTATAGGCATGGATTTACAAATTACTGGTGGAATCCAACTTTGTTTTTCAGACTTTAGTAGCATCTTATCTTCCAAATAATGTCTGTCCTTGGGGTTTCAAATAACAGACAGGAAATTAGAAATTAATGGGGAAAGCAATGTCTAACTAACCTGTGATAACAATTCTACTTGTTAGATCCACTCAAGAATGAGACAATCGTAGGCCTGGATCCGTTAATTGATTTATTGTAACCGGGAACATGCAACAGCAACTCGATTCATAACAAAGACAAAACATGGCCGTGCCTGGCAGCTATTTATACTCCTTGCTGCCAGGCTAAGCCAACCAATTTAATCACTGTATTTTCCCATCCAAGGACAAGGGATGGGTAACCAAACCTAACTGTCCTCCGGACTACTGTACTCCGGACACTACTCATATGTCAATACAATATTTGAGAATTATATAATTTTCATATTCTGTTATAAAATACATTTTAGTTTTAGCAAGGGCTTCAGCTCATTCCACTTTGCATTATTGCTTCCAAAACTCAGAAAATTAAAATATTTAATATATTGTGCAGTATATATTGACTTTAGTCAGATATATGTATTCTGATGGATTTACAAATGAAGCTCCCAGAATGTATTCATATTGATCTATCAGATATATCTAAACAAGTGTAAATATTCAGTGAGACTTGTACACTTTCAAATGAAACCGAGTTATCTTGGTGTTGCAATATTTTAGCCTCTTGGTGTGATCAGTGGCTCCAGATGTGAATAATAAATAAAAGCACCCTTAGATATTATGACCTGGGTTATTCTAAGAGACATGTAATCACTGGCCTTTAATTCCACGGGACCAGGCAGGACAGGATTTACTATTGATATGAAATTTGGATGGAATATTTGTTTATACAAGTAGACCTTTGCATATGACCAGAATGGAGCCTGTCCAGTAAAGTTGCAGTTGCTGCTAGATTCTTTCTGATCTTATGTAAATCTTCCAGATACTTCTAAGTTTTTAATTGCCAGATAACAGAACTTGAGAAGTTTATATAAAATGAATTTAGTAAAATGAATTTATGTGGGTTCAGTTGAGTCCTTTGTAGACTACTATAACTGACTTGCAAATTTTTATTTATTATTTTTTTATTGCAATTGGAGCAATAAAAAACCAAATCAATTCATTTCTGTATCTCTTTGCTTTTATCTAATGGTTTTCTACCCCAAAGAAGGTGAAATGAGACAATATATCAGTGTTGGTTAGAATTCTAGTAATTTCTGTTTACAATACGGCAAGCATATCTGGCTTTCGAAATGAACTTCCTTTTAGGTAGATAAAATAGTAACTTATCTTTAGTGTTGGGCAAACCCATCGAAGTTCGGGTTTGGCGTGTTTGGCCGAATTTGGCGGCGGAGTTCAGGTAAGTTCGCTGAACCTGAACCTGAACCCCATTTGCCTGGTGCAAAGTATTTCAGCTTTTTTCAAGGTGACCCCCCTGGGAAGGAACATGCATTTAGACTCTCAGAAACCATCTGTGCCAAAAATAATTTTATTGATGGACAGCTGCAGTTATACAGTTGTCAGAATTTGAACCCAAACTACACTCAAATATTTGCATGAAAATAAACCTGAATATATACATGCATGAATTTTACAGCTGTCTGGGGGGGAGATGATGTAGGTGGAAGTGGCAGAGGAGGAGGAGGAGGAAGAGGTGGTGGTAGTAGCAAGCACTCTAACCACTCACTCAGGTGGTGGCACAGCCAAGTCCCATGGGATCCACACCTGGTTCATTTTAAGGAATGTAAGTATGTCCACGTTGTCTGTGGATAGGTGGATCCTTTTGTCAATGATGACCCCTCCTGCGGTGCTAAACACACGCTCAGACAGGACACTTGCCGCAGGGCAGGCCAGCACCTCCAGGGCATAGAGGGCAAGCTCTGGCCACGTGTCCAATTTACCTACTCAAAAATTGAAGGGGGTGGAGGCATCACTGAGTACCATGAGATGGGTGGACTGGTAATCATCCACCATGCATGTTACATTCTGCCTTCTGGTATTATGGGCCATCACATCCGATGGTGGGGGATGTGTAGGATGGTGGAATAGGTTTTCCCACATTGTGGCCATGTTCCCCCTCCCCTGTGAGGTGCTGCCAGTGCCCCTGCTGCATTGGCGACTGTGTCCTGCTCCTACTCCGCGTGCCTCCATTGAGCCCTCCAAGTCCTGTGGGAACTCTGCCACTAGTGCGTCCAGCAGCGCGCACTTGTACTCTCTCATTTTGCGCTCCCGCTCGAATGCTGGGATCAAGGAGGTGATGTTGTCCTTATAACGGGGATCCAGCAGGGTGGCCACCCAGTAACTGGCAGAGGTGATGATGCGGGCTACCCTGGGGTCATTGCGCAGGCACTGGAGCATGTAGTGGCTCATGTGAGCCAGGCTGCCCTGAGTCAAGGAGAGGTTGTCAGTAACAGGTCTCTCCTTCTCCTCTTCCTCCTGCTCCTCCCTCCAGCCATGTGCCTCCATCATGGCCTGAAGGGTTTTTTCCAGTAGACAAAGTAGACAAATGGGGGTGGTAGTGCTGACGATGGCCTTATCAGCGCTGACCATATCAGTGGCATACTGGAAGCACTGCAGCATGGCACAAATGTCCCTCATGGAGGGCCAGTCATTGGTGGTAAAGTGCTGTTGGTCTGCACTGTTGGTATGTCTCGGTATAGCTAGGCTATGAGACCTTTGACATACACTGAGCAGAGAATTTAAACAGAGTGTGGATGTGTGGCAAAGCCAAAGAAAAAAATGACACAGACTTATTTATGCTTAATAAGTACTATTTACATATATACAAAATAGAAACAATCCATAACAAGCACTAAGCCATACAATATAATAAGCACTAGGCAAATACACTCCCCCTTCAAGGCAAAGCAAAAATGAATGAGTGTTAAAGCATCATTGAGGGAAGGAGTACTGGCACCCTCTTATGGTGAACCAGCCCAAAATATTTAAAGTGAAAATACAAGAGACTACAATAGGTAGTTTACAATGGCAAACCCTAACAACCATGCACCTTGTACTAACATGCACTTCTACTCACCTGGGTGTTTTGAAGCTGAAACACCACTATTGCCTGCTGCTGCTCACCCACCCTTTCCAGCATATGAAGAGTGGAATTCCACCTGGTTGGCAAATCGCATATGAGGCAGTGGGTGGGAAGGCCAAAGTTCCTCTGCAGGGAAGATAGGCGAGCAGCAGCAGGGTGGGAACGGTGAAGGTGTGTACACACAGCATTAACTTTATTCAGCAGTGCCGACATGTCTGGATAATGGGCCAGGAACTTCTGCACCACCAAGTTGAGCACATACGCCAGGCAAGGGATGTGCGTCAACCCCGCTCAGCCGAAGGCTGCCACAAAGTTCCGCCCGTTGTCGCACACCACCTTGCCAGGCTTCAGGTGCAGCGGCAGCAACCAGTTGTCTGTCTGCCCCTGAATGCCGGTCCACAGCTCCTGGGTGGTGTATGGTCTCTCACCCAAGCAGATGAGTTTTAGCACCACCTGCTGCCATTTCCCCATGGCCGTGCTCAAATCAGTGGTTGCTGCGCTGTGCTTGGTGCATGTGGAGGGTGAAGAAGAGGAAGCAGAGGAGGAGGAGGAGGAGGCAACAGGAGGCACCGACTGATGTCCAGCAATCCTGAGTGGTGGAAGGATATGCGCTAAATTGCTTCCTGCCTCATTCCCAGCCACCACTACATTCACCCAGTAGGCAGTGAGAGAGATGTACCAGCCCTGGCCATGTTTACTGGTCCACGTGTCAATGGTGATGTGGACGCGGGAACTGACAGCATTGCGCAGTGCACACCTAACTTTCTCCACTACATGTTGGTGCAGGGCAGGGATGGCCTGGCGTGAAAAGTAGTAGCGGCTGGGAACGATGTATTGTGGGACAACCATTTCCATAAAATTTTTGAAACTTTCTGTCTCCACCAGGCAGTAGGGGAGCATTTCAAATGCCAGCAGCTTTGAAATGCTGGCATTAATGGCCTGGGCTCATGGGTGAGATGGGCTGAACGTCCACTTTCTCTCCAAAGTTTGAGGGATGGACAGCTGAAAGCTTCCCTGGGACGGTATGGACAGGCTTGGCAATGGTGGTGGTGGTACTGCTGGTGGTGGAGGTGGTGTTGGTGGTGATCCTACATTGTCCCTTAAGGGAGAGACAGGTGGCCTTGTTGTTGGGGAGCCAGTGGCAGGGACCAAGGCAGCCACAGCAGAAGAGGAAGACCCAGGCGTTTGAATACTTTGAAGGTATTGCTGCCATCGAAGCTCATGTTTTGTATTCAGGTGCCTGGTCATGCAAGTAGTGCTGAGATTATTAACACCTCTCCTTTGTTTCAAGGACTGGTGGCAGAGCATGCAAATGACCTTTGTCTTTTCATCTGTAAACTGTTTGAAAAAATGCCATGCTGGTGAGATTCTTTGTGGTACATGTGGGCGCGCTTGGTCCCTGGCCAAGGTGGACAGTAGTACCAGCAGACTGAGCACTGAGGGTTTTCACCCTTCTCCCTCTTCTGCTGGCTGCCTGGGGATGTGGGACCACCACTGCCTCTTCCTCCTCTGAACTCTGCCGGCCTTCAGTCCACGTGGGGTCTAGCACCTTGTCATCACCCCTGGCATCTTCTTCCACCCACTCCTCGCTGCTAGCCTCCCTCTCAGCTTCAACATTGCAGTAAGGTGCAGGAGCAGGGATTTGGGTCTCATCTTCCTCTATCGTGGCCTTCCCCGATGATGCCCTGGACACCTCCTCATTCTCCAGCAGAAGCTCTTGGGCATCCGGAAGCCCAAGGTCTGCAACTGGGGATGGGGCAGGTGGTTGGCCCATGGCATCCCAGTTAGAAGTGTCATCAAAGAGCATTAAAGACTCCATTGCTTATGGCTGAGACAGCCTTGCTGCTTTGAAGGGGGGTGATAAGGAGGGCTCTGAACTTGCAGCTGAGGTGGAATGGGTGAAAGGCAATCCCATGGAACTGGTAGCACTGTGTCCCATATTATTTCCAACTGCCTCGACTTCTTCTTGCCTTTCCACTCTGGAAGAAGTTTTGGGGTCTGCCAATATAGGCCCCAAACCAGGGTACATGCTTGCACCACAGGAAGAGGTATGAGGTGCAGATGTTACATGTCCTCTCCCTGCCCCTGCAGCAACAGCTCCACCACCACCACCACCACCACCACCACCACAGCTTTCTTCATAGTTAAAGCCCTGCAGTGACAGTGGCCCAAGAAATTTGGGAACAGAAGAAGGCACGGCGT
Source organism: Erythrolamprus reginae (assembly GCF_031021105.1). Lineage (NCBI taxonomy): Eukaryota > Metazoa > Chordata > Lepidosauria > Squamata > Dipsadidae > Erythrolamprus > Erythrolamprus reginae. The sequence goes on from NC_091950.1 coordinate 229,699,073, forward strand.
TCAGGTGGACCAAGACTTCAAAAATTAAATGCCCTGTAAAAATTAAATGCTCAGACAGCAGTAGAGGTCTTGTCTTAGAGAGAAAAGGAAATGCAGATAAAGGAAGTGGCCCTTTGTTTGACCCAAAACTAAATTAACAGAGAACACTAGTGGTTTTTTATTAGATAGAAAAAAGAAATGCAGAGATAGGAAATGGCTCCATGTTTGACCCAAAACTAAATTGACAGAGAGCAGTAGCAGCCAAGTAAAAATGATACTCCTATCTTAATTTCTGTAATGGCTTGATCTATCACTTCTACATGAATTTTTCCAGCCCAATCTGCACCTAGGACAATTCTATCGTTGAGAAATCTCCCCTTAGGAAGACAATGGCAGAGATGAGATATTCCCCTTTTCAGCAGCAGCAAGCTCAAGTCGCAGGGAAACTGCCACACCAAAAATCTTTCCCTTTTTTTCTCTTGGATGGCTAGCTGGATCTGCGCTCAGGAAGACAATGGCAGAGTTGAGATAAGCCCCTTTTCAGTGGCAGCCAGCCCCAGTTGCAGCCCCCCCAAAAAATCTCCCCTTTTTTGTCTTGGATGTCTAGGTGATCTGACCTTTGGAAGACAATGGCACAGTTGAGATATGTCCCCTTTAAGTGGCAGCAGCCAGCAGATGCAGCCTAGGTGATCTGCCCTTAGAAATCTCGCCAACCTATCTTTCCCTGTCAGCAGCAGCAACAGCACTGTCCCTAACTAATGTGGAGCTCTTTTAATGGCACTGGAGAGCATGGTCCTGCCTTTTTTTTTAAAAAAAAAAATATTTTTATTGAATTTTTTAAAAAGACAAACAAAGACATACAACACTAAACATTTAAGAAGCTACCATTGCTCCGCTTGTCGTAGAAGTCTATCTAATACAGAAGTATAAAAAATCCTAACTGTAATCAGATCTAAGCAGAAATACCACACATGTAAGTTACATTCTTGTTAAATTCAACTCTATATTTTTAATATTAAACTTATTAATTAAATTTCTTTATATTTTAAAATATTCTATACTTATACAAAAGGAGAAGGAAAAGAAAGAAAGAAAAAGTTTATTAGTAATACTATTTACCATTTCATTCTATATTATAATTAATTATTAATACCATTTTTAAAATTCCACCAATCATATACTTTGTCCCATATTTTATAATATTCTGTTTCAGTTTGATTATTTAAACGTTTAGTCATCATATCTAGTTCTGCACATTCTATAATTTTTTAAAATACTTCAGTATCTTTTGGTATTGTTTTTTCTTTCCATTTCCGTGCAAATACAATTCGGGCTGCAGCCAATATATGTATTATTAAATAATAAGTTTCTTTTTTATACTTTGTATTTCAAATACCCAATAAAAAAAGTTCAGGAGATTTTTTTATCTTCTCCTTTGTTATTTCATTTATCCAATTCTCTACTTTGTTCCATAATATTTTTGTCTCGGAGCATGTCCACCACGCATGGTAATATGTACCAAATTCTTTTTTACATTTCCAACAAATAGGCGATACAGACGGAAACATTTTAGAAATTCTATATGGTGGAAGGTGCCATCTGTAGAACATCTTAATTTGATTTTCTTTAAAGGAAATTGATTTTGTTATTTTCCAATTATACATCCATATTTTTCCCATGTGTCTAAATCTATCTCTTTGCCTAAATTTTTGCACCAACTGATCATATTGTCTTTCAATATCCAACCTATCGTCCTGTAATTTATTAAGTATTTATACACATTTCCAATTGTTTTTGAATAATTTTGAAATAACAATTTACTCAATACATTATTTTCTTTTTTAAAAATATAAGTCTTTACATCTGTTTGATATCTGGAACTAATCTGCATATATTGCCACCAATCTAAGTTAATACCTAAATCATATAATTCTTGTTTTGTTCTTAATTTAAATTGATCGTCTAACAAATCCCTATATTTCCACATCTTACTTTTTTCTTTAAGGTTCGGGTGTGTAATAGCTTCAATAGGTGATACCCATTCCGGCATTACTAAAAATGTTTTTTCTTTATTTCATTCCATACCTCTATCAATGCTTTCCTAATAATATTATTTCTAAAATAAGAATGTGTTTTTAATTTATCGTACCATATAAGTGCATGCCAACCAACCATCAAGTCATGACCTTCTAGGTTGAGTATCCTTTGGTTTTCTAAGGTCAACCATTCTTTTATCCATGTCAAGGCGGTGGCATGATAATATAATTTCCAATTTGGGAGGCCTAAGCCTCCTCTTTCCTTACGATCCTCTAAAGAATTTTGTTTTATTCTTGATTTTTTACCTTGCCATATAAATTTTAATTTAATTTTTTATTTAATTCAACAAAAAAATTCGGTCCTGGGTTTATTGGAATAACTTGAAAAAGAAACAAAATTTTAGGCAGGATATTCATTTTAATTGTAAAGATTCTTCCTACCAATGATAGTTGTAGATTACTCCATGTTTCTAAATCTTTTTTAACTTGACTTAATAATTTAAAATAATTATCATTTTTCAAAGATACAGCTTTAGGGGTCATCCATATCCCTAAGTATTTCACTTTTTTTGTAATTTTCATATTTGATAAATCTCCTAAATACCTTCTTTGTGTTTCAGTCATATTTTTTGTTAATATCTGCGTCTTTTCTTTATTTATTTTCAATCCGACGACTTTCCCATATTCTTCAATTAAATTTATTAAGTTTAAAATAGATTCTGTTGGATCCTCCAAAATAAACGCCATGTCATCTGCAAATGCTTGTGTTTTATAGCTTTCTTTTTTTATCTTCAGTCCTTTTATTTCCTTATCTGCTCTTATTTTTATCAACAATACCTCTAATGTTAGAATAAATAATAGTGGCGATATTGGACAACCTTGTCTTACTCCTCGTCTGTTCACCATTTATTATAATTTTAGCTGTTTGTTCAGAGTATATAGCATCTATTATGTTAAAAAACTTTGTTCCTACCTCCATCTTATTTAATTGTATTTTCATAAAGTTCCAATCTACATTATCAAATGCCTTTTTCGCGTCCAAAAATATAAGCGTCATTTGCTTTTCTGGATGTTGCTCATAGTATTCTAATATATTTACTATTATTCTTAAGTTATTTTTAATTTGTCTTCCTGGTAAAATACCATTTTGATCACTGTGTATCATATTATTTATAATACGTTTTAGTCTATTAGCAAATATTGATATGAAAATTTTATAATCTACGTTTAATAGTGAAATAGGTCTATAGTTTTCAATTTTTTCCTTTTCTGTATCCGCTTTTTGTATTAAAGTTATTAAAGTTTCTGACCATGTTTTTGGCAATTTACCTTCTACCAATATTTGGTTATATGTCTCAAGCATATTTGAAAAAAGTATTTCTATCTCTAATTTATAAAATTCCGCTGGTATTGCGTCTGTGCCAGTTGCTTTATTATTTTTTTTATATTTTATAAATTGTTTTAATTCCATATCTGTAATAGGTTTGTTCAATCTTTGCTGTTGTGCTTCAGTTAATACTGGTAACTCTATTTTTTCCAAATATTTAAAGATTAAATCCTCACTTATTTCTTCTTTCTTATATAATTGTTTATAAAATTCCAATACTATTTCCTTTTTATCTTCTGTTCTATGTTTTATTATACCCTTTGAATCTGTCAACTTTTTTATAATTCTATTTTCTTTCTCTTTTCTTTGTTTGTATGCCAACCATCTTCCAGATTTATTCGCATGTTCAAAATATTCTTGTTTTGCTCTTTTTATCTTTTTATCTTTTCTACAATTGGTTCTTGTTCTATTAATCTCAATTTATGTCTTATTAATTCTCTCTGATTTTTTTAGCTTGTCATCCTTATCCTCTATTTGCATTAAAATTTCTAAACTTTTAAGTTCTAATAATTTTTCATAGCATTTTTTCCTCTCTTTGGTTTTTTTCACTGCGAATGATATTGTTAGCCCACGTATGTAAGCTTTAGTTGTATCCCATAAGTTTTGAGGGGTAGTATCAGTATTTTTATTTATTTTAAAGAAAAACTCTAATTCTTTTTCTATCCATTTTTTATACTCTGGATCTTTTATTATATTACTATTCATTGACCAATTGTTTATTTTCCTTTTACCTTTCCAATATATGGATAAGGGGTTGTGATCTGCCCAAGTATTTGTCTCTATTTCTATTTTACTAATTTGTTACATTATATGAGAAGGGGCCCAAGCCATATCAATTCTAGACCAAGTCTTATGGGGATTAGAATAAAAAGTATATTGTTTGTCTTTTAAGTGTTGTTCTCGCCATACATCTTTTAATGATAGTTCCGTACACATTTTCCAGAACGTCCCGGGCAAAATTACCTTTTTTCCCCCCTTTTCTTTTCCCGGTATAATCCACTTGGTCATCTGAAATTGCATTGAAATCCCCTATTATTATCATATTTTCAATTGATAATTTGTTAATTTTTTCGTGCAAATCTTCATAAAATTGTTTTTGGTTATCATTTGGTGCATAAATTGAGACAATTACCAGAGGTTTTATTTCTAAGTCCAATTGCACTATCAACATCCTTCCATCACTGTCATTATATATTTCTTTAGATTTAATTAGTTCATCAATATACATTGCTACACCTCTTTTCTTTTGATTTGCCAAGCTAGTATATAATTTCCCCAATTTTGAGTTTTTGAGAAGACTTCGTTTTGATGTTTTGATATTGTTCTGTCTGGGTTCCCCCAGACCTCAACACCAACTGGAAAAAACAGCCAGACACTCTGGTAAAAGCCAAAAGTATTTTATAACTGGAAAAAATAAGCACAGAGGAAAACCTGTTCTTTCCAACAGACAGAATATAATATGGTACAGCAGGGTCCTGATGTCCAGACAATACAGCAAGCTTCTTGCTGGCACACCCCCCCCAAGGTTTCAATAGTCAAAGGCACAAACCAGGATTCCAAGACACCAAAGTTCACAGTCAGGTCCCACGACTCTCAAAGATAAAACTCCACAAGCCAGGAAGGGTGGGTCTGCCTTTTAGCCTTTCCCAAGAGCACCACACCCAAACCCAGCTGCTGCCACTTTAATGCTGAAAGTATTTAGCCAATTGACTCCGTCTCTGATTAGCTCTCCGTTGTCGCAGATCAATTATGGCTTGTGCACTTTCCTCTAAGGAATCCAGGCTGCTTGCTGAGGAGAGCTCCCCCTGGTGGGACTCTGGCTGTCCTCCCTCTTCTTCAGCCTGGGATTCCTCCTCGTCTGTCTGCACCTCCTGTTCCTCAGCCTCTCCCTCTGAGCTGGAAACCGACAGAAGGTCAGCCGTTCCCGGAGGGGCCTCAGACGGAACCACAACAGATATGAACTTCTTGTAAAATATTTATCTGAGCTTTTTGTTTCGTAAGTTTAGTTAATACTTGATTTCTTTTCCTTGGGTTGTTTAATCCATTTACGTTAACTGAAAATATTTTCAGTTCTTGTGTCATCTTTATTTGTAATACTTTTTAACTTCTTTTGGTTCTCGAAGCCAGGTTTCCAAAATTAGTTCCTGTGAAGCCTGAGTTTGTTTCTGCTCCACTGCCAATAGTTCTTCCCCTCCACCTCCAGTGGCCCCCATCGTAGCATCACTGCTCTTTGGTTCTATCTGAATTTGTTCGATTTTGTCCAATCCGCTACGTGCTAAGAAAGATCTTGCTTGTTCCACACTTTCTATTCTTACTCTCGTCGATTGCCAAGCCAAAGTCAAACCTTCTGGTACCAACCATCTGAAAACAATGTTCTTTCTGATCAGAATGCTTGTAAGAAAGTAGTATTGTCTTCTACTCTCTCGAACTCTCCTCGGTACTTGTTTCAGAATCATAATTTCTTTCCCATTACGTTGAAAAGTCTCATTTTTTGTCAATCTCAGTATCTCGTCTTTGATTATTCTTCTTGAAAATTTAATATGAACTTCTCTAGGTAAGTTATGGCGTCTCACATAGCCAGTCTGGACTCGGTAGACTTCATCAATTTCTCTTACCAATTCTGCTGGATCCACTTGCATGATAGCGGCTATCACTTCTGCCATTTTTGCGGGTAGATCTTCATCTCTTTCTTCTTCAATATTTTGGAATCTCAGACCATGTGACGCGGATTGGATTTCTAAGTTGGTTATTGCTATATCAAAATCTCTGCGGGCTGCGTAATTACGATCTTCGTATTCTTCCACTCTTTGTCCCATGATTTGAATTTTCCCTTCTGTCATTTGTATTCTTTTTTCACTTTGTTGTAGGTTTTGTTGCATGGTTTTTATATCTCCATCCATCTCGGCGACCTTTCCTTTCACTTGTTAATTCTATTTTAAGCTCAGCAACTTCTTTTTTTATCTCATCTTTCATCTCCTTCATTTCTTGTCTCAGTTCTTGCTTCATTTCTTGTAGATACATTTTCATTTCTTCTTTGTTTGCAGCAAGTTGAGCTTGTGTGGGTTTGTGACTCTTGTATACCAGCTAGGGCATCTTGAATAATCTGGAAGTTAGGATCCATCAATGGCTTTTCTTTTTCTTTCTCTTTTGCTAACATTGTAGTTATAGTCCTTTGTTGTAATGGTGATGAAGTTGGGGAAACTTTTGGTGTAGTAGTTGAAGTCGAAGCAGGCGTAGTTGTTTGTTTTCGCGTTGTTATTGTAGTCACCGAAGTCACGCTTTGTGCCCTATGAGAACCTTTCATATTCCAAAATTTTAAAGAGTAAATATCAATTCAATTAATACAATAGTAATACGATAATTGGTTATTTGAGTTAATTAAACAGAAAGAAAATAGAAAGAAAAGTGGAAGAAAAATAATTCAATCTTCTAAAAGCCTAGTATCCTAAAGAGGGGGGATCAGGTGTGAAGGGGAAGAAATCAAGCTTCTAGTTGATATTAATTAAGTTAATAATAAAGAGAAAGAAAGAATATGATTATGATGAGAAGAAAAAATTAAAGGCAATAAAAGGAAAAGGGGAAAGAGAAGAGAGAGAGAGAAAGGAGGAAACCTTTTTAAAAAATTATTTGTACAAAATGGAAAAAAAATATTTATTTAAAAAAATTAAGTAAAAAAAATTCTAATATTTTTTAAAAAATTGAAAAAAATTGAAAAATAAAAATAAAATAAAAAGAGTAAATAAGTAGTAAATAATCACACCACAAACTAATAAAAAGAAAATGTCAAAAAAAAAATTCCAAGAAAAGTTTAATAAGTCCAAATAATCCAAATATGAGTTATATTTTAATAAAAATATCCAGAAGAAAATATTCCAGAGGCAATGTCCAGTATTATATCCAAATTAAAATGATTGTAAAAAGAAAGTTTATATCTTCTTATTGTATAAAAAAGAAAGAAAAGAAAAAGTATCCTTACACCTCTGATGTCGTGTTGGCAAAAAAGTAGTCCCAAAAGGCTCCAAGTAAAAAGGATGAAAAGGATAAAAAAAAGGAAAAATTATAAAATTATAAAATTAAAGAAATAAAAAAGGCAGTCCAATATTTATTCTGAGTGATTTAGTTCAGTAAAATTTCATTCAAATGGAATAAAAATGGAATAATCTCAATTCAATTCATATAGTCATATATTCAACTCATTAAAAATATTTCTACTTCATCCAATCAAGTAAATATCAAAACAGTCTTAAGGAAAAAAAATATAATCGTAAAAAATGAATAATGAAAAAGAAAAAATAGAAACACCACACTATACTCTTAAAATTTAAAAAAGAAATTATACTGTTAAGTTTGACAAAGACAAGTAGTTCCGGCTGTTCTTCTTCCGCGTATGGATATCACTTACAGTTTTTTCCTTTGTTTTTGTTCGCCTTCAATTAGAATCTTCTTTTCACAAACTTCCTCAAATACCAAAAGATTTCCTTATGGTGCTGTCAATCAACTTTATCTGCCGATCTGCTCCCCTGTAGACTTCTTTTTTCTATTTTTGAACTTCCGCTATCGGAGATCACTATGGCTGCGGCCAGGCAGCCGCCTGGTCGCAGCTCTCCATTCTTGTAGCTGCGGGGCTGTCCCTAACCCCTGGGGCCGCAGTGATCCGCCCCGGGGGGGTCCAGGAAACCCCCTGTCCTCGGCCGACCCCCTCCGGTGTCGGCACAACGCGATCGGGTGTCCTACAAGCTGGAAAGGTAGGCTGCGGAGCGGGAGCTCGGCTTCCGCACCTTTGGCACGATCGGGCTCCACCCGGAAGTCGGTCCTGCCTTTTATACAGGTAGGGTTAGGTGTCCTGCTGGGCCAATCACAGCCATGTGTCTGGCTGGCCAATCACTGGCCAGCAGGACGCATGGCCAATCACAGCCGGTCTTGCGTTTCCTGCCCGGATACAGCATGGCTTCGGCTTACAACATGGCTGTTGATTGGCGTATCGCAGAGTTCATTCGAACCCCGAACCTGAACACGGACTTTCAAAAAAGTCCGGGTTTGGGTTTGGTATGCCGAACACCACAAAGTTCTGCACGGACCCAAACTATGCAAGATCAGTTCGCCCAACACTACTTATCTTATTAAGATAGTGGGAGAACGTACGACTGGAATAATGTGACCCTTTACTGCATAAGAGAATCATTATATTTGGTACTCTTCCAGAAACTGAGATATCATCACAAACCCAAATGCATCAGCAGTCAACATGGTTAACATTACAACTATTAGTCTGAAAGAAAATTTTCCACAATAATCATAATCATAAGGTTAACTTATTTAATTATAATGGCAACATCAATTCAAGGATGGTCTCAAGGAAGAAAATGCTGTTTTCATGTTCCATCCATATCTTCTTGATTCAGATACTTTACTGAATCAGCAATCCAAGGATAAAATAGAGAACCGCAAAGAGACTGTGTTTATTTCAAACAATAGCTAAAATTATAAACATCAAATGAATCAGTCAGCAGTGCAGAGCAGTATTGTGCTTTACCATCTCCATAATATCTCAATAACATGCACCTTCTTGAGCTTGCTGAACTTTTAACTGACTTGATGAAATGATCTAGTCAAAGTGCCATGGAAAAGTCTTTTGCTAATAACCAGCATAGGAAAAAAAAGAAGAATGTTGACTATTTGTGGCTGCATTTGTTCATTTCTAATGACCATAAATATATTTTAATGTGTTTCTTACTCATTCCCTCCCAGGCATCTCTGTTTCCAAATCGTAGTACAGTATGGTCATGACCATAATTCATTCCATAAGTTTGATCCAATTTAGATCAAATTTTGATCCGCAACCCAATTTGGTTGTGACCCGAACCTAATTTTGGAAATTTGGCCCTTACAAAAATAATGGTGTAGCAGAGGAAATCGGCCATGTTGGGAAAAATTAATGACGTTTTTGGTTGGAACCCAAATTTGTTGTGGTCAGAAGCATTTATGAATAGAGTAATTCTATTCCTAATATAAGAACCAGGTAAATTTTAATGATGATATTCATCCATCGTGTTCGAAGAGCACCTTGACATCTAAATTGGGAGGATATCAAGACTTGCACATGAATTGGATTAAAGTGAGGGCCAGGTGTGCATAGTCAGCCTCACTCTTTCTTCCCAGATTTCATCTTGCTCCAATAGCAGGACAAGAATCAAGACAATTGGAGATGGGCTGGGCTCAGTGGTTGACCAGGGCATCTTTTGTGTCTTGCCGTGCTCTTAGTGTACCACATCTCTTTCAGAGATCACCTTCCTGAACATTGTCCTATTCTAGTAGATTTCATCTTCTCAGTCCACCGGAATCTGTCTTCATATGCTTGGGATAGACAAGCCCCTATCTCACTGAAGGTCAATGACCCAACAGCTACTCTCAACCTCATTTGGCCAGCCTGTCAAAGCTGTTGCCCAGGGTGTGGAGGCTGCTCATGCTACAGCTATTGGGAGCCACAGATGAGAGCTGAGTGGGGACCAAAGGTGAAAAAGTTACCCTAAAAGCTGCCATAAAATGAGCTGCCATAAAAGGACACAGCATGCCCCTACACCACAGATGCTATCCCTCCCTGAACAAACCGTACACCCTAACTTTTAATACATTGTAAGACAGTGGAACAATCTTATTCTATTACCTCTTGCAATTCACTAACATTGACCTGAGAAAAAGATATTAATCCCAACCATCACCTAAAAAACAACCAAAAACCTCTCTCAATTGATCTGTCCATTTATAGGATTAGGTCCACAATATGAATAACTGAGCTTGCCAATATCTACTAATTCTATGCATAATATAGCACAGTTACGTACAATTAAACAATAACATAAAATCAGAATATCTCCAAAATATCTTGACCCAATTTTATCTTGTTAGTTTAGTTGCTTTCAGTCATAATTTCAGCATATTACCTTTAGCATTGTTTTGTGTGGTCTTTTCATATCCATAATAAGGAGATTTCCAAGAAGGGGTAAAATTCTTGGTCTTGGTGGAAGATTTTGGGAGTTGTTATTCCAGGAACTGTTCATTTTCAAAAGGAATATAGTCAGAAGAATAAAGAAGAGTGATATAGGAACAAGTTGAGTCCAATCCATTTTCTTTCAGTAAATACTTTATGTAGTATTTAAAATGAAAAATGCAATACAATTTGATCAAATATAGTTCCTGCACAAGATAATGCTATACAAATACAAAAAACTGTTGCACTACCATGGAGATAATTTAAATATGTTTTCAGTGTTCGGTTGTGGTCAAAGTCCTGCCTTGTTTGTTCAGCAAAATGAACACCCCACCCCCCTCTCCCTCTCACTCCCCTACTCCTTCTAAAATGCCTCACTGCTAATTCCTGGCTTATGTAGTAGCTTAAACAGGTTGTTTTATTATTTATTTATTTATTGGACTTTTGTGCTGCCCCTCTCCAAGGACTCGGAACAACTCACAACATATAATAAAACAATATATAACACTCTGGGTCCAATTAATTAAAATATATTACCTAAAACTGAAAACCATAAAAAATCCAGTCATTCTCATTCAATCAGTTTCTCTCTTACAATGATTATCCAAATATTTTCATTTTTAAAAAAGTGGACAGGGGTGAGACTGCTGTGCCTTTCTTTATCAATTTTCCTTACTATCATTTCTGTACTGGAGTGTTCTCTTCACTTTCACCAAACAGCTATAATGTGTACAATTGTGAATAATGTAGAATTCAAACATGAATTAAGTAATGTTTGCATGAAAAATCTAGAAGCAATTTACACTATTTCCCTAAATCTTTTGAATGCCCTTTGCAAATTCCCTTTTATTTCCTATCTTGTTCTCATAGCAAGACTCAGACTCACAAGTCACAATGAGGAGGAGGAGAGGAGGCATGGCCAAGTATCACAATGGTACCGTGTTTCACCATTCTGAGGGAAACCCAAAAACTTCCAGCTGTAGGGGGCTCAAAATTGAAAGAAATTAAGCCAGAATCTCTCTCTTGGAGAGCTGATGAGGAGAGGCATGAGTTGGTCACCCAGGGGGAAGTGCAGACTTCCTAGGGAGCCAACACCAGCCTCCCGATCTTCAGCTGAGGAGAGGTGACTATGGATGCCATTAGCTGGGATGGCCATCACTTGAAGAATTGAAGAAAGGAGTGGAAATCACCTGGATGAGATGATTTTTAAAGTAATTGTGTCACCCTCGCTATGTTTCAACTCTACACACGCTCCAGTTGCCATGAGTAAGGTGGGGTGGGCATGGGATTTGGGAAGGGAAGATTCAGGAGGCCCTGATAAGTTTTGTTTCCCTAGCACAGAGCAGGATAACTTTTGCTTTCCTGGAAAGCAGGTGACCAGAAGACCGTTAGAAGTTGCATTCCATAAGTGTGACATGGTTGTGAAGATGTGTCCACCTGACAAAGATGAACAATGGAGATTGGCTAATTTCCAGGGCTGGAGGGCAAATAGGATCTTTTGATATGAACTTGTATCACACCTTTTTTCCTCGATCTTTGCTTTACCTTTGTTGCTTTCACTCCTGATTTGGATAAATTCACTTTTGAAGTTCAAAATGGACTCTGAGTTTTATTTTTCTTAAATTCCGACTGAAGCAGCTAACATTAAGCAAAGATTGAGGGGAAAAGGCGCGATATATGAGGGGGATGACAAGCCCACAGAAGGCCCTTTGGGACAGGGAGCACAGCAAAGAGCAGCAGCCCAGACCCCCCCCTCAAGTGCAAGCCCAACAGGGTGGAGGGGGAGCTCGCAGGCAGCCCTAGTGAGGGAGTTGTTAAAGAAACTCAAGGCTGCAGAGTTGTATGCAAAACTGTCTAAGTGTGAGTTTCACCAGAGCAAGATTGACTATTTGGGCCCCATTTCACACCAAGGGGTGGAGATCAACCCCGAGAAGTTGAGGGCTGTTCTGGAATGGGAGGCCCCATGCACCAGAAAGCAACTGCACAGTTTCCTAGATTTTGCCAATTTCTACCAGCAGTTTATTCCAACTTTTTCTCAGATAGCCTTGCCAATCACAAGCCTTTTGAAAACGAAGGGGGAAGGCAAGCCTAAGGCGAGTGGCCCACTGTGTGGACTAGGGAATATCAGGCAGCTTTTGAAAAGATAAAGAGACTGTTTGCGTGTGAGCCCATCCTCAAACATCCACACTTGGAGCGTCCGTTTGTGGTCCAAGTCGATGCTAGTGATGTAGACATGGGAGTAGTATTGCTGCAATAAGATGAGGAACAGGGCCTCCGCCCCTGTGCGTACATGTCTATGAAATTAACTGAGACTGAGCGCAGGTGGGCAGTGTGGGAAAAAGAGGCATTTGCAGTGCGTTGGGCCCTGCTAACTTGGAGATATTTTCTGGAAGGGGCTAAGCAACCTTTTGAGGTGCGGACTGATCACAAAAATTTAGAGGCATTGAAAAACCCCTGGAGGTTGTCCCCCAAGCAAGCTCGGTGGTCGCAGCATTTTGGGCGGTTCAAATTTTCGTTGCGATACATCCCCAAAGCCCTTTCAAGGTTACCTCAATATAATAGCACAAGGGCAGAGGTAACCCAATCAGTTATTCCAGCCCAACAGTGGGTGTGCCCTGCAGTGATGAGAGAGCAAAGATCCAAGGTGACTGATTTACTGGAGAATTTGAACACGAGAATAAAAAAAAGTCCTAAAAACAGCTGACTGGTTCCTGGCTCATCAGGTGGAGTGCACTCAGTGAGATGAGCTAGCACAGATAGGGTCCAGGGTGTATGTCCCAGCCTCCTTAAGACTGGCAATATTGGAAAGGGGCCATGATTCTAAAGTGGTGGGGCATTTTGCATTCCTGAAAACTTTACACTTATTGAGAAGGCAGTTTTGGTGGCCTTCCATGAAAAAGGACATTGAGACTTATGTGGCCATTTGGCCCATCTGTGCTGCAGTGAAACGACCACCTGGCCACTCACAGGGACTGTTGCAAAGTGTGGCGAGACCTGGGGCACCCTGGAAGGAAATATCTATGGACTTTATTGTGGACTTGCCTGAGAGTTGGGGGAATACACTTATTTGGGTTGTTACTGACCTTTTTTTCCAAGCAGGTTCATTTTGTAGCTTCCCTGAAAATCCCCTCTTCCAGAGCATTGGCAAAGCTCTTCATACAGCATGTGTACTGACTCCATCGAATTCCTGACCAAATCATCTTGGACCGAGGGGTCCAGTTCACTTCAGATTTTTGGAAAGAATTCTTGGGCCTCTTAGGCACAAAACAGGGGTTAAGCTCTGCCCATCACCTGCAAACTAACAGAGCGTGTGAGAAGGCCAACTCAGTGTTGGAGCAGTACCTCTACTTTTATTTAAATTATCAGCAAGATAACTGGAGCGAAGTTCTGCCTTTTGCAGCGGTGGCCTATAATAATTAGCTACACAATAGCACAGGATTTTCTTCATTTAAATTGGTTTGTAGATAGGATTTTGTGCCTATCCCTGAGTTGCCACAGGACCACCCTAAACACCCCAATTTAAAAGAATGGGTGACTCAGTTAAAGGCAAATTGGCCAATAGCCCGAAAGGTTCTCGATGAGGCTCACTATGCTCATAAGGTACAAGCTGACAAAAAGAGGGCTCAGCCACTAAATTGCAAAGTAGGAGACAGAGTTTTCTTGTCAACAAAGTTCTTACGGACCACTCAAAAATCTAAAAAATTAGGTCCTAAGTATGATGGTCCTTTCCATATCGTGCAAATGGTGAATTCAGTAGCTATGAAACTAGACTTACCAAAAACCCTGCGAAGAATTCACTTGGTGTTTCATGTCAGTCTACTCAAGCCTGAGCACACATCAGAGTTATGGCCTGCCCAAGCAGTGCCCCCCTACTTTTGTTCATTGAGGAGGAACAACATTTTGAAGTCAAAGAAGTTCTTGATTCTAGGAGACAAAGGTGGGAACTGCAATATCTAGTGTCTTGGAAACATTTCCCTCCATCTCATGCAGAATGGGTTGAGGAGAGACACATGAACACCCAGAGAGAAATCAATCGCTTTAGAGCAAAATACACTGATAAACTAATGCATAACATTGTATTTTTTTGTCTGTTCTTTTTCTTTTACGACTAACGTCCCTGTTTTGGGGGCTCTGAGTGTCAGCTTCACTATGTTTCATCTCTCCACACGCTTCAGCTGCCACTATGTTTCATCTCTCCACACGCTTCAGCTGGAGGAAGAGTAGGTCTGAATCTGATCGAACACTTGTAAGAGCTTTTATTAAGACTTACAAAGTGGCGCTCAAGGCGGCAAGATGCGCGTACCATGCCGCCTTGATTGCATCAGCGGAATCCCGCCCGGCCGCTCTGTTTAGGGTGACCCGCTCCCTTCTTAATCAGGGGGGAGTTGGGGAGCCCTTGCAGAGTAGTGCCGAGGAGTTTAACATGTTTTTCGCTGATAAAGTCGCTCAGATCCGGGCCGACCTCGACTCCAATTGTAAAACAGAGTCGACTGACAACGAGTCAGTCGAGGTGACTGGGGCACGTACTTGTCCACCTGTCTGGGAAGAGTTTGATCTGGTGACACCTGATGAAGTGGACAAGGCCATTGGAGCTGTGAGTTCTGCCACCTGTTTACTGGATCCGTGTCCCTCCTGGTTGGTTTCGGCCAGCAGGGAGGTGACACGGAGCTGGGCCCAGGAGATTACCAACGCTTCCTTGGGGAGGGGAGTTTTTCCATCACTCTATAAAGAAGCGCTTGTGCGCCCCCTCCTCAAGAAGCCTTCCCTGGACCCAGCAGTACTTAACAACTATCGTCCAGTCTCCAACCTTCCCTTCATGGGGAAGGTTGTCGAGAAGGTGGTGGCACTCCAGCTCCAGCGGTCCTTGGAAGAAGCCGATTATCTAGGTCCCCAGCAGTCGGGCTTCAGGCCCGGTTACAGCACGGAAACCGCTTTGGTCGCGTTGATGGATGATCTCTGGCGGGCCCGGGACAGGGGTTTATCCTCTGTCCTGGTGCTCCTCGACCTCTCAGCGGCTTTCGATACCATCGACCATGGTATCCTTCTGCACCGGTTGGAGGGGTTGGGGGTGGGAGGCACTGTGCTTCAGTGGTTCTCCTCCTACCTCTCTGGCCGGTCGCAGTCGGTGTTAGTGGGGGGTCAGAGGTCGACTCCGAGGTCTCTCCCTTGTGGGGTGCCTCAGGGGTCGGTCCTCTCCCCCTTGCTATTTAACATCTACATGAAACCGCTGGGTGAGATCATCCAAGGACATGGGGTGAGGTATCATCAATATGCCGATGATACCCAGCTTTACATCTCCACCCCATGCCCAGTCAACGAAGCGGCGGAAGTGATGTGCCGGTGCCTGGAGGCTGTTGGGGCCTGGATGGGTGTCAACAGACTCAAACTCAACCCGGATAAGACGGAGTGGCTGTGGGTTTTGCCTCCCAAGGACAATCCCATCTGTCCGTCCATTACCCTGGGGGGGGAATCATTGACCCCCTCAGAGAGGGTCCGCAACTTGGGCGTCCTCCTCGATCCACAGCTGACATTAGAGAACCATCTTTCGGCTGTGGCGAGGGGGGCGTTTGCCCAGGTTTGCCTGGTGCACCAGTTGCGGCCCTATCTGGACCGGGACTCATTACTCACAGTCACTCATGCCCTCATCACCTCGAGGTTCGACTACTGTAATGCTCTCTACATGGGGCTACCTTTGAAAAGTGTTCGGAAACTTCAGATCGTGCAGAATGCAGCTGCGAGAGCAGTCATGGGCTTACCCAGGTATGCCCATGTTTCACCATCACTCCGCAGTCTGCATTGGCTGCCGATCAGTTTCCGGTCACAATTCAAAGTGTTGGTTATGACCTTTAAAGCCCTTCATGGCACTGGACCAGAATATCTCCGAGACCGCCTTCTGCCGCACGAATCCCAGCGACCGATTAGGTCCCACAGAGTGGGCCTCCTCCGGGTCCCGTCAACTAAACAATGCCGGTTGGCGGGCCCCAGGGGGAGAGCCTTCTCTGTGGCGGCCCCGGCCCTCTGGAACCAACTCCCCCCGGAGATCAGAACTGCCCCTACTCTTCCTGCCTTCCGTAAACTCCTTAAAACCCACCTTTGCCGTCGGGCATGGGGAAACTAAACATCTCCCCCTGGGCACGTTGAAGTTATATATGGTATGCCTGTATGTGTGTATGTTAGTATTGGGGATTTTCTTAAACTTATAATATTTTAATTAATTGGATTGTATTGGATTGTTTTTCACTTGTTGTGAGCCGCCCCGAGTCTTCGGAGAGGGGCGGCATACAAATCCAAATAATAAATAAATAAATAAAATGAGTAACTGGGGGTGGGATATGGGATATTTGGGAGGGGAAGTTTCTGGAAGGTCCTGGTAAGTTTCGCTTTCCCAGCAAAGGCCAGGATAACTTTTGATTTCCTGGAAAGGAGGTGAGAAGAAAGTCCGTTAGAAGATGCATTCCATAAGTATGACGTGGGGGTGAAGATGCACCCAACTGACAAAAATTGACAATGGGAATTGGCTATTTCCCAAAGGGGGGCAAGTGGGATTTTTTGATATGAGCTTTTTCTTTAGTCTTTGCACGTTTCTCTTTAGTCTTTGCTTTGCTCTTGATGCTTTCAATACTGATTTGAGTAAAAATCACTTTTCAAGTTCAAAATGGACTCTGAGTTTTATTTTTCTTAAATTCCGATGAAGCTACCTGACATTGTGTTTCACTCTCCCTAAGTTCCAAAGGCTTCCCTGGAGCTGGTGGAGGGTAAAAATGCCCTACCCCATGCCCCCGGAGACTCTCTGGAAACCAAAAATGCTCTTCCAGAGCCTCTGTGTGAGCCAAAAATCAGCTGGCCAGCATACACGTGCACATTGGAGCTGAATTAGGGCAACTGATCATGTGCCAGCAGATATGGCTCTGCGTGCCACCTGTGACACCCATGCCATAGGTTTGCCGTCACTGGCTTATAGTATACATGAATTTTCATTTGAGGGGTTCATTTTTGCAAACGACTCTACAGAATTGTGGAGCCACTGAACCATCTCTATTTTTTTTGCCTCCCCCCCCCCTTTTCCCTTTTTCTTTTTTTTCTTTTGTGTCCCTTTTTTCCCTTTGCTTCAACTTTTGGTTTTATTTCCATGGACATCTTAATTATATCAGTTTCCACTATTTCTCCCCAGTTTGATTGTAAGGGTACATCTTGTTCAGACCAAACCTCATTGCAATGCATTTTCTGTATATATGGACAGGGTTGAGCAACAATTCTATTTCAGATGGGGTTTTTCCATTCAGTTTCAGATCATCCTTGTAAAGGAGGTGGGATATTCTAGCAGATGTTTTTCATGTTTGATAGCCATGGTTTGAGTCATTCAGTGGTGTTGACAGAGGAATCAGTGCAATAACAAACAATACCAGTCATGGTCTCCTTGAAAAACTTCCATCTAGATATTTACCTCTTCCAATGTATCACCTTTGACCAGCTACTGTGTTTTCCATTGTTTCACCAATCTTTGCACAAAGCTTCTGATGTTTTTATTGATTCCTGTTATTGTTCCACTGTTATTATTAGCTATTGCTTATTATATGCAGGGAATGTCACAAGAATTGAAATCCATTTTTAAACTAGCTTTTATCTCAATTCCATTTTTATTGTGCTTTGCAAAACAGCATGTAAGCTTGAAAATGTATGAATAATCATAACATATTTCCACCAAGTGACAGGTTAGAAGAGAAGATTTAAAAATTCACAAGAACACATATGGAAATGAAGGAATCTAGAAACTAAAATTATGATTCATGTTATGAACGAGGCAGAGCACACAATTTATAAGGCATAGGAGGAGCTGTAAACCCAATTGCTGGTGTCATGTCCAGGTCTTCTTTTGATATTCCAGGGGGTGGCTGGAAAGTGAATCTCTGTAGGAGGCTGATAAAGAACAAAAAGAGCTCCATTTTGGCAAGAGTTTCACCTAAGCAGATTCTCCGACCTGTAACCAATGAAGAAAAATGGGGAAACTGGTTTCAGTGGTTCTTCAATAGCATTTTGCAGTTCCTGCCATTAAATTTATTTATTTATTCGATTTTTATGCCACCCTTCTCCTTAGACTCAGGGCGACTTACAACATGTTAGCAATAGCACTTTTTACAGAGCCAGCATATTGCCCCCACAATCTGGGTCCTCATTTTACCCACCTCGGTAGGATGGAAGCCTGAGTCAACCTTAAGCCAGTGATGAGATTTGAACCACTGACCTACAGATCTACAGTCAGCTTCAGTGGCTTGCAGTACAGCACTCTACCTGCTGCGCCACCCCGGCTCAGAGATGAAAAATCATATGCATGAAATTAACTAATGCAAAATTTTACAATAGAGATTAATTGTATAGGTATTGTTGTTGTTTTAAAAAAATTAACCTCCAGTACATTTTTTCTACCCTGAATCCCTGAAAATAGTTTGAGCATCCTATTATAGTTTTTGCCATTTGTAGAATGTTGAGTGGGTTATTCTGGTGATTTCTTTACAAATAATGTAAAAGGAAGAATCTGTTATTGAAACTCTCATTCGCTATATGATATGGTAGAAGTGGTTACCTGCAGAGAAAGGCATGAATGCATCCCTCTTTACAAATTTTCCTTCAGAGTCAAGAAAATGCTCAGGATAGAATTCATGAGGTTTCTCCCACTGAGATTCATCATGGAGCACAGAGGTCAGCAATGGAACGATGTGCGTGTCCTAAAGGTATTAATGAATTATTAAAGAATTAACACTCCTCTTTGATTTATTTGTTAAAAAGCCATTCCAAATACAGTGGTACCTCGGTTCTCAAACGCCTCGGTTTTCATACATTTTGGATTTCAAACAAATTTTTCTGCAAAAATTTGCTTCGGTATCCAAACAAAAATTCGGATACTGAACAGAAAATTTTGTTTACTATCTGAAATGTAAGATCTGAGGGGACGAGGTCAGAGGGAATGGGAGTCGGAATCCTGACACACCCCTCCTGGCCGCCCTCTTAACAGCCTCCCAGTCTCTACCTTGTAACTGCTCCAAGCTGCAGGAAGGGTAGGGCTGGCTGCAACACCGGCAGCTTTGGGGGGCTCCTTTCCTCAGTGGTTCACTTCGGTACCTCCAGGCAGCTGCACCAACTTTTTCCTTCCCGGCGGCGGCGGCTCCGGCGGCTTCCCTACGAGGAGGAGCAGCGTCAGGAACGTCATGTGATGAAGGTAAGCCGCCGGAGCCGTCGCTGCCGGGAAGGAAAAAGTTGGTGCAGCTGCCTGGAGGTACCGAACTGAACCACTGAGGAAAGGAGCCCCCCAAAACTGCCGGTATTGCAGTCAGCCCTACCCTTCCTGCAGCTTGGAGCAGTTACAAGGTAGAGACTGGGAGGCTGTTAAGAGGGCGGCCAGGAGGGGCGTGTCGAGATTCCGACTCCCATTCCATCTCACCCCGTCCCCTCAGATCCTTATCCCATAGGAAATAGAGGAAATACTGTAGATTTAATTGGTTCCCAGCAAGTCAATGGGCTGGGAACCAATTAAATCCATTTCCATTATTTCCTATGGGATAAATTAATTCGGTTCTCAACCAAATCGGTTCTCAACCACACTTCTGGAATGGATTGTGGTTGAGAACCGAGGTACCACTGTACATGGATTTTACAATGTGATGGAAAAGGAATACCTTCCATGTGAATTGTTATGGCCAGATAGATGACTCTATGAATAGCTTTGCAGAGATAGCACTACAATAGACCTGCCAGCTAGGAGTCAGGTTTGGTGGATAGAAAATTTATTTGGAGGAAGGAAAAATTGGGGAATTATCAATGTATGCTCTAGAACAGTGATTTTTCAACCTTTTTTGAGCCGCGGCACATTTTTTATATTTACGAAACCCTGGGGCACATTGAGCGGGGCGGGGGGCTAAAAAAAGTTTGGACAAAAATATTCTCTGTCTCTCCCTTCCTTCCTCTTTCTTTCTCTCTCTCCATCCCTCTTTCTTTCTCTTCCTTCCTTCCTCTTTTTTTGCTCTCTTTCTCTCCCTCCTTACCTCCCTCTATGTCTTTCTTTCTCTCTCCTTCCCTCCCTCTTTCTCTCTCTCTCTTGCTTTCTTTCTCTCTCTTGCTCTCTCTCTCTTGCTCTCTCTCTTGCTTTCTTTCTCTTGTTCTCTCTCTCTCTCTCTTGCTTTTTCTCTCTCTCTCTCTTGCTTTCTTTCTCTTTCTCTCTCTCTTGCTTTCTTTCTCTCTCTGAGCTTCGCGGCACACCTGACCATGTCTCGCGGCACACTAGTGTGCCATGGCACACTGGTTGAAAAACACTGCTCTAGAAGAGCTGCTCCTCCCTAAAAAAAAGCCCTACAATAATTTAATGTCTCAAGGGTAATAGAGTAGCTTCGGAAACAAGGATATATAATAGTAGGCTTTTAATTTAAAGGCAAAAAAGCTTCACCGGATTATGATATCATAGGGTCTCAAACAGTAAAGAATAGTGATTTTTATAAAACAGATATTTTTCTTTAATGAAAGAGTCTTTGACATTAAATAAACTTAATTAGACTAGCATTGGAAGGCTGGCTATTTATAAGTGAGGACAATGATGGTGGATTTTACAAAACAAGGAGTTAAGAATACTATGAGCTTGTGTGCTTGCCTGTGATTATGGAAAGCCAGCTGAGACTAAAAAGTTTTAAATAGAGGAAAAATACAACAGGAAAAAAAAGCCTACTTTGTTCTCATCATAGTAACTGTTAAACTTCTACTTTCTCATGACAGCAACCACAAGAAAAACTGCCAACCTGGAGAAGGATCCTAGAACAAATTTCTGATAAGGGCATTTCCACATATTTATTTTCAAACAGAAACTGTTTGCAAAATTTGGTTTTAAAAATGACTGCGTTTAAAAAGGAATTGGAGGAAAGATTTTCTGGGATTTTAAAAAATCTGAACAACCAAAAGAAAGAAAATTAAGAAAATCTATACCCTGGGTGATCCAAGTAATGCCATAGCTACCCTTTCTCAGTGTCTGGAGCGTGCAGAGGTCTGAATGGGGGACAAAAGGCTTCAGTTGAACTCTGGCAAAATTGAATAGCTATAGAAGCAGAGAACCTCAACATCTGTTTCTTTATCACCCTTAGATCTGGTGTGTGTGTGTGTTGCAGGTAGTTCTGGTACAAAATCAAGAAATTGTCCTTCATTTGTGACTCCTTCTCAAAGAATGGATGGAAATCATGGCTACGAAGGCCTTTGTGCAATTTTGTGCTGTGCCCCAGCTGCCCCCTTATCTGGATTGTGAGGCCCTGTGCATGATCACTCATGCCCTACTTATCTCTTGTTTGGATTACTGCAATGCCTTCTAAATAGGGCTACTTTTGAAAAATGTTTGGAAGCTGCAGCTGGTGCTGAATAGAGCAACATTCACAGCTCTGCCCCCTCCCCCCAACCTGGCACATATAACACTACTGTTGCAGGATCTGCATTAGTTACCAGTTTGCTTCTGGGTCCAATTCAAGCTTCTACTTATTACTTTTAAAACCCTATATGTCAAGTGTCCAGGGTATTTTAGGAATTGTATCAACCCAAAGGAACTAGCGCATTACATTCACACCAGCGGAAGAAGCCTGCTGTGGACCCTGTCTGCTAAGAAATTCCAGCAGGTGAGATCAGAGAGAAGAGCCTTTTCTACTGTGGCCACAACCCTGTGCAACACTCTACCACTAGATGTAAGAACTGGTCACACCTTCTGGAAGGATATTAGAACTCGGTTTTGCTGGTTGACTTGGGGCCTCTGGGAAGGGGACACCCACCACTGAAGGTGGTTTATTTATTAATTAAATTTATATGCTGCTTATCTCCCAGATAGGAAAACAATTGGCAGATTACAGAACTTAAAATAGACAGCAAATAAATACATAAATAAGTCCACAAACATACGTAGTAAATAATAAGATTGATGCATGAGAAAATTATAGATCTATTGAAAAATTATCAAGGAAATGTTAAAATCAAATCAGAGACCAATTAATAGCAGAAGGATATAGTTGCCCTACTTATACTTATCAGAAAAAATTAATATGGATAAAGGCTTATGATATGGAGTAAAATGAAATGTACTGATAATGAATGTGTAATTGATAAAATGTAAATTCAAACTGTTGTTAAACATTTTATCATGTTTGGTGGACATGTAAAAAGGCTAAGAAATGTTGGATCCAAATAGTATATACAATGGTACCTCTACTTAAGAACATAATTCGTTCCATGACCAGGTTCTTAAGTAGAAAAGTTTGTAAGTAGAAGCAATTTTTCCCATAGGAATCAATGTAAAAGCAAATAATGTGTGCAAACCCATTAGGAAAGAAATAAAAGCTCAGAATTTGGGTGGAAGGAGGAGGACAGTCACTGCCCAGAGTGAAGGGAGTGTTTCTTTTATTCCCTCTCCAAGCGCCCAGAGAAAGGAAAATGCTTTGTTCGCTCTGGATTGCCAAAGCCTCCTTGAGCACCACCGAAAGGCTCTTTTGGCCCGAGATGGCTGGGGTTAAAGGGGGACTGGCAAGAAACTGGCTGGGCCTTCGTGCCGCTCTCAAATTTCCTTGGAATTTTTTCTGTGCTCGGGTTCTTAAGTAAAAAATGGTTCTTAAGGAGAGCCAAAAAAATCTTGAATACTCGGTTCTTATCTAGAAAAGTTCTTAAGTAGAGGCGTTTGTAGAGATACCACTGTACTTTGATACAAGTACAGAACTTCCTTTTAAGATTAATGGACAGATAGTTTGGGGGGAGAGAGATTATTTCAATATATTGTATGATCACAGCAGTGAGATTAGAACAGAAATGGAAATATTAGGCATTATACATTTTGGAGGAATGTTTGATGAGTTTGATAGATTTTGCTGAAATTGGAAATTAACCTTTTTGATTAAATAAATTATATTTATATTTATTCTGGACTGAAAACCTCTTATGGACTTTTTCTATAAAAATAAAAAAACCGAACTTGTGAGTTATGTTGTCAATAATTATGCAAGATAGAATACAGAAAGAAGACGAATATGACTCAATTTTAGAGAGAGAGGTTAAAATATATTTGTACTTATAACCGCTATGAAGAATATTAGAAGCCATTTCTTTAATTTTTTTCCTCTTCTTGCATTTTTTGTTTTTTGTGTGATTTCCTTCTTTTCTTTTTACTTTCTCATTGTGTAATAGTTTGTATCAGCTTTACCTTCCTATTTAGAAGTTAAAAATTATACTAAACCTGCCGAGCGGATTTGCGCCAGGGCTGGGAAACGAGACTCCTCGGCGTGGCCACCTTCTTGGATGGACGAGATCTCGCAATTTCTCATGAGATCTCAGCCGGGCCTGGCAGCGTCGCCTCCTGATTACGCTGCCGGGGCGGGGCAGGCCAGCCCTTTATAAGGGGCTGTGCCTGCCCAGGGCCTTCCTTTTTGCCCTGGCATTCAAAGGGCAAACACCCATTGGTGTTTGCTGAAGACTTTGCCTCGAGGTGTGGCCTAGCAGGCCTCACCATGCCAGTGAAAAGCGTGGCCTTCAGGCCTTTTGATTCCTTTGGGAGGCCATTTTGATTCCTTTGGGAGGGGTTTTTTTGTGGGTGGTGGGTGTGGTTTTTTCATTTAGTTTTACAATTTTTTGAATTTCATAGTAATGGCACCCAAGAGGCAGAAGGGCTTGCCTCCCCCTCCTGAGCCGTCCGCTAGGCCATGCAGGGGTTTGTGGCCCTCGGCCAGGGCCTGTTTGGCATCTGAAGATGCCCAGTTCAGGTCCAGGAGGGAGGGGGTTAGGTCCCAGGGCCCACCTACTGGTGACTCTATCTTACCTACTCACTCTTGTCCAGGGTCATCGAGCGGCTGGACAAGTTGGATGCCAGGTGGCGGGCTGATTATTGGCCTGGAGGGGTGCTGCCCCAGGCCCCTGCGGGTTTGGGTAGGCCCCCGAGTGAAGAGGAGTCCCAGTCAGGGCCCAGCATGACCTCTGCTCCAGCGGCGGCGGCGGCTTTAAAGGACCATCTCTTGGAATGCCGGGACCGATGTCGGCAGTGGCAGGTGAGACTGTTGAACAGAGTCACCACACACAGCCCCTCCCCTTGCCTGGGCAGGTGATTTCTCAGGGAGTGTGGCTGCCACTTATGCTGGGGTCAACCCTGCTATTACCTGTAGCCAGGTCTGGGCTGCCCCTGCCCCTATGGTTGCAGCTACCCCTGGTTCGGCTTATGTTACTGCCCCCTCCCATTGTGGTGGGTTCGGGGGGGGGGCTTTATCCGTTAGTGTGCCCGATCCCCTGGCCTCTATCAGGCCTGGGGCCATCCCTTGGGGATTACCTTCTACCCCTTTGGGTTTTCATTTGCATCCCTCAAATCGAGAGTGTATTTGGAAGGGAGAATATGTTGATGTTTTCTCCCTTCTGAATTGCGAGGTGCCCAAAAAGGAAAAGAATGAGGAGGCTAACACTGACCGGCCTAAGAAGGTCAAAGTTGACAGGTGTTTCAGCTCTTGGCTGTATGCCTTTTTAATATATGTTGGTCGTGATTGAGAGGGAGCCCGCTAGGGCTTCTTCTATGCTTAAATATATAGACCTCATTGCCCGAGCTCATTACGAGTATGAGGGCACTGCTTGGTTGTAGTATGATGAGTCTTTTCGTATGAGGGTGGCCTTTGAGCATAGTCTGCCCTGGGAGATGATGGTCCCTGATTTGTGGTTTCATGCCACCCAGCTCTCATGTGCTGGTGGTGGTGAACACACAGATAGCGGCCATTACATGAAGGCCAAACCTGTTACAACTCCTGCTGCCTGCCCTGGGGCAGGGGCAGCGGCGAGGACCCCGCCCCCATGTCACAAATTCAGAGCTAGGGGAACCTGTTTTTTGCCCCTCATGCAAATTCAAGCATGCGTGCGGGAATTGTGGCGGCATACATGCCACCCATGCTTGTCCTAAGCCCAAGGGGCCAAAAAATGGCAAGGACGGTTCAGGCCCGTCCAAACGTCAGCGTTCCCCTCAGGGTAAAGGGCCCCAGTCCGGTTAATCTGGACGTGTTGGAGGCCCTGCTTATGGAATATCACGCACGCAGAAGCGCGGCTGTGCTTTTGCAGGGTTTTGGGGAGGATTTTAGAATCCCTTATGTTGGGCCAAGGAAAGCGTTCATGTCCAGCAACCTTAAGTCAAAGATTCAGAAGGAGGTGGCCGAAGGCAGGGTGTTGGACCCTTTTGTGTCCCATCCTTTCCCTGCCCTCCGGGTTTCACCATTAGGCGTGGTCCCCAAGAAGGCTAGGGGTGAATTTCGTTTGATTTACCACTTGTTCTTCCCCAGGGGTGAATCGGTGAATGATTTCATTCCTGATGATTTCATCCTCGTCAATCTGGTGCAGTACTTAATTTGTCTGTATGGTAGGAAGCCACATTGGTTAATATTAATAATTTTATTTAATTTTTTAAAGTTTTTCCGCTAATATCGACATAAAGATTTTATAGTCCGCATTTAATAGCGAGATTGGCCTGTTTGTTAGAGAATTGGGTGGTGTAGTTATTCCCCATCCCACTATTACTGTTAATAAGCCATGGCTTTATTGTGCCGATGGCGTTCACCTATCAGAACAGGGGAATGCCATCTTTTTACAGGACCTGCAGAAGTCCCTGTGTGAGCTGGTGCAGGTTGAGGGGGGAGTCAGGGGGCCAAGATAGAGTTCTGGCCCCCCTCCTTGGCAAGTTAGTGGTGGAAATTGGGAGGTGGTTAGCAACTTGTCTTCTCCTTTGGACATCTTTGGGAATGATTGGCAGACTCTCTCCAAGAGCTCATGGTGTCATAAGCCGGCCTGAGCGATTGGGGAGAGGTTGCCTCTGGGTCTCGCCCCACCCAATTGCCTGTTTGGGATTGGACGGCGAGACCTCCCACATGTGTGGCATGGCTTGGATACAGGTGAGGGCATGGTCCCCTTCACCTGGATCAGCAAGGAGCTATGCACATAGCTGTCCAGGAATGTTTATTGACATCATTTCTGCCCCAAAATTCTTATTTGACCTCTGCAGGTCCCAGTTTTTGTTGTTTAATTAAATAAAGTTATATTTATTTAATAAAAGTGACCCAATTAAAATCCAGCTTTGTGTCTGCGTTTTTACTCTACTTCCAGCGCAAAGGATTGTGATTTACATTTTAGACATATGGAAATGTTGAACACTAATAATATTTATGACATAGATATCAAACAAATCAAGAGGAAGATCTGATTGGACACAATAAGAAGAAATACACTAACCATCACTGAATGAACAAAGCTGTTATATGAGACTAATCACCTTTGGAATGAAGTAGCCTTTGAAAGTTATATCCACTGTAGTTGCTCGTGCTACATTTGCTGGAACAATATCAGCAAATCTTTGAATTTCATGGATAACTGCATCAGTATAAGGCATTTTTGCTCGATGTTCAATCCTTGGCTGAGCAGATCCAATGATTCTTGAAATTTCTTCATATACTTTATCTATGAAAATAAAACAATTATAAGATGCTTGTTAATGTTTTAATTTTGCATTAAATCTTGGATACATTTAACTGTGAAAGGTAAGTATCTTCTCCAAATTTAATTCCCAGGCAGATATTTGTCGGAATTGTCAGAATTGTTTTTTCTTCAAGCATTGGACAAAATTTATTTTTGCTGGTATGAGTATCTTATGGTGATACAATAATGTTGATGCTTGAGCAGGCCACCTGCTGTTCTCTAAGGTGCATGGGGACTGGGGATGGCACAATTGTCCTTGTGGCACCTCAGGATTTGCTGTGTGGCATTTACTTTCATATGATGGGCATTTATATTCTGTTGATATGCTCATGTGGCCTACCCAAAGCAGCTTGATTTTCATCAGTTCTTTATTCTTGAAGTAGCTCTTTGTTTGTTTGTTTGTTTGTTTGTTTGTTTGTTTGTCAAAACATGCACAAGATAGCAGGTATTGATACAAACATAAACATAAGCAAAATAGGTGCAGGTAAATTAGTAAAAAAAAGAATAAAACTGCAGACTCCCAAAATCACGCAAAAGCATGCCCTGTTCTTACATGATTTCAAAGGCTCTGGAGACCATGCAAGAGCAGGTCCTTATTCTCACATGTCTCCACTGCCTCTAAAACGTTTGTAAGAATGGGCCATGCTTTCAGGGATAGTTCTCAGCTGTTGTTTAAATGTTGGTATGTCATCCAAAACATCATGGTATATCACTTTTGACACGCATTATCAAAGGTTCTTTCTCAATGGCCTAGCTCAATAATGGCAAACCTTTTGGGTGCCAAAAGCCCATATGTGCATGGTATCATGTGCACATGTGTGCCCACACCCATATTTCAATGCCCCCCATGAGCCACATCCCAATGCTCATACATGAGCATTTCCTGGAACCTGAGGAGGGCAAAAACGGCCTCTTCATCCTCCCAGAGGCCCTCTGGAGGCCAGAAGCAACCTGTTTCACGATTTCCAGTAGGCCTGGTCGGCCCTGTTTTTGCCCTCCCTAGGCTCCAGAGGCTTTTTTGGAACTTGGGAAGGGTGAAAATGCCCTCCCAGAGCACCCGTACAAGCCAAAGCACTGATGTACAGTGGAGCTGAGCTAGGGCAACAGTTCACATGCTGGCAGATATGGCTCCGCATGGCACCTGGGGCACATATGCCATAGGTTTACCATCAAGTGCCTAGCTAAATGAATGTTGGAGGTAACAAACGATGTCCATAGACAACAAAGGAACTTGGGGGAAGGGAGTTCACACTGTTCAACACATTACCCCTTGTCTGACATGAAATTTTAATTTTGTATATGACATGTTTCGTTGCATTATACCTTAGTTTAACAAAATATTGGAATATTGAAATCCAAGCAAATGAAAATAGACTAGACTTGACTAGACTAGACTAGACTAAGGTGACCAGACATCCTGAATTTCATGGGACAGCCCCATTTTTTGTCTATTTGTCCCGCGTCCCACTGGGTTTTTAAAAAGTCCCGCTTTTTAAAAATGTCACGTCTACAGGGGAGGGGGCTCGGCTCCATCAGACCCCACTCCAATCTCCCACCTTTGGGGGCATCCACAGGACCGAGCCAGGGGCTATCGGGCAGCCTCACAACATCCCTCAGCTGCAGAGAACCGGCAAAGCATCCCCTCATCACATCTTGGGGGGGGGGGGAGCCCGGCCAGAGAGAGATTGCAGCACAGAAGAAGTGATCCTGTGTGGTTGGCTGTAAAACCTGGAAGTGCTGCAGTTTCTGCGTGAAACCGGAGGACAAACTAAGAAGAACTAATATACTTGTGGGTATGAATGGAATGATTGGTATGATTGGGTGGGTGGGGGTGGGTGGGGTTATGGTATGGATGAGTTGATTGATAGTAGTGTGAATGATAGATCTGGCCCACCTGACGCTCGGGAGACAGGAGAGGAAGGGGCACCGATCTCTGGGGTGGCGGAGGGTCGGAATATCCCTGTGTTGCTGGGGAGAGGCAGATATGGTGGGGGCCACAGAACTAGCCATTCCAGGGGAACGAGGGACCGTTGCTTAATAAGGGTCCCTTGTTTTGGCTCTGTGAGCCCAATCTTGGGCACTAGTGATGAGTGTAACTCTGGCCCTGGGCTCAGGTTGCTGCTGCTTAATGCCAGGTCGGTGGTAAATAAAGCTCTCCTCATCCGGGATCTGATCCTGGATGAGGAGGCCGGCCTGGCATGTATTACTGAAACCTGGCTGGGCCCAGAGGGAGGTGTTCCCCTCTCTGAAATTTGCCCAGCCAGGTTTCAGATATGGCATCAACCTCGACCTCAGGGAAGGGGGGGAGGAGTGGCTATTATAGCCAGGGAGAGCCTTTGCCTGCGTGGACTCATTGCTCCGGAAATTGCGGGTTGCGAGTCTCTCTTGATGAAGTTGGACTTAGGGGTTCAGGTGGGCTTATTTCTCACGTACCTGCCTCCAAGCTGCGTGTCAAAATCCCTGTTTGTGCTACTCGAGGAGGTAGCCGGGTTGGCGGTGGAGTTCCCCAGACTTATTGTCTTGGGGGACTTCAACCTGCCGTCACTCGGCGAAACCTCTGGGTTGGCACAGGAGTTCATGGCCACCATGACAGCCATGGACCTGACTCAAGTAGTACGGGGTCCGACTCATGAGGGGGGGCACGCACCTGACATGGTATTCCTTTCCAAGCAATTGAGTAATGGTTTGAGACTAAGGGGCTTAGAAGCAGTGCCTTTGTCATGGTCAGACCATTTTCTACTACGGCTTGACTTCCTGGCTCCAATCCTTCCCCGCAGGGAGGCGGAACCAATGAAGATGTTCCGCCCCAGACGCCTGATGGACCCAGAGGGTTTTCAGACGGCGCTTGGGGTTATTCCAGAGGCACTCATCCACAATTCGGCGGAGTCTCTTGCGGAGGCCTGGAATACGGCTGCTGCGGAGGCTCTCGACCGGATTGCGCCTTTGCGACCTCTCCGTGGCGCTAGACCCCGTAGAGCCCCATGGTTCAACGAGGAGCTCCGGGAGTTGAAACGCCAAAAGAGACGTCTAGAGAAGCGATGGAGGAAGAGTAGGTCTGAATCTGATCGAACACTTGTAAGAGCTTTTATTAAGACTTACAAAGTGGCGCTCAAGGCGGCAAGATGCGCGTACCATGCCGCCTTGATTGCATCAGCGGAATCCTGCCCGGCCGCTCTGTTTAGGGTGACCCGCTCCCTTCTTAACCAGGGGGGAGTTGGGGAGCCCTTGCAGAGTAGTGCCGAGGAGTTTAACACGTTTTTCGCTGATAAAGTCGCTCAGATCCGGGCCGATCTCGACTCCAATTGTAAAACAGAGTCGACTGACAATGAGTCAGTCGAGGTGACTGGGGCACGTACTTGTCCACCTGTCTGGGAAGAGTTTGATCTGGTGACACCTGATGAAGTGGACAAGGCCATTGGAGCTGTGAGTTCCGCCACCTGTTTACTGGATCCGTGTCCCTCCTGGTTGGTCTCGGCCGGCAGGGAGGTGACACGGAGCTGGGCCCAGGAGATTACCAACGCTTCCTTGGGGAGGGGAGTTTTTCCAACACTCTATAAAGAAGCGCTTGTGCGCCCCCTCCTCAAGAAGCCTTCCCTGGACCCAGCCGTACTTAACAACTATCGTCCAGTCTCCAACCTTCCCTTTATGGGGAAGGTTGTCGAGAAGGTGGTGGCACTCTAGCTCCAGCGGTCCTTGGAAGAAGCCGATTATCTAGGTCCCTAGCAGTCGGGTTTCAGGCCCGGTTACAGCACGGAAACCGCTTTGGTCGCGTTGATGGATGATCTCTGGCGGGCCCGGGACAGGGGTTTATCCTCTGTCCTGGTGCTCCTCGATCTCTCAGCGGCTTTCGATACCATCGACCATGGTATTCTTCTGCGCCGGTTGGAGGGGTTGGGGGTGGGAGGCACTGTGCTTCAGTGGTTCTCCTCCTACCTCTCTGGCCGGTCGCAGTCAGTGTTAGTGGGGGGTCAGAGGTCGACTCCGAGGTCTCTCCCTTGTGGAGTACCTTAGGGGTCGGTCCTCTCCCCCTTGCTATTTAACATCTACATGAAACCGCTGGGTGAGATTATCCAAGGACATGGGGTGAGGTATCATCAATATGCCGATGATACCCAGCTTTACATCTCCACCCCATGCCCAGTCAACGAAGCGGTAGAAGTGATGTGCCGGTGCCTGGAGGCTGTTGGGGCCTGGATGGGTGTCAACAGACTCAAGCTCAACCCGGATAAGACGGAGTGGCTGTGGGTTTTGCCTCCCAAGGACAATCCCATCTGTCCGTCCATTACCCTGGGGGGGGGAATTATTGACCCCGTCAGAGAGGGTCCGCAACTTGGGCGTCCTCCTCGATCCACAGCTCACATTAGAGAACCACCTTTCAGCTGTGGCGAGGGGGGCGTTTGCCCAGGTTCGCCTGGTGCACCAGTTGCGGCCCTATCTGGATCGGGACTCATTGCTCACAGTCACTCATGCCCTCATCACCTCGAGGTTCGACTACTGTAATGCTCTCTACATGGGGCTACCTTTGAAAAGTGTTCGGAAACTTCAGATCGTGCAGAATGCAGCTGCGAGAGCAGTCATGGGCTTACCTAGGTATGCCCATGTTTCACCATCACTCCACAGTCTACATTGGCTGCCGATCAATTTCCGGTCACAATTCAAAGTGTTGGTTATGACCTTTAAAGCCCTTCATGGCATCGGACCAGAATATCTCCGAGACCGCCTTCTGCCGCACGAATCCCAGCGACCGATTAGGTCCCACAGAGTGGGCCTCCTCCAGGTCCCGTCAACTAAACAATGTCGGTTGGCAGGCCCCAGGGGGAGAGCCTTCTCTGTGGCGGCACCGACTCTCTGGAACCAACTCCCCCCCGGAGATCAGAACTGCCCCTATTCTTCCTGCCTTCCGCAAACTCCTCAAAACCCACCTTTGCCGTCAGGCATGGGGAAACTAAACATCTCCCCCTGGGCACGTTGAATTTATATATGGTATGCTTGTGTGTATGTATTTTAGTATATGGGTTTTTTTAAATTTTTCAATATTTTAATTAATTGGATTATGTATTGGATTGCTTTTCACTTGTTGTGAGCCGCCCCGAGTCTTCGGAGAGGGGCGGCATACAAATCCAAATAATAAATAATAAATAATAAATAAGAAGTGGGGTAGGCTGCTGGCTCATCCCTGGAGAGACAGAGATGGAGAGGAAGAGGAGGTGGGAATAAGAGAGGGAGAGAATGTGAGAGAAAAGGATAAAGAGAAAAATGAGAAACTGAGGGAGAGAAAGAACGAGGGAGAGGAAGAGCAAACAAATGAGAGAGAGAAGGGGAGAGAAGGAAAAAGAGTAGAAGAGGGAAGAGAGAGTGAGACCGAAATGGGGGAAAGGTTGAGAGAGAGAGAATGAGAGAGAGAGAAAAGGGAAACAAATGAGAGATCTGTGAGTGGTTGGTCGCCTGCCTCGGGAGTCTTTCTATCTTTTCTCTCCCTTTGCAGCCCAGGAAGGTTTAAGGGAGGGGTGGCAGGCAAGGCTCAGCTGAGTCAAAATGGTAGGAGTAATTTCGGGAGGGGTCACCTTTGCTGTTTGTAGTGATGTTGAGGCTCCCTGCCTCCCCAGCCAGGAATTCTGGCTTCTTGGCCAGCTCTCTCTCTTCCCCCCCTTTCCTCACCCCAGCCTGGGGCACTGGGACCCTGCTGGTAATTTGGGGAGGGGGATGGAAATACCTCCAACCGTGCCCCCATCTCAATTCCTTCCTCCGGCTGAAATAGCTGGGAAGAAAACAGAGACCCCTGCCTCCTGCCCACCCATTCGGTATATCGGTTGCAAATTTGCTGTGGCAGCCTAAGCAGCGTACTATACATGCGTGAGAACTGGACAGACATGTGGCCTATTATAAAAAAAAGAGGGAGACACATACACAAACACACAGAGGGGGAGAGAGGGAGAGAGAAAGAGAGACAGAGACAGCAAGAGCAAGAGAGAGAGAGAGTGAGGGAGAGAGCAAGAGAAAGAGAGCAAGAGAGAGAGAGAGAAAGACAGGGTGAGAGAGAAAGAGAGAGCAAGGGAGTGAGAAAGAGAGAGCGCAAGAGAGTGAGAAAGAGAGAGAGCAAGAGAGAGGGGAGAGAGGAAGAGAGAGGAAGAGCAAGAGACAGAGAGCAAGAGAGAGAGAGAGAGAAAGAGAGAGAAAGAGAGAGAGAAAGAGAGAGAGAAAGAGAAAGAAAAAGGGTGAGAGAAAGAGAGAAATAGAAAGAGAGAGCAAGAGACAGAGAGAGAGACAGAGAGAGAGAAAGAGAGAGATAGCAAGAGAGAAAAAGAGAGAAAGAGAGAGAGAAAGAAAAAGAGAGACAGAGACAGCAAGAGCAAGAGAGAGAGAGGGAGGGAGAGAGCAAGAGAGAGAGATCAAGAGAGAGAAAGAAAGAAAGAGAGAGCAAGAGAGGGCGAGAGAGAAAGAGAGAGACAGAGAGAAAGAGACAGAGAGAAAGCAAGAGAGAGAGAAAGGGAGCAAGACAGAGAGAGAGAAAAAGAGAGAGAGAGATAGCAAGAGAGAAAAAGAGAGAGAGCAAGAGACAGAGAGAAAGAAAGCAAGAGAGAGAGAGCAAGAGAAAGAAAGAGACAGAGAAAGAGAGAAAGAAAGAGAGAAAGAAAAAGAAAAAGGGCGAGAGAAAGAGAAATAGAAAGAGAGAGCAAGAGAGAGCAAGAGTAAGAGAGAGAGAGGGAGGGAGAGAGCAAGAGAGAGAGCAAGAGAGAGAGAGTAAGAGAGAGGGGAGAGAGGAAGAGAGAGAGCAAGAGACAGAAAGAGAGAGAGAGCAAGAGAGAGCAAGAGACAGAGAAAGAGAGAGAAATAGAAAGAGAAAAAGAGAGAGAGCAAGAGACAGAGAGAAAGAAAGCAAGAGAGAGAGAGAAAGAGAGAGAAAAAAAAGGGCAAGAGAAAGAGACAGAGAGAAAGAGAGAAAAAGAGAGAGAGAAAGAGACAGAGAGAGAAAGAGGGAGAAAGAAAGAGAGAAAGGGAGGAAGGAAGAGAGAGAGAAAACAGGAGAGGAAGGAAGAGAGAGAGAAAGGGAGCAAGAGGGAGGGAAAGAGGGAGCGAGAAAGAAAGAATATTTTTTGCTAATTTTTGTTTTGCTAAACTTTTTTTAGCTGCCCCCTTTCCCCCCTCCGCCCGCTCAATGGTGTCCCTCTTTCCCAATCTTAAAATCTGGTCAGTTTAGAGTAGAGTAGAGTAGAGTAGAGTAGAATAGAATAGAATAGAATTTTTTATTGGCCAAGTTTCATTGGACACACAAAGAATGTCTTTGATGCATATGCTCTCAGTCAGCTGGCCATAAGAGAAAATATACATTTGTCATGAGATACAACACTTAATGATTGTCAAAGTGCTTACTCTGAATGTCAGGATATTTCATCATTAGTAGTATGGTCCAGCGCAATGTGGTTGAAGTAGTGTCCATCCCAGCATTAAATAGGTTATTCACAAGACCAATTAGGTTTTCATTATGAAAATACCTTTCTGTTTTGTTTTTCTTCTCCTGCAATATATAAATAATCTATCTAAGCATATTCAGTATATTGACATCAACTAAATAGCAGAAAGCTGGAGAACATTGAACAATAGGAACATCGCCCAGAATTTTGGATTTCATTCTCCAGCTTCCTAAATCAATAAAAGGGATGGTGGAAATTGTAATTTTAAACACCATAAAGTGTTGAGTTTCCTACAATTTGTGATTAAGACATTCACACCCAGTTCTCCGAAATCATTTTATCAATTAGGAGCTGGTCTTTTGTACCTCTACTTCGTCTTTTATTGCCCTTTTGCTTCACTGGCATGATGTCATTTTCTTCTAGGTAGTCCTGAATTCTGTCAGCTATGATACCTGTCAGCAGTTTGAGCATGGTCGGCAAACATGTTATTGGCCTGTAGTTTCCTGGTATGGCTCCTTTCGCTGCATCTTTCTATATTAAATATGTTCTGCGAGTTGTAAGCCATTCACTAATATTTTCTGTCTGCAGCATTTTGTTGAACAATTCGGCCATTTTTGCATGCAGGCTGGTCAGGTGTTTCAGCCAAAAACCATGCACCTGATCAGTGTCAGGGGATGTCTAGTTCTTTATCCTCTTCACTCTTTCTGCAATCATTTCAGGTGTTATCTCCAGCTGCTGCATATTGCTCCCTAAGAATTCCTTCTCAAAGTCCTTTATCCACCCAGGAGTCCTGTTATAGTCCTTTTCGACCTCCCAGAGATCTTTCCAGAAATTTGTTGTTATTTTCACCTCTGACTTTTCAGTTTTCTTATCTGTTTGCTGATGCAGGTTCTGGTAGAACTGCCTCTGGTTGGATTGAAATGTTTGATTCTGCCTGTACTGGGTGATCTTAGCTTCATATCGCTCAATTTTCCTGGCTGTTGCTGTTATCTGCTACTTTACAATTTCCAGAGCTTCCTCGAACGTTCTTGTACTAAGCCAGTACTTTTTTGTCAAATAGTCTTTGATCTTCTGATCGTTCAGTTTCTGCTCCTTAATGTTCTTCAGGTTACTTGCATCTGATCTCAAGATTTTGATTTTCAGTTCTAGCCGTATTTTCCATTTTGGTTTTCCAGTTGGTTTTCTGATTGGTTTCTGTTACAGTAACCCTAGTTCTTCAGTTACTATAACAGCTGTACTGTAGGCAAGCTAATTCAATTCTTCAATTGAAGTTACGTGGACAGTTGCAAGTGCAGAGTTAATATCTTCCATCAGTGGGACAAGTCGTTTCTTGCTTATGTATTTTAAGGCTGGCAGTCGCTTTCACTTATGCATTGGACCTTGCATGAGCAAGTATTTGGTCCTTCAGTTCTTGCTGCCTTTGAGTCATAGTGCCAAGTGTCTCGTCTGCAGCTTCTTGCTGTCTTTCCAAGTTTTCACCAGGTTCCAGATGTGCAGTGACTCCAGATCTTATTGGAGCTTCTACTGGTGTCAGATCAGATTTTGGTGTTTCTATTTTACAAATTTTCTGTATTTCTTCTAATTCGACTTCACTGAACATTTTGTTCCTGGCTATGAGTCGTCGCTGATCGGCCAGTCGAAGTTCCGTTATTTTTGAGTCTGCATATTCTTGTTTCCATAATTGGTACATCCGTCTTTGATATCCACGTTTTTCAGGCTCCGAGTTGTAATAATACTTCATGATTGTGCGATTCTCTGACATTGAGAATTTCTGCCGCTTTTTTATTTGTAAGCTTTGTTTGTTTTGTTCCTGTAGTTCATTTGTAGATGGCTGCCCAGGTTCCACAGCAGCCACCACGGTCCTTTTTATCCTGGTTGATGACTGAGCCAGTATGGACTTCTTTTTGTTTTGTCTCTCCATTAGTTTAAATGGGTTAGGTACGTTTAGTCTGGCTCCTCTGCTTTGACCACTCCGGCAAGGTTAGACCTACCAGTTGTTTACACTACCACCGGCACAGCTCTCAGCTACATTGAAGCCCACAAGCCTCACTACCACGACAAGGCATACCCATCAGTGGGGATTATTATTATTATTATTATTATTATTATTATTATTATTATTATTACTATCATTTTCATTTTATTTATTTATTACTGATTTATTTATTTTTCTTATGAATTTGTTAATTTGTTTTTATTTTTTAACACAAAATAAGATGAAAAAATAAAGACAGTTGATTATATTGTAAGAGCTTTTCTTGTGGAAAACCTAATGCAGCCCAGCCTCACCCAGACTCTACCTCCAGCGGCCCCTGGATAAATTGAGTTTGAGACCCCGATTTAGATGGACTTCATTTAAATTGAGGAAGATAATACTTTAAATAAATGCTTTTCAACAGCTGGTTTATACTATATGTAGCACTTTAATATAACCCTCAAAATGTACTGTTTTGGATATTTTTTAAGGAAAGTCCCTTGGTTTTCACTTTAGAAGTTTCAATTGTCAGTTAAAAATTAGTTTTTATTTCATGCTTTAAAGGTACAGATATGATATGAAAAGTTCATTTGGAATTAACAATAAAGAAGAATATCTGTAGTTCAAGGTTTAAATGAGGGGTCCTTGGTGCTCTTTGGTTGTTTTTGTTGCAGAAGTTTCATTACCCAAACTAGGTAACTTGATCAGTGCTAGTTATCCAGTTACCAAGTTTGGATGATGAGACATCTGCAAGAAAACAACCAAGCTCATAGACTAACAAGGAACCCTCACTTGGAATTCCTGGAATAAAACACTTCCTTACCTCTGCTTGTCGGACAAGAAATGAATCAATAAGGCTCCTCTGGTCATTTTCATCCAGAGCTTTGAGGTGTTCTATGAAAGTGGTCTTTATGAAACCATGTAATTCATTTCTGTTATTCAGAAGTATGTTACGAGCACCAAAAAGAAAACCAAACAGGGGGAACATATTATAGAACTGAAAAACACAAAAAGGATAAAAAGAGTCATGAAGAAACCTGAATAGTTTTCATGTGGGCAATGTGGAGATTTTTATTAAACGTATTCATATTCCATAGTGGAAAATGGTTGCATACAGTTATATAAGACATCAGGGCTTTTCTGTCATAGTGAACCTTGGAAAACATGGCATATTTATTATAAATCCCACACTACATTAAACATAACACAGTGAACACACAATGAATTCCTTTTAAAATTGAAAAATAATTTACCAAGACAGGAGGGCTTCCTGCAAGCCGGACATTTTCATTGACTAACTTTATTAGTCTTTGAAATGTGGGGTCTTCATACTCATACCGCTTGCCAAGTACAATAGACACTATGATATTGCCAACAGCGGAATTCATAATTGCTGTATTCTCAAATGGTTGTCCTATATATTAAAATTAAACAAAGTTATTAAAATTAATTTACAGTTATGAAAGAACACCATATTTAAAAGACTGTTCACTGGCAAAGTCTCCCCACTTTAGATCAGTACATTTATCTAGGAAACTGATAGCCAATGCTGGAGAACATGGAGATATTGAGCAAAGGAATATTAAATAGGATTTGAGTTTTTGAGGTAGCTGTAGAGGTAGACTTTTAACTTTTCTGCAATAAATCTGTGAACGTTTAGCTCCAGGTGAATCATCAGAAGAAAACATCAACTCACCTTCATAAGATTCAAATGCCTTTATCAAGATCCTGCACTCTTCAATTATTTTATCCTCTATAGTTCTCTTGCCCATTCCATAGTCCCGTAATGCAGATAAGGTAAAGCGGCGCATCACTTTCCAATTCTCACCATGAGAAAAAACGATACCTAAGGAGAAAGTACAAAACTAAAAGACATATTTGCACTACTGAAAATTTCTGCCATTATAAAGAAGAGAATGTTTGTGGCAGTTGTTTTTGCATTGTACAGAGTTAGGAATTTAGTGTGGGAAATGAATATGAAGTTTCATGTGAAGCTTTCCTGTAAATCAAAAAATTACAGACATTCCCTTGTATACTCTGTTTCTCCAACCATCCAGTGTGGAGACCAAATTGTCCAAGAGTGGTTAAAAGAAATCAGGAAAAGTATAGATTAAAACTTTGCAGAATTGACTTCAATTCTCTTTTTCTCCTTTTCAGTCCTTTCTTAGAGCAGTCAGGCTCTTAGTTTCTATTTTGTCTCCTATGTTCTCCAACAGAAATCTCCTATGCCATCTTCATACTAACTCTTTTTTATTGTTTTCCACAGCTCTGGACAGATATTGACAAAGTATACTCTCTGATACATAGAATGAGAAAAACTTACCAAAGCCCTCATGAAATTCATCAGAAAGCTGGATATTTGGCCTCTCTGCAAATGCATCAGCATGATTCACAAGAGCTTCCTTCACTGTTTTGTATCCAGCCAATACCACTATTTTCTGGAATCCCAGTTGAATCCTGAAGACTGGGCCATATACTTTTGACAACTAGAATTGAACACAAGGAGGAAAGCTTTTTAAATAAAATAAAATAAAATATCACCATGAAAACCCCTATTTGCATAGTAACTTACATCAGATGTAAATCATGTTTCACAGATATAAGAATATAATAATGATCTTTTTATTGTGAAAGCAATCTTGTGTGTTATACTTGTTGTTCAGAAACCAAAGATCTGCTGGGATAAAATAAAGGTGGCAGAATTGCTTGTGAGGGATGTCTTCTTCAAAGGTGAATGAGAAGTGGTAAAAATAGATAAATCCAATAAACTCATGCAGAAATATACAACTATAGAGTTGGGGCAGGGAACACCTTGCAGAGGGAAATTGGGGATAATGGTGGAGAACATGAGCACAATGGGAGAAAATGGGAGAAATTGGAGAAAATAGTAAGAAGCACAGTAGCAAGTTGCGGGGTGTGGGGAGTTGTTCAGGAAGCCCACTGATAGAAATAGTGACACAAATGAAAAAAAATGGAGGAATGTAGCTGGAATTAGATGCATTGTTCCTGATATGTCGGACTTTAGGAAACAAATTTTAGAAGTTCATACTGTAAAATTGAATATTTATTGCAGAACAAATTTGTATAAATAGCTTCTATCTGATAAATTATTAGAATTTTATATTGCACAAAACTGTGTGGTTTAAAACATATTTCTCATATTTCTCATGCTATAGGCATGGATTTACAAATTACTGGTGGAAGCCAGCTCTGCTTTTCAAACTTTAATAGCATTTTATCTTTCAAACAATGTCTGCCCTTGGGGTTTCAAATAACAGACAGGAAATTAGAAATCAATGGGGGAAAGCAATATCTATCTAACCCACGATAATCATTCTATTCATATGTTCATATATTATGAATATATGATGATTATATAATATGGTGATTATATAGTTTTCATATTCAGTTGTAAAATACATTTTAGTTTTAGTAAGGGCTTCAGCTCATTCCACTTTGCATTATTGCTTCCAAAACTCAGAAAATTAAAATATTTAATATATTGTGCAGTATATATTGACTTTAGTCAGATACGTGTATTCTGATGGATTTACAAGTCAAGCTCCCAGAATTTGTTCATATTGATCTATCAGATACTGTATATCTAAACAAGTATAAATATTCAGTGACTCTCATACACTTTCAAATTAAACCGAGTTATCTCAGTGTTGCAATATTTTAGCCTGTTGGTGTGATTAGTGGCTCCATATGTGAATAATAAATAGAACCATCCTTATATATTATGACCCAGGTTGTTCTAAGAGACATGTCATCACTAGCCTTTAATTCTATGGAAGGCAGGACAGGACGTACTTATTGATATGAAATTTGGATGGAATATTTGTTTATATAAGTAGACCTTTGCATATGACCAGAATGGAGCCTGCAGTTGCTGCTAGATTCTTTCTGATCTTATGTAAATCTTCCAGGTACTTCTAAGTTCTTAATTGCCAGACAACAGAAATTGAGAAGTTTATATAAAGTAAATTTAGTGTTCAAGTTGTATTTTTCCTACAAAATGCAATATTTTGAAACTGCAGTTTATCAGTAATCAATGTTTACTTCTTTTCCCAGAACAATGTCTCCTCTTAAGCATGTATACAATTGCAAACTAAAAATAGGACAAGCCGTGACATATTTTTGAAAATGCCTGCTTAATATGAAAAGTTTTGTTTTGTTCATAAACTTTTCCATCATGAGATAGCTTGTTGTGCACTGAAAGAGCCCTATACTGTATAGCAATTTTGGTCTCTCTGTATCGAATTCCTATAATGTTCTTGCGGATTTAAATAGTAAGGATGTTGGAGATATTAGCAAGGTCCCTCAGGCAGAGAATGAGGGGATGTTCAAAGGGGAAGTTGTTGTAAATGTCACCAAACCATCAAGAGCAGTTAGAAATAAAAAGAGGACACATTTTCTTGTGGGTGATTCGACTGTTAGAGGTGTTGATTTGGGACAGAGCAAGGATGTGGTGAAGGTGCTGAGGTGTCTCCCAGGGGCCACTGTCAGCAGGAACAGAAGGCAGATTACAAACATTGTTGAGGCTGTGAGTAAAGGTAATAACGTTGATGTGGTGGTGCATCTTGGCACAAATGATTTGTCCCAGAGAAATGTTAATGTAGTAAAAAGAGATTTTCAATGTCTAAGTGTGGAGCTGGGTAAAATAACTGATTCAGTGACTTTCTCAGAGGTGTTACCGATTTGTGGCCAAGAGGATAAAACAATGTGTATCAGAGAGTTTAATGTGTGGTTAAGGCAGTGGTGTAATGCTGAAGGTTTTGGCTATGTAAGTCATGATGTCAGTAGGTGGTCTAATAGGGAGTTGTTTAAGAGGGATGGTTTGCATCCATCATACAGAGGTACCCAGGTGCTCGGTGAGGAATTCAGAACTTTTTTGGACAGGCATTTAAACTAGGTAAAGGGGACAGAGATGTAACTGATGTGGGTGATTTCTGTCCCCGACCAATGAGGATAAAGCAGTTTTTGGAAGCTTATGAAAAGGGAGCTGCAAATGAAATAGATGTAGTTGTTGATGATAAGGGGCAAACTAATAATGAAAATAATGTTCTTCGGGTAATGTGCACGAATGCTCGAAGCTTGAGCAACAAGCTCTGTGAATTAATGGCCATAATATATAGAGATAATTTGGACCTGGTTGCCATAACTGAGACATGGTTTAAGGATTCTAATGAATGGGAAATATCCATACCAGGATATACACTGTATAGGAAGGATAGAATAGAGAGAAGGGGAGGTGGAGTAGCCATTTATATTAAAGAAAGTCTAAAAACAACACTAATTCACAATACATGTCAAGATCTAGAGACTCTCTGGATTTGCATGCAAAATAAAGAAGGTTCTGTCATTAGAATTGGGGTGATCTATAGGCCTCCAGGGCAATCCAAGGAATATGACAACAAGATGGTGGATGAAATTACCCAAATGGCAGTAAAGGGAGATATTGTGGTTATGGGTCATTTCAACATGCCTGATGTTGACTGGAATATCCCCAGTGCCCTTACATGCAAAAGTAAGAATATAGTAGAGGCCTTTACAGGAGCAGCTCTGGCACAGCTGGTTAAGACACCAACTAGAGGGGAGAATATTCTAGATTTAGTTTTTACGAATGGGAATTGGGTTTCAGATGTCAAGGTGGGAGAAAATTTAGGATGCAGTGACCATCTATGTTTGTGGTTTGATGTAAAAACTAATTGTGAGCAATCCTGTAATGCAACCAAAGTATTGGATTTCAGAAAAACAAATTTTAATGCAATGGGGGAATATTTAGAAAATGAATTAAAGGGGAGGGATAAAATGGCAGGAGCGAGCACCCAGTGGACTGTATTTAAAAAAGCCATTTTAAAAGCCACTGGACTGTATGTAAGACAAATAACTAAAGGTAAAAGGAAGAAGAAACCGCTATGGTTTAGCAATGATGTAAGGGCTATAGTCAATGAAAAAAATGCTGCCTATAGGAGGTATAAAGAGTCTGGAAGTATAGCTGATAGGGAGGTGTATAGAATGAGACAGAAGGAGGCGAAACAGATAATATATGCTGCTAAAGCCTCAAAAGAGGAAGAAATTGCCAAATCTGTAAAGAAGGGGGATAAAACCTTCTTCAGATATATTAGTGATAAGAAGAAGAAAAACTGCGGCATCACGAAACTTAGTACCGGGAATAATACATGCATTAATGGGAATAAGAAGATCGCTGACCATTTCAATAGCTACTTCTGTTCAGTTTTCTCGAAAGACACCGTACAAAATAATACTATAGAGGGATATAGCATTGCTTCCAGCTGTACGGATACAGCTCCAGTGATCTTAGAGGCCGATGTCTTAGAAGAACTTGAACGATTAAAGATAAATAAGGCAATGGGTCCAGATGGCATCCACCCCAGAGTTCTTAAAGAACTCAGATCTGTCATTACTACCCCCCTGACTGATTTGTTTAACCAATCCTTGTTAACAGGAGAAGTTCCTGAGGATTGGAGAATGGCCAGTGTTGTGCCTATTCACAAGAAGGGCAGTAGAGAAGAAGCTGGTAACTACAGGCCAGTTAGCTTGACATCAGTTGTAGTTAAAATGATGGAGACTCTACTCAAAAAGAGGATAAATCAGCACCTAAAAAACAATAACTTATTGGACCCAAATCAGCATGGCTTTACTGAAGGCAAATCATGTCAGACTAATCTCATTGATTTCTTTGACTATGTCACAAAGGTGTTGGATCAAGGTGGTGCCGTGGATATTGCCTACCTGGACTTCAGCAAAGCCTTTGATACGGTTCCACATAAAGAGCTGATAGATAAATTAGTGAAGATTGGACTTAATCCCTGGATAGTTCAATGGATTTGCAGCTGGCTGAAGCATAGACATCAGAGAGTTATTGTTAATGGCGAGAATTCTGAGCAGAGTCAGGTTACAAGCGGTGTGCCACAAGGGTCTGTTCTGGGTCCTATTCTTTTTAATATGTTTGTGAGTGACATAGGGGAAGGTTTGGTAGGGAAAGTTTGCCTGTTTGCCGATGACTCTAAAGTGTGCAATAGGGTTGATATTCCTGGAGGGGTCTGTAATATGGTAAATGATTTAGCTTTACTAGATAAATGGTCAAAGCAATGGAAACTGCAGTTTAATGTTTCCAAATGTAAAATAATGCACTTGGGGAAAAGGAATCCTCAGTCTGAGTATTGTATTGGCAGTTCTGTGTTAGCAAATACTTCAAAAGAAAAGGATTTAGGGGTAATGATTTCTGACAGTCTCAAAATGGGTGAACAGTGCAGTCAGGCGGTAGGGAAAGCAAGTAGGATGCTTGGCTGCATAGCTAGAGGTATAACAAGCAGGAAGAGGGAGATTATGATCCCGCTATATAGAATGCTGGTGAGACCACATTTGGAATACTGTGTTCAGTTCTGGAGACCTCACCTACAAAAAGATATTGACAAAATTGAACGGGTCCAAAGACGGGCTACAAGAATGGTGGAAGGTCTTAAGCATAAAACGTATCACGAAAGACTTAATGAACTCAATCTGTATAGTCTGGAGGACAGAAGGAAAAGGGGGGACATGATCGAAACATTTAAATATATTAAAGGGTTAAATAAGGTTCAGGAGGGAAGTGTTTTTAATAGGAAAGTGAACACAAGAACAAGGGGACACAATCTGAAGTTAGTTGGGGGAAAGATCAAAAGCAACATGAGAAAATATTATTTTACTGAAAGAGTAGTAGATCCTTGGAACAAACTTCCAGCAGACGTGGTAGATAAATCCACAGTAACTGAATTTAAACATGCCTGGGATAAACATATATCCATCCTAAGATAAAATACAGAAAATAGTATAAGGGCAGACTAGATGGACCATGAGGTCTTTTTCTGCCGTCAGACTTCTATGTTTCTATGTTTCTATATATTTGAGAGAGCTATGGGCTCAGTTGAGTCCTTTCTAGACTACTATAATTGACTTGCAAAGTTGTATTTATTATTTATTTATTGCAATTGGAGCAATAAAAAAACCAAATAAAAAAACCAAATTAATTTCTGTACCTCTTTGCTTTCATCTAATGGTTTTCTACCCCAAAGAAGGTGAAATGAGACAATATAGCAGTGTTGGTTAGAATTCTAGAAATTTCTATGTTCGATACAGCAAGCATATCTGGCTTTCGAAATGAACTTCCTTTTAGGTAGATAAGATAGTAACTTATCTTATTAAGATAGTGGGAGAAAGTACAACTGGAATAATGTGACTTTACTGCCTGAGAGAATCATTATTTTGGTACTCTTCCAGAAACTGAGACATCACCACAAACCCAAAGGCATCAGCAATCAACATGGCTAACATTCCAACTATTAGTCTGAAAGAAAATTTTCCACATTACCCATAATGGGAAGAACAAAAAGCCATTTGCTTCCTTATCAATGAATGCTTACTTATTTAATTGTATTGGCAACATCAATTCAA
Organism: Erythrolamprus reginae; assembly: GCF_031021105.1. Classification (NCBI taxonomy): domain Eukaryota; kingdom Metazoa; phylum Chordata; class Lepidosauria; order Squamata; family Dipsadidae; genus Erythrolamprus; species Erythrolamprus reginae. The sequence goes on from NC_091950.1 coordinate 229,743,801, forward strand.
GGGTGGTCTCAAGGGAGAAAATGCTGTTTTTCATGTTCCATCAACATCTTCTTGATTCAGATACTTTACTGAATGAGCAATCCAAGGATAAAATAGAGAGCCATAAAGAGACTGTGTTTATTTCAAACACTTAATAGCTAAAATTATAAACATCAAATGGTTCGATCAGCAGTGCAGAGCATTATTGTGCTCCACCATCTCTACAACATCTCAATACCTTGCACCTTCTTGAGCTTGCTGAACTTTTAACCGACTTGATGAAACCATCTAGTCAAAGTGCCATGGAAAAGTCTTTTGCTAATAACCAGCATAGGGGAAAAAAGAAGAATGTTGACTATTTGTTGCTGCATTTGTTCATTTCTAGTGGCCATACATATATTTTAATATGTTTCTTACTCATTCCCTCTCAGAGATCTCTGTTTCCGAATCATAGTACAGTATGGTTCATTCCATAACTTTGATCCAATTTGGATCAAACTTTGATCCGCAACCCGATTTGGTTGTGACCTAAACCTAATTTTGGAAATTTAGTGCTTACAAAAATAATGGTGTGGAAGAGGAAATTGGCTACATGAGGAAAAATTAATAAAGTTTTTGGTCGGAAACCAATTTTGTTGTGGTCAGAAGCGTATATGAACAGAGGTTCTACTGTATTCCTAATGTAGGAACCAGGTAAATTTTAATGATGATGTTCATCCATCATGTTCAAAGAGGACCTTGACATTTAAATTGGGAGGATATCAAAACTTGAACATAAATTGGATTAAAGCGAGGGCCAGGTGTGCATAGTCAGCCTCACTCTCTCTTCCCAGATTTCATCTTGCTCCAATAGCAAAACAAGAGTTGAGACAATTGGTGATGGGCTGGGCTTAGTGTTTGACCAGAGCATCTTTTGTGTCTTGCCATGCTCTTAGCATACCACATCTCTTTCAGAGATCACCTTACTGTCCTATTCTAGTAGATTCCATCCGCTCAGTCCAACATATGTTTGGGATAGACAAGTCCCTGTCTCACCAAAGGTCAATGACCCAACAGCTACTCTCAACCTTGTTTGGTCAGCCTGTCAAAGCTGTTGCCCAGGTTGTGGCAGCTGTTCGTGCTACCGCTATTAGCAGCCACAGGTGAGAGCTGAGCAACAGGTGGGGACTAAATGTGAGCAAGCTGCCCTAAAAGCTGCCCTAAAATGACCTGCCATAAAAGGACACAGCATGCCCCTACACCAGAGGTCCTACCCCTCCCTGAATACCCCATGCACCCTAAAATTTAATACATTGTAAGACAGTGGAGCAATCTTATTTCATCACCTCTTACAATTCACCACATTGAGCTGGGAAAAAGATATTAATCCCACCCTTCACCTAAAAAACAACCAAAAACCTCTCTCAGTTTAGCTGTCCATTGATAAGATTAGGTCCACAATACAAATAACTGAGCTTGTAATTCTAAGCATAATATAGCACAGTTATGTACAATCACTATTAAACAATAACATAAAATCAGAATATCTCCAAAATCTCTTGACCCAATTTTATCATGTTAGTTTAGTTGTTTTGAGTCATAATTTTAGCATATTACCTTTAGCATTGTTCTGTGTGGTCTTTTCATATCCATAATAAGGAGATTTCCAAGAAAGGGTAAAATTCTTGGACTTGGTGGAAGATTTTGGGAGTTGTTATTCCAGGAACTGTTCATTTTCAAAAGGAATATAGTCAGAAGAATAAAGAAGAGTGATATAGGAACAAGTTGAGTCCAATCCATTTTCCTTCGGCAAATACTTTCTGTAGTATTTAAAATAGAAAATGCAATACAATTTGATCAAATATAGTTCCTGCACAATATAATGCTGCACAAATACCTAAAACTGTTGCACTACCATGGAGATAATTTAAATATGTTTTCAGTGAATCATTATCTTTCCTAGAACAATAAAAATTCCATGAGCATCTAAGAGCCAAATTGTTGGATTAACTGACAAGGTTTACTGACCAACTGATGGAATCCTATGGTCCATTAACCATAGTTTGTGGTCAAAGTCCTGCCTTGTTTGTTCAGCAAAATTATAACCCCCCTCTCTCCTTCTCCCTCTCCCTCCCCTATTCTTTCTAAAAAGCCTCACTGCTAATTCCTGGCTTATGTAGTAGCTTTAACAGGTTGTTTTATTATGATGATTATCCAAATGTTTTCATCAAAAAAGGTGGACAGTAAGAGAGTGTTGTGCTTTTCTTTATTCAACTGTAATGATCCATTCCCTTTAAGTCTTTGCCGGTGTCTCAATGCCTGGTATGCTGGTGGTATATCAATGTGTCTATTAAGTGAGTTTTCAAAAACCAGGCTTCTTTCAGGAGATGGCCTCCTTTTGTTTCATCACGAACCACAACTTCAGTGTCTTGGAAGTTAAACTCAAGACCTTGCTCCTCCATATGTATCCAATTGCCTTGGACGGGAAATGAACACTCAGACACCAAGCTGGGTAAAATGGGTCACTTTATTAAATATTAACAGAAAGACCTGCAGGGGTCACTAAATGGGGCAAAGTTTCCTGAACACAACATACTTGGGCAACTCAAATGGGCGTTACTCCATGCCTGGTCAGGGTGAGGCATGCCCCGCCTACTCCCGACCCGAAAGCCACGGCCAGCATGTGGGAGGGCTCGCCTTGCATGACCCGGAACCGGAAATGACGTAGGTGAGCCCCAAGGGCACCCCCCTCACACCTCTCTGTCCGTGGAGGAAGCTTGAGTTGTGCAGTGGGGATGCCAATCATCTTACAAAAGATGCCCAAAGGAGAACACACAGTTGCTACTGATACCCTTTCCACCCCGTTTCTGTCATATAGTGACCAAGAATATAAACATCCAATTGTTGAATCAGAACCTATTTACATACAGATGCACCCCGTAACCACAAATCCTTACCCTCGTCCAGGATGGAGTAGGCGAAAAACAATCCGTAGCAAATGCCTTAAGATTGCAAAAATTCCTACTCGGCCCCAAACCAGGCGACCTATAAAAACATCCTGGATTGAGTGGAGGGTGGGTGGGTGTCTGTTTTGTGGCGCTCAGGGGCAAGAGATGCCGGGGGGGCAAGCAAGCCCTGATAAAGGGCACACGCCCCACCCCTCGGCTTTCCCAGAATGCCCGAGCGGCCACTGATTGCTCTGGGGAGTTCCCGCGCTATCGCGGGGAACGCCCCCAGCTGATGAGAGGAGCCGAGTTGGTTCCCGCCATTGGCAATTTTCGACCGGGCATTATTTCGCCCGGCCTCTCATTTGCCTTGGACGGGAAATGAACAATCGGACACCAAGCTGGGTAAATTGGGTCACTTTATTAAATATTAACAGAAAGACCTGCAGGGGTCGCTAAATGGGGCAGAGTTTCCTGAACACAACATACTTGGCCAACTCAAATGGGCGTTACTCCATGCCTGGTCAGGGTGAGGCGTGCCCTGCCTACTCCTGACCCGAAAGCCACAGCCAGCATGTGGGAGGGCTCACCTTGCATGACCCGGAACCGGAAATGACGTAGGTGAGCCCCAAGGGCACCCCCCTCACACCTCTCTGTCCGTGGAGGAAGCTTGAGTTGCGCAATGGGGATGCCAATCATCTTACAAAAGATGCCCAAAGGAGAACACACAGTTGCTACTGATACCCTTTCCGCCCTGTTTCTGCCACAGCAGGGGGCCAGATCTCTATCTTGGCCCCCTGCTCCCCACCTAAGCCTGCCCCAGCTCACGCAGGCACCACTGCAGGTCTGTGTAAAATTGCCACTCCTGACATCTTCCTAACTTGACCCAGTGAAAGCTAGGGGGGTTTAAAAACACATGCCCGGGTGTCAGATCACTTTGCCTCCCCCTGGCAAGTTAACCCATATCCTGGTCCCATCAACTGCTGTTGGTGTGACGGCGACTCCGCATCCCCTCCATGTGGGGGTATCAAAACCACACACCACGGCCGTAGGCCCCGTACGACCGGTGGTTCACCATGACATGACATCACTGTGCCAAGTCCTCCAACAAATTGTATGTTGAGCCATATGCTCTGCAAGCCCCGGGGGTCTGCCATGACTTGACACCACTGAGCCAAGTCCTTCACCACCACCAGGTCGTTGCCACCAGTGTGCAACACCAACAATCTGGGTCCGGCCCATCACTGCTCTCGACTTTTCACAACGGAAGAGGCCCGTCTCAAACGAAGACCTCCGAGCTCAAGCCTTTCCGCTGAAGCCCCAGTGACTCAGCAACCTCTACATTCCTGAAGATAATGTTGCAGCTCAACATTCAGCCACCAAGCCATGCTGTGGCCGCAGTTCACTACTGTGGGCAGCGGAAGGGCAGCTCCTTCGCACTTCGCACTTCGTAACAAAGTGGAGCAGGGCCAGTACCTAGAGAAACGATAAGGATACAAAAACAGTGTTAGCCACCCGATCCCAAAATCGCTTGTACTCAGGTGCTCTGAATCTACTTCATGAAAGCCACTGACTTCCATCTGCAACCGGATTCATTACTTTGCTGAGAACTTGTTGAAACCTGCATTCAGTATTGTTGAGGGAATACCATCCAATATCCTGCCAATCCTCCTGTAACGGCCCCTAACTGTTATTTATTCAGTGGAGGCCTGTCTTATGGTAAAAAGAGGCACCATTCCCTGGCTTCATCGCTTTACTTGCACTGAGTCCATCATACCCCGGCATATATCCTTGTTTAATATACCCGGCCAGTGATCAATCCACCATCTGCGTTACTGGTCAGCCACCGTGCGTAACCAATGCGGCTGCCACAGCCCCCATTTAACATTGGTTTGCTGGCCCAGGGAACCTTGCATGATCCACTACTATGCGATCATGACAACACCTTGCAGACCTACCATGTCCCAAAGGCCATTTTTATGGCTGTCGTGTGAAACAGCCTTGCCTCGTTGGGTGAGGATCTGGGTCTCATCCAATGCCCGCTGCCCCTGAAACTGGGTAATGTATAGCAGCTTACTAATGTCTCCCCAATCTGAGTCCTTTCCTTGGACCATCTCTTGATCATTCCCCCTATCCTCAAATAGTTTGACACCGAGGTCTTTTGTTAGGAGAGCTAAGCCCACCTGTTGCCCCTATATGATGGCATGTAACCATATAGTCCAACCTGCACTCCTTTGCTTGAGCGATGGCACCGTCCACCAATTCTGGGTACCCTGCGCCCCAGCCTATGCCATGTGGCTGTCAACCGCCTGCACATGCACACATACTCCCTGTTAATGGACTGGGCCTCCTGTTGCTGGCTCGCTTCACTCCACCGATGGGCCAGCTGTACACCATAGTCGCAGTCCCATGTTCCTGTATTCCTCTCAGGAAATCATAATACTCTTCCTCCAGCATTAAAATGCCAGGGAGATTAGCCAATATGCTCCGTGGCCTTGCCTGCTCCCCAGGGAGTAAAATAATTGCAAGAAATTTATGAAGATAAGCAAAGGCCCATGCCAATGCTTTCTTTACCGTTAGCGCATAGATTAGCTTTACCAACATGACTTAATCAATATAGCCATAATATTAATGGTACCATCCTGACACCACGACTTCAATATTGTTTATGATAATAACATTTTCTGAATTATTCATTTAAAACAATTAATATAATGCTTAATAACTCATATTAAGCTTAAAATCAACTCAAGCGTGAATTTGATTCAGATGACCTCAATACTTAGCGTTCTTCAAGCCCCCCATTCCGGTAAGTGACTATACCATTTCTTATGAACAAACTAAAGGGGCTGAGATAAGCTGACTAATTTATTTATTTATTTATTCGATTTTTATGCCGCCCTTCTCCTTAGACTCATGGCGGCTTACAACATGTTAGCAATAGCACTTTTTAAACAGAGCTAGGCTATTGCCCCCACAATCCGGTTCCTCATTGTCTTACTCATGAGAGGATTAGCCAGAACTTGGGAGATTTCCAACCTTCAGCATGGTAATGACATGGGGATCTGCAGGCTGTAGTTATGGTATTAATAGTATCTTTCAGTTCTGCTTCTACGGAAAAGGCCTGCTACCCACTGCACCCGTACTGTTATAGCCTTCAGTACAATAACTTTACATTTGGAAATGTGGCAAAATTCAGAATATTAGTAGCACCATTCAGGGAGATAAGACTTCCATGCGCAACTGCTCCAGGATCCGGCACATCATGAAAATAATAATAATAATAATAATAATAATAATAATAATAATAATAATATACCCAGGAACAAGCACATAAAACCCTGTTACCAAGTAATCCCTTAGTGCAGTACATCACTAGTTAAGTATGGCCATAAAATTAACAAAGATAATTCCTCAGGAAAAAACAAAAGTGGGAGGGGGCATATTTGACCAGGAGGATTGCCATTAAGCCAACTTGAAAGTGAAGAGGAAAACATACAAAACTAAACCTCCGGCCTGATAACATGTATATATTCTCAACAAAAGCTTTAATAAGCAAATTTTACTATGTAAGGTGTAGAACATAGCTCACTATGTTCCACATGCCATAACACTTTATATTAACACTGTCAACCCTTATCAAAGCATGAGAGCAATTATTTATTTATTTATTTATTTATTTATTTATTTATTTAAATTGAGGGTAAGGGAGCAGCATGAGGCTATATTTGCTTACCGCCTAATAACCTAATTGCTATTTTCAATGTGGTGAAGAAACATATGCCCGACCTGTCTGCCAAACAGCTTCTTAGGTCCCCATTCCACAGTGCTTCAAAGAAAGGCCAAGATATATTTCTGCACAGTGCTCTCGGTAGGAGATCCTTACGTAGGAAGAAACAAATCCTTTATATTCAGCAGCGCTGTTCTAAATGAAGTGCAGAGAATTATAACGTTTGATAAAAGTGTAATAAAGATTAACAGCCTCCCCTGTAGCAGAAAGCCCTCATCATTTGTTGTAATGTTTCTTCTAAACCCGCTTATGAGCAGAAGCCAAGGTTTTAATTGCAAGGTTGCTGTCAGAAGCCAGCTAAGTCCCCTGAAGCTATGATGAACAAAAGGGGGCCAAGGTCTATAGTAAGGCTACAGTCTTTTGATCACTAAAAGCCATTCTCACTGACAAAGTAGTCTTTCCATTGATCCAGTTGCTCAAACACCACCTAACCTGGTTTCATGGCTACTATCCCTGATTGTTATTGTCCCTCTTGTGCAAAAATGCCATAGGATATGAAAGAACTGATATCAAATGGTAGTGAGGCCGGGCTGCTGAAAAGCATTTTGAATATGACATTTTTAATGACATTTTTAATCCCCATACCATTTCTATGTCCACCACATTATGGCTCAATTATATATATCGTTCTAACCAGTGCTCATAATCTAGCGGCTTGTTTGGCCTACCCCGATATTTAACTTGCGTACAGGGGCCTTATTTCTCCAAATTTGTGTATGCTAAAAATTGCCTTAAAGGGATGCTCGCAGTACCTTGTGGAATTGGTGGGGGCGGGCAGAGGGGGGGGGTTGCCCCACCATCCCCGCTGTCATATCACAACCCATGTGTTGTGCCCCCCCAATAAATCAGTTTAATTTCAAATTAATTCATTTTAAGCTCACTCCATTCAAATATACTAACTTAATAAATTAAACCATTTTGATAATTCATTAAGCACAATCCATTCCCATATCCTGACTTAATAACCTAAATCATTTTTTACAAATCACTTTATGTTCAACCAAATCCAATATAATTGTTTCAATAAATTAACTCATTTTAATTCATTCCTCCTAGGATCAATTCATTCAAGTATACTAGCTTAAATTAAATTAGATCATTTTGATTCAATCATTTATGCTCAATCAATTAAAGTCTACTGACTTAAATTGATTAAATTTTAATAATTCAATTCAAGCTCAATCAATTTCCCTATGCTGACTTAATAAATTAAATTGTTTTTACAAATCTTTGGAACATAGAATATCAGTTGGAAGGAACTTCAAATGTAATCTGACCCATTCTTTGCTCAAGCAGGAGACTCCATGCCCTTTCAGATAGATATCCCATCTCTTTTGAAAGCATCCATTGATGTAGCACCTACAGCTTGGAATTTGTGTCACATCCTTGCAGGGAAGGTACAGCATGGGCGCATTGTATATTAAGAACTATGATTCCAGTCCTTTATAAAATCCTCTATCCACATGAAATAAGAGTAGAGCTCTTTATATCCTGCTTAACACGAAGCAATACTCCAAGATGCCAACATTTAATGCCCCAACCATATTAGCAATATATTATTCAAGTTGAATAATCACGAAGTTTAGCTATTTTAGCATAATGTATTATCTGGCAGTGTGGATGCCCTAAATCTCACCCCGCCAAGCGCCTGAGGAGTTCCAAATACCCTCATGATTGCAGTTTTAAAATAACAATAGATTCTCCCCCCACTACCATCCATATATATATATATATGGATGGTAGTGGGGGGAGAATCTATTGTTATTTTAAAACTGCAATCATGAGGGTATTTGGAACTCCTCAGGCGCTTGGCGGGGTGATTAATTTTTTTTAAACAAACCAGTGAGGGGGGGGAGGCAACAGATAAAACTTGTCCACTGAGAATGTGCACTTCAGAAAAGGGGAAACATTTGCAGATCCTTCAATCTGCATCTCACCTGTCCTCTCCCTTGCATCCACTGTAAGCAATGTTTCTTACCTACACTCAGCTCCGCGAAAGGAGGGGGGGCGCCGGCATGCCCAAGGCAGACCCCACCCCCCGTCCCCACAAAAGCAAACTCAGGCGCGGCGCGCCATGCCAGGAACAGAGCACATGCGAGTGGCCCACCACGCTGCACACACCCCGGCGCCGCACAAAGAGTCATGACCCCGAAATCGGCGGCAAAACAAACCACGCGGAGGAAGGGAAAAAAGGCCTTTCCGCTGCTGTTGCCCACTCCCTACCGCTCGCCCAGGCCGCCCCGCACCAAAACGCTCCAGGCGCGTTGCCAGCTGGGCCGTCAGAGCCCTGGATCACCTGCCCGGGCGGAACACAGGCCCCAAACCACGAACCCAGCAGGCAAGCCGTCAAAGCCCCTGCGCGCTCCGCCGCCACATACACAAGGTGGGGGGGGGGCTGCCGGCCTGCACAAGCCATCCGATCACCTCCCCCCCAAGCAATCAAACCGAAAAGGTGGACGCTTGAATGTCTCACAGGTGCCGTCCCACACGCTGCAACAACGAAGAAGGCGAGGCGCATCGCACGATGAAGCGGAGACATGTCCGTTTTGTGGCGCTCGGAGGCAAGAGATGCCGGGGGGGCAAGCAAGCCCTGATAAAGGGCACATGCCCCGCCCCTCGGCTTTCCCAGAATGCCCGAGTGGCCACTGATTGCTCTGGGGTGTTCCCGCGCTATCGTGGGGAACGCCCCCAGCTGATGAGGGGAGCCGAGTTGGTTCCCGCCATTGGCAATTTTCGACCGGGCGTTATTTCGCCCGGCCTCTCATATCTGGGAGCTTTGTTCCTGGCATTGGACTGCTAGTTTGTGTTCATGCACCCTAGTTTTTAGTCATTTTGCCATTTCTATGATTGCTACAGTTAATGTTGCAACAGTTACAGTTGCCACAGTTAATTGCTACAGTTAATGTGGTAGGATACTAACAGACACCTGCTTCAGCACCCTAAATTGCAGAATAGTCCAAGTATCACAGGAGACACGCAGGCAGAAAATTAACACCCTTTAAAAAAAGGCAGAGGCATTGTGCGCCCTGAGGACCCATCAGACAGATAAAAGTCGAGTCTACAGAGAGGGGCGGCATGCAAATCTAATAAATAAATAAATAAATAAAACATTGGTGCACAATCTGTCCTCCAAATTACTTACGGACACACAGACTTGGCTCTCGCAACGGGATGCTGGTTTCAACCTGACTGATGCCAAGGCCATTGATTTTGCTTCAGCCCTAGAGTCAACTATTCATCAGTTCAGAACCACAGAAGAAACAAAAAACTCCATCAGGCAACATCTGGTAGGGCTCCTCATAAGCCATAGGCAAAGCAAGATGCTGTCAAAATCAGAAACATTGGTCCTTCAGGAATTGAGGAATGACAATTCAATTATAGTGCTACCAGCAGATAAAGGCAGGGCAAAGGTAATCATGGACAAGATAAATTATAATAGCCAAGCCCATGACCTGCTTAATGACAGGAGTGTTTATCAACTCCTGGATAAAGTCCCTATGGTGTCACTTAAAAACCAAATTAAAAATATAGTTGATAAACTCAGGAGACAAGGGGAAATAGATGAGGAAGTGAAAGATGAGGAAGTGAAAGCCAAAAGACTCAGCCATGGCTGGATTAACAATAGCATTCACAGCAAAAAAGAATAAAGAAAAGAAAGAATACCAAGAAACATTAGTGGAAGAATTAAGAAAATTAGAAATTTTAATGCAAAAAGAGGATAAGGATGACAAATTAAAAAATCAGAGAGAATTAATAAGACATAAATTGAGATTAATAGAACAAGAATTAATTGCAGAAAAGATAAAAAGAGCAAAACAAGATTATTTTGAATATGCAAATAAACCTGGAAGATGGCTGGCATACAAACTTAGAAAAGAGAGAGAAAATAAAATTATAAAAAATCTGATGGATTCAAAAGGTACTATAAAACATAGAATAGAAGACAAAAAGGAAATAGCTTTGGAATTCTATAAACAATTATATAAGAAAGAAGAGATAAGTGAGGATTTAATTTTTAAATATTTGGAACAAATAAAACTTCCAGTTTTAACGGAAGCCCAACAGCAAAGATTAAATAGACCTGTTACAGATATAGAATTAAAACAATCTATAAAGAATCAAAATAATAATAAAGCGACCGGTCCAGACGCAATACCAGCTGAATTTTACAAACTAGATTTAGAAATATTCTTTTCCAACATGCTTGAGATATATAATCAAATATTGACAACAGGTAAATTACCAAAAACCTGGTCAGAAACTTTAATAACCTTAATACATAAGGCGGATACCAAGAAAGAAAAAATTGAAAATTATAGACCTATTTCATTGTTGAACGTAGACTATAAAATTTTTATATCAATATTTGCCAATAGACTTAAAAGTATTATAAACAACATGATACATAGTGACCAAAATGGATTTTTACCAGGAAGACAAATTAAAAATAATTTAAGAATAATTGTTAATACTTTGGAATACTACGAACAACACCCTGAAAAGCAAATGGCACTTGTATTTCTAGATGCTCAAAAAGCATTTGACAACGTGGACTGGAATTTTATGAAAATACAATTAAATAAGATGGAAGTAGGAACAAAGTTTTTTAACATAATAGACGCTATATATTCTGAACAAACTGCTAAAATTATAATAAATAGTGAACAAACAGAAAAAGTAGTTATACAAAGAGGAGTAAGACAAGGTTGCCTAATATCACCATTGTTATTTATTTTGACATTAGAAGTATTGCTGATAAAAATAAGAGCAGATCAGAAAATAAAAGGATTGAAAATCAGAAAAGAAGTTTATAAAACACAAGCATTTGCAGATGACGTAGTTTTTATTTTAGATGACCCAACAGAATCTATCCTAAATTTAATAAATGTGATTGAAGAATATGGGAAAGTGGCAGGATTGAAAATAAATAAGGAAAAGACACAGATACTAACAAAAAATATGACTGAAATACAGAGAAAACACTTAGGAGACTTATCAAACATGAAGATCACGAAAAAAGTGAAATACTTAGGGATATGGATGACCTCCAAAGCCCTATCTTTAAAAAACGACAATTATTTAAAATTATTAAGTCAGATTAAAAAAGATTTAGAAATATGGAGTAATTTACAATTATCATTCGTAGGAAGAATCTCCACAGTCAAAATGAATATCCTTCCAAAAATATTATTCCTTTTTCAAGTGATTCCGATAAATCCAGGAGCGAAATTCTTTGCCGAATTGAATAAGATAATAAGAAAATTTATTTGGCAAGGTAAAAAATCAAGAATAAAACAAAATTCATTAGAAGACCGTAAGGAGAGAGGGGGCCTGGGGCTTCCAAATTGGAAACTATATTATCATGCCACGGCTCTGACATGGATAAAAAAATGGCTTACACTAGAAAATCAAAGATTGCTTAACCTAGAAGGCCACGACTTGATGGTCGGGTGGCATGCATTTGTTTGGTATGATAAGTTAAGAACCCACTCATATTTTAAAAATAATGTTATTAGAAAGGCATTGATAGAAGTGTGGAATGAAATAAAGAAAAATCATTTTTTAGTAATGCCAGAATGGGTTTCACCCCTCGAAGCCATAGTACACCCAAATCTTAAAGGAAAGGTAAGATTTGGAAATATAGTGATCTGTTAAATAATCAATTAAAATTAAGAACAAAACAAGAGTTATACGAGTTAGGTATAGATTTAGATTGGTGGCATTATATGCAGATTAGTTTTAGATATCAAATAGACGTAAAGACTTACATTTTTAAAAAAGAAAATAATGTACTGGGCAAATTATTATTCCAAAATCAAACAAAGACAATTGGAAATGTTTATAAATATTTACTAAATCATAGAACGATAGGTTGGATATTGAAAGATAATATGATCAGTTGGTGCAAAAATTTTGGCAAAGAGATTGATTTAGATACTTGGGAAAAGATATGGACCTATAATTGGAAAATAACAAAATCAATCTCTTTCAAAGAAAATCAAATTATGATGTTTTATAGATGGCACCTTCCACCATATAGAATCTCTAAAATGTTTCCTTCGGTATCGCCCATTTGTTGGAAATGCCAAAAAGAAGTTGGTACATATTACCATACATGGTGGACCTGTCCGGAGACAAAAATATTTTGGAATAAAGTAGAGAATTGGATAAATGAAATAACAAAGGAGAAGATTAAAAAATCTCCTGAATTTTTTTTATTGGGTATTTCAAATATAAAGTATAAAAAAGATATTTACTATTTAATAATACATATATTGACCGCGGCATGAATAACATTCGCGCAGAAATGGAAAGAAAAGACGATACCGAAAGACTCTGAGGTGTTTAAAAAAATCATAGAGTGTGCAGAACTAGATATGATGACTAAAAGGTTGAACAATCAAACTGAAACAGAATTTTATAAAATTTGGGATAAAGTATATGATTGGTGGAATGTTAAAAATAGTATTAAAAATTAAACATATAAGAATAAATGATTACTTAAAAATTATAAGATAGAATTATATAGTTTATATAGTTCATATTATAACTAACACAGAAGTGTTTATATTATTTTTCTTTTGTATTACTAACAATTTGTTTATTGTTTTTTGATATATATATATACATATAAGTATATTATTATTATTTTCTGTTCAAAAATATATATATATAAAGAAACTCAATCAATAATCTTAATTTTAAAAATCTATAATTAAATTTAATGATAATGTAATTTTCAAATGTGGCTTTTCTGCTTAGATCTTGTAACAGTTAGAGCTTTTTATATTTTGTATTAGTTAGACTTCTATGATAAGCGGAGCAATAGTAGCTCCTTAAATGTTTAATGTTGTATGTCTTTGTTCGTTTTACTTTGAAAATAATAAAAAATATTTTATAAAAAAAAAAGACTCAGCCATGGCATGATTTTATGGGTTGCCAAAAATCCATAAGGTGGAGATACCCCTACGCCCAATTATCTCCCTCTGTGGCACCCCCCCCATTTGGCCTAGCCAAGGGGCTATAATTGCAATGCCTGGTTGCTGGGACCACCACTACTATAAGATCCTCTATGGACTTTGTACAACGGCTGAAAGGAGTAGTGGTGGAGAAGGATGAGATAATGGTGTCATTCGATGTCACCTCACTGTTCACATCTATCCCGCATGAGCTAGCTTTCCAGACCATCAAAAATCTATTGTTAGAAATGGAACCAAGACATCACAAAATCCTAGCAGAGATTACCTCATTCATCTCTTGAAATTTTGCCTCAAAACCTATTTTACATTTGACGGCCATATATATGAACAAACAAGGAAACGATGAAGGAAAAGATGATTATACGGGCAAGGAATTTTGGTCATACTATAGAACTGGATAAATGGCAACAGCTTTGGGACAGAAATAAACTGACAATGGCAACAGCATATAAAGGAAAGTTGAATAAAACGTTTTATAGATGAAACATGTCACTGGAAAAATAGCTATAAATTTTTAATAGATAAATCTATGAAATGTTGGAAATGTCACCAAATACTGGGTTGTTTTTATCATATGTGGTGGACATGTGATAAAGCCAAAGTGTATTCAAGTTCAATTCAAATATGGATAGAAAAAAATATTGAAACAACATATAGAATTGAAACCAGAGATATTCCTGATGGGTATATTGTCAGAAATTTAATAAATAAAATACATATTTAATTATTCATATAATTACAGCAGCTACAATTGCATTTGTGCAAAAGTGGAAATCAACAACAGCTCCTTCTGAAAGGGAGGTAATTAAAAAAATACTAGATTGTGCGGAAATGAATTGATTGATAATAAAAAAAATTAAAGATAAGGAAGACTCTGAATACTGTAATGTATAGGGGAAATTTTATGATTGGTTAGAAAATGAATATGTAACAATATATGGAATATATATAATATGTTACAATATATAGTAATATTGGTTACATTGGAGGAAAATAGAAAATTGAAGATGGTAGATCCAGGTGACAAAATTAGGTAGCTGAGGAGGCAGCATTAAGATAGTAGTTAATATACCTAGGAAAATATAAGATATATGTATAAATATGAATACTGAAAAAAATAAGTTTAGGAGTTGCACTGATAATTAAATGGAATTAGGGATATAAATTACTGTACCTGTCTGTTAATTATAAGATGGATTGTGACTAGATACACTCAGGGAAGGGACAAAAGGGAGAAAAGGAAGTAGAGAAGGAAGGAAAGAAGGGGAGAGGAGAGGAGTAGGAAAGAGGGAGAGAAGGAGAAAGAAGATAGAGGGGGAAAGAGGAAGATAGAGGAGGGTAATGATGACATGGAGGGAAAACAGGTGGGCAACAAAAGTATAAAAGGTACAAATTAGGATGTTGATTTATGTTTTATTGAATAGAAATGTATCAACTAGGTATATTTGGTTATGAATTATGGTATATGTATGGATGTATAGTGGAGAAAAATAATAAAAATCTAATTTAAAAAAGAGACAATGAGGAGACACATCCTCTATTGGTTGCTGAAGAAACCATGGTCTGAGGAGTTACACACAGATGAGGTTGGGCTGTCTGGTAAGCAGCAGGCACAGCTGCCATAACTGCCTGAAGATGAGGAGTCTGAGCTATCCTCATCTTCAGGACTCACCTTATGAAGAGCAGAGGAAAACAGAGGAACTCTGCAGAGTTCTTCTATTTAAGAAAGAATTATTACTTGACTATCAAGAAACAGCAAGCTCAAACCTCTGGGTGGATGACTGGCTTTGTTCATCCATTCAATGCACCTTTCTTCCTGGTTGGAAACCTCATGACTTTTACTCTAGATCTGCCAGCTGATGACCCTTTTGCAATGTTTGGACTTTTGGAATTGCACTGTTGTGTCTGCTGTTCTGAATTAGAATTTTTATTACAAGCCTGCTGAACTTTAGGGGACTTTTTTCTCTATTGGGGGGAGCAAGGTTGCACATTTGTGCTTCTTGTTTCCTTGGCTCTTTGCTTCTTTACTTCACAAAATGTATCAGTTAATTTTGGAAGCACCTCTCAGTGTATTTCTGTGTGCTTGGCCTGGGACTGGACATTTGCTGTAATTATAGTAGCAGTCATAGTTCACCTCTCTCTTCTTCCAGTTTTTCTTCTTGAGTTTTCTTTACTTAAAATCATGACTGATTAGAGTTCTGAAATCTAATTAGTAGAAATGTACTCCTGGACTTTAGGATCTTTGTCAGAATATTCCCACTCAGTGCAACTTTTAAACTTATTTAATCATTGCATTGGTTATTATTATAATCCTATTTAAGAATCAGAGAAACAATGTGTCGACAAGCATTATACACAAGCACATACATAGATAATACCTCCCAGTGGCTACTACTTTAATTAGAAACATCAGGCGCTTAATGATGAACATGATACATTAAGAGAGAAGCCAAGGTTCATCAAAGATCACTGCTCTGTTGTTCCATAGGACTCCATTACTAACTAACTAAACACGTTTGGCAACACTTGACAAATTCCTTCCTCTCAGCCATTGCTGTAAAAAGGTTTTATCTAGGAAAAGATTGTAAAATGTGTAACTTGCATATTTAGAAGCTGGAAATGCAAAGCAAGAAAGGTAGAAGTCATATTTGAAAAGCAGCTGATTTTATCTGTGGGGGATTGTATAAGTGGTTGTCTTCTGAAGTAATATGCTAGAAGTTAGTGATACATATTGTTTGCTTATAAATAATATTAATATCTCCTTCTTTTAACCCAGTTGTCTATGTCAGTGGAAAACTGTAGCAATAGCAATAGCACTTGGACTTACATACCACTTCATCGTTTTTACTGCTCTCTGTAAGTGGTATACAGAGTTAGCATATTGCATCACAATCTGGGTCATAATTTTACTGACATCGAAAGGATGTATGGCTGAGTCAACCTTGAGCTACTCAGAATGGAACTCCTCGAGTGAACAGTGAGTTAGCCAGCAGTACTGCATTCTAACCAGTAGTGGGCTGCTACTGGTGCGCACCCAACTGTGCACCAGTAGCGGCCGCCAGATTGTACAATTTGCACACAACCACTCTGGTGTCAGTTCTATGGATGCTGTCATCTTTTTTCTTCAATTTTTCATAATTTTTTTGCTTAGTGCGCAAGCACAGAAGCAAATTCTCACTAGGGGACGCGCACGAGAGAGAGATTTTGGTGATATTTTGCTGTAATCTCTCTCTTGTGTGGGATTTTGCTGCATTTTTTGTTTCCTGTAAATGTGCAGAAGCAAAAACCCGCTTGGGGCATGTGTGCACACGTGTACGACCAAAAGCAATCCACCCCAATTCTAACCACTTGCCACCATGCCTCTTGTACATGTTAGAGAGGAGTTTTGAGGGGGAGATGTAACCCACAAAAATAAAACTATCACAAATCTAAGTTGCTCTCAAAAGGGAAAAAAAAGGTGGGGCTTCTCTGACCCAATGTCTAGAGAAAAGCTAGGTCTTCAAGGTCTGATGGAAAGAAGAGATGTATAGGCCCTCCGTATTTCAGGCTGGAAAAGGTTCACTTATGAGTCAGAAGACAGTGTTTAATAGAGTGAACCTAGAGTGAACCTACCTATACAGTTCAGCTGGATTGTATATACAATCCATGAATCCTTCAAATAACCAGGTTCTATGCCATCTAGGACTTTAAAAGTGGCAACCAGCATCTTGAACTACCTCCAGAAAAAAAACCTCTACCTAAGAACGCCTCTATTTACAAACTTTTCTAGATAAGAACCGGGTGTTCAAGATTTTTTTGCCTCTTATCAAGAACCATTTTCCAGTTACAAACCTGAGCTTCTGAAATTGTAACTGGAAATGGCAGGGAGAAGCTCTGTGGAGCCTCTCTAGGAATCTCTCCTGGGATGAAACAGGGCTGGAAAAGGTGGGGAGAAGCCTCTGTGAGGGCTCTCTAAGAATCTCCTGGGAGGAAACAGGGCCAGAAAAGGCAGGGAGAAGACTCTGTGAGGCCTCTCTAGGAATCTCCTGGGAGGAAACAGGACCTCCACCCTCCCTGTGGCTTCGCCAATTGCCTGCATTATTTGCTTTTACATTGATTCCTATGGGAAAAATTGCTTCTTCTTACAAACGTTTCTACTTAAGAACCTGGTCACGGAACAAATTAAGTTCGTAAGTAGAGCTACTACTGTACTCTGAAACCTCTTTTTGGAATAATATCCAATTGACTCTGCAATCCTTCTACCCTGTTTCCCCGAAAATAAGACATACCCCGAAAGTAAGGCATGTCAGAGTTTTTGCAGAATTTGCTAATATAAGGCACCCCCCAAAAATAAGGCATAGTCAAGTTTCCATACGGTACAGTGGGAAAACTTATGGTACCATTCAAAGCTGTTCATAGCGGTACCGCAATAATGTGGTGTCCCCTGATGGCCCCTTCCATCGCTTTGTACCGTCCAGTACAGCAGACACAGTCTGCTGCTGTCTCACCGCCATTACAGTCTCCACTACAGTGCGTAGACTGTAGTTCCTCTGGTGGCCGGAAGCTGCAATAGCGGGAGTATACTGTTGTACCATATAAGTGCCGTCGTTTGTGTGTGTGGGTGCCATACTGACAGGTACCGTACCGTAATCAGTGTACCGTATGGTATACTTTCTTTGGGGGTGTCAGCTTTTCTGCCTGTGAATTTGTCTTATTTGAGAAATATAAGGCACCTCCCGAAAATAAGAGATAGCACAACTTTTGGAGCAAAAATTAATATAAGACAGTGTCTTATTTTTGGGGAAACACAGTAGTAACTATTCCTTGCTCTTCCTCTAGGGACTCCGCAGATGTATCTTCAGAGAGCGAGAATGCCATGACCCCCAGTACCGTAAGCAAGCTTGCAGAAGCCAGGAGAACTACCTACCTTTCGGGGCGATGGGTGTGTGATGACCATAATGGATACACCAGCATTGGCATCACAGGGCCTTGGATAACCCTTCCTAACAATGGGGATTATTCAGCTTACTACAATTGGGTAGAAGAGAAGAAAACCACACAAGGACCAGGTAATGGTCATTTAGGTGTCATTTAAACTTTAAGAAAAAGCCTCAGAGAGCTGGGTTCTTCATCATTTTTAAAAATTAATATTGAAATGCAAATTTGATGATCCTGCCCTGACATTTGGCTTAGTGAAATGTAAGAAAAGACAGGGATACCATAAAGTACCTTCTGACTGAGATGATTTTCATGGGGAGCCTAAGAATTGCAGAACATAATATTGGCTAGAGAGTTTCCCCAAAGCGTCTTTTTAGCTCTCATAATTGAGAAGAAGATAGCTCATTAACTGGCATTGTATCTCAGAAATCTCACAAGCAAACAAATTGTCTGATCTCAATGCTTTAGGTGCCTCCCCCCCCAAAAAGAACCCTCTTAGAGATCTTGTGAGAACTTTAATGACACTTAGAGATCTTGTGAGACTTTACAAATGTTATTTTTTAAAAGTGATTTTTATTTAAATTTGGAATTCTACAAAAAGCATACATGGTTGTTATGGATACTATTTTCTCCATGAGTAGCATATTGTGAATGCTTGGATTCTGCCCTTTTCTGATGTGGCCATCAAAACTGATTTGTTTTCCCTTCTATTCTAGACATGGAGCATAACAATCCTGCTTATACCATCAGTGCTGCTTTGTGCTATGTAACTCAGCTGACTAACATTTTGTCACTTATACTGGATGTAAACCTTCCCAAAAAGCTATATAACAGGTAAGGAATCTAGAAGGAGCTAGAACACATACTGAAATGTTTTTTGAGAACGTTATGTTGAAAGACAGACTCTAGGAATTGTAACCATTATAATATAGCACGAAATTTTGAGTTCCTAAGATTTCAAAGAAGTACTATGTTAATAACTGTAGGTTGACAGACAACCAAGTATATGACTGGATTCAGAGATGGTAATAAAACTGTAGAGGTGGTGAACAGCAAACTTCATTTTTTAAAATACTGACCATCCAGAGCTGCAGCATTCCTGGCATTTATATCATTGGAGTAAATGGGCATTAAATAAACACACACACACAAATAAATCCCAAATGGAAAGTTTCCTAAGCCTCTGCAAAAGTTAAACTACAGAGACAAATCCTTAATGTAGACTTAGGGGGTTGTTTTGTGAAATGGTGATAATTATGTTCAATTTTGCAAATCACTATGATTGGACGTTAAAAGGGAGGGAGGAATTACTTACACAATTCTGTAATAGTGGCTCCTCTCGGAAATGGAAAATAGAACTGGATGAGACTTGTTCTTTTTCTGTTGGCTATTCCAACACAACTATTTTGCCAGATCAGTGTGATCCATTTATTTGCCTTGTTTAAGATTTTGTGCCTTAATATTTGCACCTTAATGTATTTTGCAGTGAGTTTTGCGGAGAAAACCTTAGCAGGAGAAAATTCACCTGGGCAGTGAAAAAGCTAAATGCCAATATCCTTTACCTTTGCTTTTCTCAGGTAGTTTTCATTTGGTTTCTTTTCCTTCTTGGAAGGGTTTACATTGTTTCCTCCTCATCTTTCAAGTCCTGCCTGATGAGTATTCTGCTTTCCTTCATATGCTTTTCCAGCATGTCAACTTAGATCTTCTGCACCCTCTACACACACTCAGAAACTTGATGTACTTGGTCAGTCCTAGACAGAACATTTGGGAAGGTAAGAAACAGTTCAATGATAAATGCCCCACTTTCTTCCTTGCCATCACCAGCTTTCTAGAAGTCTACCAGCATCCCCTCTGTGTCTCAAATATCCCTGTAAACAATAGTGAAGTTTGATAAGCTACTGTATATTCAATACATGACCCCAATAACATCCAATCCGACCATCACCAACTCTCCCAAGTCAGAGAGAAAAAAGAATTCGGTCCAGGGATATGGGATGGGTCTTTTCAATTACAGATTTTGGTATATGATTCAGAAAAAGTAAAACAATACTTTTTATAACTTGATGTTTTATAGGATCTTCCAAGTGTTTATTCCCTTATTCTGTGACCTTTAAAAAAAAATTGCTCCGTGGGCAAGCTTGCTCTGATGAGATTCCAAGTTAGTTAATTGTTCAGCCAGAGGTGTCACATTTGTTTTCTTTATTTATTTATTGGATTTCTATATCGCCTCTCTCCGAGGACTTCGGGCGGCTTACAACATATATAAAAACAGCAGATTACAGTAAAACTAAATCCAATGAAATTAAAATTACATAACCATCTACAGATAAAATCCATAGTTGTTTTAAATTCAATTTCACCCATTCATACCGCAGTCATACAATCATTTGTTGGTCAGGGGCTAAGGCAGTGGTTCTCAAACTTTCTAATGCCGCGACCCCTTAATACAGTTCCTCATGTTGTGGTGACCCCCAACCATAAGTCTAGCACCAATTCTCCCAACAGAATTTTAAGCAGATTGGCAGGAAGGTTAGAAGGACACCCCCACTGTAAACGCCTGATTGGTCGGATTGTAAAAATATGTTCCAAGGCACCAGAATAGAAGCTTTAGTTCCTAACACCATGGGAAATTTGTCTTTTCTCATGGTCTTAGTCGACCACTATGAAACGATCATTCGACTCCCAAAGGAGTCCCGACCCCCAGGTTGAGAACCACTGGGGGTCTAATTGGCCAAAGCCTGGCGACATAAATGAGTCTTAAGAGTCTTACGAAAGGCGGGGGGCAGTACGAATCTCCGCGGGGGGAGCTGATTCCAGAGGGCCGGGGCCCCCACAGAGAAGGCACTTCCCTAGTTCCCACCAAACGACATTGTCTAGTTAAAGCGACCTGGAGAAGGCAGACTCTGTGGGACCTAACTGGTTGCTGGGATTCATGTGGCAAGGAAGCGGTCCCGCAGGTAATCTGGTCCAATACCATGTAGGGCTTTATAGGTCATAACCAACACTTTGAATTGAGTCCAGAAACCAATTGGCAGCCAGTGCACATCCTCAGTTTTGACTCGTTTATTTCATTTCGTGCACCTTTCAACATTAAATGAGCGCTTGTTTCCGTTTTTGCTACCACATGTGTGACTAAAGCATCTTTCTCCCTCCCTCCCTCCCTCCTATTCTTTTCCCCTCCCCCAATAGATCTGGACCGTTTGAGATCAGTGCCGATTTGGAAGATTCCATGGAGTTTGTGGACCCCAGCGGTGCTGGAAAAACAGATGAGAGTGGAGATGAACACATAAGTGATGAAGAAACTGACCTTGGAACAGACTGGGAGAACCTGCCCAGCCCACGGTTCTGCGATATCCCCTCCCAGCCGTTAGAGATGCTGCAGAGCCAGAGCACACAGGCTTCTCAACCGACAGCAGCAGCCTCAGTTACCTCTTGGTTTAAGGCCTAAGAAATAACTGGGCCTCTATGACCCACCGTCACTGTAGAAGACTTTGTGAGTCAGTTGGGTAGTGCCTGGAACAACAGGGGGGGTGTCTGACTTTCATTTGCAAGAAGCCCCAGCACCTCTTTGTTTGCTCAAGGTGTAAGCTCCTCCCATTTTCTGACATCTGCAATGGGATTCAGCAGTTCTGAGTCACAGTCTTTTTGTGTGTATGCGTGTGTGTGTGTGTGTGTGTTGAAGAGAAAAGAATTATCTGCACATTTTGTTTCTAGTCTGTATTTTTTTAAAGGAAGCTGAGAAAGGCAATCATTTGAAGCACGGAAACAGGACGAGACTCATGGAAGAAAGCAATCCGAGTGCCATGTAACTGTTTAAACTCACCCTGGTTGATTAGTTCTGGCGACGCCCTTGGACTTCTTGGTGTGATGGAGTGTGCATCATTGACAAACCTAACCACACAAATGTACATTTCAGGAACCTTCTGGCAAATGATGCTTTTTAAATGAGTTTCTAAACTTTGTTGCCATAATTTTAATACAGAAAATCATCCTTTTTTAAAAAGAAAAAAAATCTTTTGTATGTGTTGCATTCCTCCATTAGAAGATCTTTCTGAATATTTTCCACAGTGAGCCATCCAGAATTCCCAGGCTCCTTGTTCTAGCACCCGACACCAAAGAAAGGCTGGCCCATAATATTTTGCAAATATAGAGCCACTCTGCTGTGGTCAGAAAGTTTGTATCCATACATTCTTTTGCAAGGTGGAAGCACAGTTCTCTTGCAGTTTGATTTTGTGTACTAATTGTTCTCTGTCTTTTGGAAAGCTGGTACTCCCGAGATGAGAACATGAGACTTCTCCTTTTAGTATCCTGTTAGTGGATACAGCATGTTGTACATAGAATTTAAATTCTATTGTAATTTCGAGAGGGGTTTTGGAAGTAAAAAAAAAGCTTTCCATTTTCACTGTATTATTCTTGTCCATCTTTCTTTAACATGGATCTATTGCAGATGCTTCCTGGGCCATGTCAGTTTGCATGTCTGTTTGTGTTTTTCTTTGTCCGCAGTGTTGGCTTCCATGCTGAAATTAGAACTTGGGGAGTGGGGGAGCCAGTTTTGCATTACTCTTCCCATTGAAAAGGACGAGGGACAGTCTTGGAAGTCAGGCTAATTTGATGATTCGTCACATGTCTTTCATGCCAACATGTCTACTTGATCATAAGAATTATTGACTCTCACAGAGTGCATCTTCCAAACCATCGTGTGTGGAACTCCAGTGAGAAAATATCTCTCTGACCAACAGGTCTGGGTAGGGATTGCTTACGTTGTAATGGAGTAAGGAGAAAATGGCATAGTCACTTGCTCCTTCATAAAGCAGTTTTCTGCCTTCCTGTTGCCTCATGAGTCAAAATAAATTGGGCTAGCTTCTACAGTTTATATGCTGCCCCATTTGTGGACTCGGTGTTTTTAGTTAATAGTCCTAGTCAATGTGACTTTTAGATGTTTTTCTGCCTTGGAGCCAGTTCAGCCTTTCAGCACAGCAGGTACACCTATGGTGTAGAATATCCTCCCTTGAAGAACACACACACACACACACACACACACACTTCTTGTCCAACATGAATGCTTTGGTTTGGAGATTTTGTGTTGGGCACCTTTTCCTGTATTGCAAAGATTTGCAGTCATGCAAGAACTTCTGAACTGGCAGATAAGTTTCATTCAGTGTTTCTGTGGTCTTCTATTTAAGCCTGGAAGTGCATAGAGTTTTAAGTAACTTTGCTATGCATAAAGTTCTAAGTAACTTTTGCTATCCCCCCAAAATAGGGATTTATCTGGAGGATAACTACTATATATTTCTGTTGCTAAACCAAATATTGTTTTAGTTAGGTGTTTTGATTTAAAACCAGATGCTATGACTTCCATTCATGACTTCATATAGAAAGATAGCAATATAATGATCCCTAAGGATGTCTTTACTGGCTTCTATAGAAGCCATGTTGGTTTACAAACGAAGTGGCAGTGGATGGAATTGTGAGTACTTTGGACTTTGTCTCAAAAATCTACTGTTAATGAAACAAGTGGAAATTTGTAAGAAGGCACTTTATTAGTTGCAGGTGATATGGGCTGCTTAACAGTGTCACTGGGAGAGGGAGGCAGGCAGGCGGCTCTCAACAGTGTAAATACTTTGCTTTTTCTCCTCTGTTGTGTGTTCCTTTTTTCTACTGCTTATTTTTTGAAAGCAAACACTTGGAAATCATTGCTAGGGAACTGAGGGAAATAAGCATAAAAGCCAGTAAGTCACGAATCCTTTTCGCTTATCAGTTTCAACTTCTTAAAATGGTGCCTCTCTCCTTCAACAGTGGAACGCTGCTTTCAGAGGCCACCAAAAGGCATCCAAATAGTAATAGTGTGGGGTGAAGTTCCCTTTCAAGAAATTTTTTTTAAAAAAATGTTTTTATACTTTTAGAGCTATCTGGAGAAGCTACGTTTCTAAAATTACTGTGCAATAAGAGGAACATTCTGCTTCATGGATGGGAATACCATTGATGGGTACCCTGGGTTTTACATCACTAATTGTGCATTTTGCAAGATGATACGGTATCAACAAAGGTAGAGCTAGCTGTATATTTAGGTCCAAGAATCTCAACGTAGGTTACTAGAAATACAGTAAGCTGTTTGCTGCTTGAAAATTGGTTCCCCAAACAAGGATTGCCAATTGAATATCCCTAAATCCATAGTTGTTTTTTTTTAGGTCATGACCTTGTGGTGCCACTTTCAAAACTAATAGTCCTAACTAAATGCAACTGTGTTTTTAAAATTGAACTACTGCAATAAATCTTTGGGGTTTTTGTAAGATTGCTTGGTTTGATTTTTATTGTTCTGATATTACTGTTATCATTGGAACTATTATTTACTGTTCAAGTGCATAGGTTTTGGTTGTAGAACACCATGAAGGAGAACATACACATTCTCCGTACTGAAGGAGTGGGTCCAGCAGTCACATGGGTTGCTCCTGTCCAATCCGTTGGAACTGAGCCTAGTATTAAAAAAGAGTGCTGGATCCGCCCCTTCCCCAGAATTCGCTCAGTTCGCATATCCTGCGGTTGTATTGTGATAGCTCGTTCAACATTCTAACACCTTCCCTTCGATCTTTTCCTTCAAAAAGTAGTAAGATTTATTGTCTTTAATTATTTACTTGCACTAATTGCGCCAGCCGTTTAAAAGAAAAAAAGAAAAAAAGCGGCTAGGTTTTTTTCCTTGGGAGAAGTTGCGGTTTCGTTTTCCCCCGGCGGTTTTGCCGGTTACGATTCCTGCGGCCGCTTGTGGATTCTTCTAATCCTTTGGCCTGGAGGTCCTGGTGCAAGTATTTACCTATTGAATTATTGATTATTTATTGTATACAAAAATATTTAAGGGCTTAAGAAATACCTCCTGCGGAGTGAGACGCCTTCTAGTCTCCTGGACTTAGTCGATCGCTTCCCCTTTAAGAAATTTTACGCAGCGATCTTTTTCGGCGCGAAGGCCTTCGCGCCCCTTTTTAAATCTAGGCCTCTCGTGTTGGCCCCCTGCCAGCCGTGTAGGCCTCAGTCCACCGCGTGGATCCCGGAGCGGGCCTTGGGGGTCCCAGGCTAAATTCTCCACCGGCTAAGCCTCCAACCAGAGTGCCTTGGTTTACTTAATTATAAAGTTTAGGGAGGCTGGCCCCGCTGGGTTTGGGGGCACGAACTCTGGGTTTGCCCAGATTGTCCTCAAGTTTCAGCAGCTTCGAGGCCTCGAAGCAGGATCCATTCCTCTTGGGAAGTCCTTGAAATTCTTCTCCTTATTATTCAGTTATTGGCTCAGCCTTGTCTTCTGTTAATTGTCAGACTATGGCTTCTTTTCCCAAGAGAGGCACTACCAAAGGTCCCAAAGAGGTTAGGCCTACTGGTAATTCTACTGAAGTCCCCCAGGCCTCTTCCTCCTCTTTCTCAGGCACCCATTCCTTAGCCAAGCCCACCAGGGCTGAGAAGAGAAGGGACCCAGCCCTACAAAAAATACATGATAAACCAGCCAAACTTTTAAGGTGCAGGCCCAAGTGCATATCAATCCAACCCCCCCGGAGGCCTCTAACCTGCCTCTTTCTGGGGTTCCTGTGCTATCCCTGGATGAGCCAAACCTAAATCCACCCCAACCTAACCTATGGGGTTTAGGTCCAGAGGAGCCAGATATTACCGAGGATTCCTCCCAGCCAGAACCTGCTCAGGCCCTCAGGGATCCTCCGGCTTTTCCGGCTGATATTTCTTCCTTGCCACCGGAGTTTCAGTCTATCTTGACTATTCTGACTAACACCATTGACGCTAAACTCTCATCTTTCAATGTGCCTTCTCTGTCTCATCCCTCTCCACGCTCCTCCCGTCCCGTGAGTTCTTCTCCTTCCTACAGAGCCCCAGCCATGGAGGTCTCTGACTCATCTCAGGAAGAGGATGAGGACGTGGATGCAGAAGAGGATGATGACCCATTTCAGCGTCTGTCGGAAGATGAGGAATCTCAGATTAAGATTCCAGCCCCAGCTGCTATCTTTCCTTCGCAGCTTTTCAAATCTCTCCTGCTTAAAGCTAGAGTATCCACGGGGCTAGCCGGGCAAGAAAAACAGGCTACTTCTTCCTCAGATCCTCCGGAGGATAATCTTCCCTTTTTTCATGAAAGAACAGGAAGACAATGAGGTAATTCCTATGCCCAAGTTGTTTAAGGATGCCTTGCTTAAACAGTGGGACCACCCAACTGCTGGCTTTACTCCCACTCCCAAGGACTAGAAGCTCTACAAGCTCTCCTCCGTCTATGAGGAACTCCTAACATGTCCCAAGCCAGATGAACCAGTGAAGACTCTCCACTCGACTGCCGCCATGCCTGGCGAAGCAGAGGAGGTCCTCCGGCCAGAGGACAAACGACTTGAGCAATGCTCAAAAGGAGTCTTCTTGCAGACTCATGGGCCTTTAAGAGTGCTGCAGCGGCATCCTTCTTTTCCAGAGCTATGCTCTTGTGGCTTCGTCAGCTCCAACCACACCTGCCTCCAGATGACTTACGGGGCCAACAGGATTTCAACAAAATCTTCGCAGCTGCCCAATATGTAACAGATGCTACCCTCCAATCTTCCAGATTTGCAGCCAGGTCAGTAGCAGCCTCCACAACGGCCAGAAGACTTCTATGGCTCCGCCCTTGGCAGGCGGGAGTAAGACAGAAGTGGCAGTTAGCTATGGGTCCGCTGAAACGTGACCTCCTCTTCGGAGACCTTCTGGATCCTCTCCTTACAGAGACCACAGACAAGAAAAAGGTCTTGGGACCTACCACCAAGAAGGCCCCTAAACCGTAGCCCTTTCGGCGCACAGGGCGTCTACAGGATCAGGGCTTCGCATTTCAAAGGAGTCCAGGTCAGTTTTCCCCTCGGTTTCGATCCCAATCTAGAACCACCAGGGGCAGAGGTTCCCGTTATCAGAGAGGATCCTCTTCTACCAGGGCTTCCAAAAGAGCCAGATGGTAAGTTTTCCTCCTTTCCCATAGGCGGTCGCCTAGCCTGGTTCTCTTCCGCCTGGCACCGTTCTTGTAAGGACCCCTGGGTCATTGACACTGTGGAAAGGAGCCTAAGGTTAGAGTTCATTTCGCCTCCCCCTAACCGTTTTATTTCTTGTCCTTCTCCCAGTTCCCCTCCATCTCGTATCCGAATGGAGGAGGCTATTTCTCATTTGTTGACTATTAGAGCTTTTCAACCGGTCCCCTCTCTCCAGAGAGGTTTAGGCTTTCTCCCATCCTCTTCATGGCCCCTAAGACCTCTGGAGGCTGGAGAGCCATCTTAGATCTAAAAAAATTGAACCGGTTCATAAAATATAGGATTTCAAACTTCATTCCTTATCTTCCATTTTTAGCAGCTCTACATCGGGGAGACTTTATGGTGTCTCTGGATCTCACGGAGGCCTTCCTCCATATCCCCATTGTCAAGGTCCATAGGAAATTTCTGCGCTTTGCCTTTCAAGGCAGGCATTTTCAGTGTAGGGCCATGCCATTTGGGCTCTACTCAGCTCCCAGAGTCTTCACTAAACTCTTGGGATCCTTGGCGGCTCATATCCGGGCTTCTCCCATTCATATTTTATGTTATTTAGATGACATTTTAATTCATGGAAATTCCAGAACTGGGTGGCGGCAGACCTCTCTTTTACCATGTCGGTTCTACAGAATCATGGTTTCTCCATAAATCTTAAAAGGAGCCACCTTGATCCATCCACTTCCATTCTGCATCTGGGAACTATCATTAATTCTGTGTTATCCCAGGTTTTCCTCTCCACTGAGAGAAAACGCAGCCTTTTGGATCTCATTGCTCGCATCCTGCCCCAGCAATCTACCTCCATTGCCACCCTATCTTCCCTTTGGGTAAAATGGTGTCATCTATTGGTATTGTCCCCTGGGCCTGTCTTCACGCCAGGGAACTACAGTGGCTTCTATTACCTCCCAGAGATCGGGCCACAGCAACTCGAATCGTCGCCATTCCACCGACGGTTCGCAGATCCCTCAAGTGGTGGACTTCTCCAGCCCTAGACAAGGGATCTCCCTTCCAGTGCCCCGACCAGTTGTAGTCACCACAGATGCCAGCCTCTCGGGCTGGGGAGCCCACGCCCAGGGTCTTTTAGCTCAGGGCACATGGGCACTGGAGGAGGCTTCCAGGCCCATCAATTGATTAGAATTAAGAGCCGTGTCTCTAGCTCTAAAACAATTCCAATCTCACATCTCCAACCAGCATGTGCTGATTTTCACCGACAATATAGCCACCAAAAGCCATATTTGCAGACAGGGAGGCACAAGAGCCTAGGCCCTCAGGAGGGAGGCCCTGAAGTTAGGCCTTTGGGCAGAGAAGAATCTCCAGTCGCTTCTAGCCGACCACATCTCGGGGAGCCTCAACGTCCAAGCGGACTGGCTCTCGCGAGCGACCATAGATCCAGGCGAGTGGAATCTCCATCAGTCACTGTTCCACCAAGTCTGCCTCAGGTTCGGCCATCCAGTGTTGGATCTATTGGCGACCAAAGCCAATGCCCAGCTCCCTCACTTCATCTCCAGGTTCCCGTCTCCGGGAGCAGAGGCAATCACTGCCCTCAGGAGTCCTTGGCCTCCAGGTCTATTGTATGCCTTTCCTCCAATTCCAATTCTGCCAGACCTGATCAACAAAATCCTCCTGGAGAAGGCCCGAGTAATTCTGATTGCCCCTCACTGGCCTAGCAGGCCCTGGTTCGCGGACCTCCAACAATGTCCGTCCAGGACCCCTGGCGACTCCCCGTTTTCGGAGGATATGTTGCGACAGGGGGCCTCCTTCCATCCAGACCCAGAGTGGTTCCACCTCACCGCCTGGTTATTATCCGGAGGGACTTAGACCTGCGAGGGTATGACCCGGACACAGTGGAAATCATCCTGAAGTCTAGAAGAGGGTCTACCAACCGGATCTACGACCATACTTGGTCCAAATTCCATCAGTGGTGCTTGCAGAAGGGCTTATCTCCCCTGTGTCTTCCCACCCACAGGATAATCACCTTCCTCATGAAAGGCTCCCACCAAGGCCTCTCTACCAGCACCTTCCGCCGACACCTGGCCGCCATCTCTTCCGTCTTGGCGGGGCCTCGCAGGCAGCCCCTCCGCTCCCTTCCAGAAATCCAAGAATTTCTAAGAGGAGTGGCCAACTTCAGGCCTTCTAAGATCCACAGATATCTCACCTGGGACTTGCCACGGGTTCTCCACTCTCTTACTCAGGCACCTTACGAACCCTGAACTCTGCGTCCCTCAGGTACCTATCCTTCAAGGTAGCATTCCTGGTGGCGATTACATCCGCCCGACGCATATCTGAGTTGGCAGCCCTTTCTATCAGACAGGACCTTTGTCAGTTTCACCAGGACAAGGTGGTTCTGCGTCTGGACCCCACCTTTCTACCAAAGGTCAGTTCCATGTCCCACAGATCTCAGGATATCATATTACCTTCGTTCTGCCTCCAACGAGAGCATCCCCTGGCAACTAGATGGCACACTCTGGATCTCACTAGAGCGCTAAAGGTTTATATCCAACGCACAAGATCCATCCGGAGGTCTGAAGCACTCTTCATAGCCTACCATCCCAGATCCTTGGGATCCAGAGTGTCTTCTACAGTAATAGGTCGTTGGATCAGAGGGACCATCTCTAAGGCCTACGAGACAGCTTCCCTTTCCATTCCAAGGAATATTACAGCGCATTCCACCAGAAGTGCTGCCACATCTGCCGCTTGGGCGACTCAGGCTCCGTTGGAAGAAGTCTGCCAAGCAGCCACTTGGGCCTCGCCAAATTCCTTCATCAACGATTCGTACGCATCAGCGGACGCTGCCTTCGGCAGAAGAGTACTCCAATCCGTTATCTCTCACGATAGCTATGTACTCCCACCCTAGGGACCTATCTCTTGGGTATGTCCCATGTGACTGCTGGACCCACTCCTTCAGTACGGAGAATAGGCGTTGATTGCTTACCTGAACGCCTCTTCTCGTACGGTGAGTGGGTACAGCAGTCACTTCCCTCCCTTTGTGTGGTCTTCTTTACCTTCTATTCTATTTTCTTATAACACATGAGAGTTGAACATTAAAGAGCTTCACTACTGAGCCTAGTCTATGGATTCGCGAATTCTGGGGAAGGGGCGGATCCAGCACTCTTTTTTAATACTAGGCTCAGTTCCAACGGATTGGACAGGAGCAACCCATGTGACTGCTGTACCCACTCACCGTACGAGAAGAGGCGTTCAGGTAAGCAATCAACGCCTATTTCATGCTAAAAATATCTAGGGTTTACATTATCAAGAACTTAAAGAAGAGATTCGTCATGATTCTTTTCACTGGTTACAACCCCAGACAGCCCTTTTTCCCTAACTTGCCATACACTTTATAAATCGGATTTATATGTCACCTGCTCCGAGGACTCAGGGCAATTTTAGCATCCAGATGTAGCTAATTTTTATAACTAAGAGATGAAAATTGAAAGGAAGCTTATAAATGACTGGTTATCTGTAAATATTGGAACTAATAACTGGCAGAAACCTGTTATATTTGAATGTTTGGCTCAAACCTAGGTTTGAAACAAACCTTTTTCTTAGTAATTTCCTAGCAGTTCAAACACCGCTACAACCTTATTGTGATGATAAGAACCTGGCTTCTGTCAAGAGCTGAAAATATTACATAGCTAGTATGTTCTGAATACATAGAAGGGAAAATACCACATCTAGCTGTTAACATCACCAGAGATTGAGGGATGACTTCATAGGATGGGGAGAGGCTGATGGGAGGGTCCTTGGCATGTTTACTGGAACAGCGGTGACAAAGGAAGGTGTCCAGCTGATGCAGTAGCTGAAGCTCCAAATGACAAGTCTTTCTAATGGTTTTTTCCCGGGAAATGAGGCCTTGTTATATTTTTTGAACCCTGAAATAAGTGCTTGGCCTTATTTTGGGGCACGTGGAGCAAAACAGGATTCCTCTTACAGTCTTACCTGATTTTCAGCTTTCTTCCTAACTCTAACCAGAGGAAATAGCAGGGACCAGTTGCACGTGCATTTAAATGTTTTCGGGAGAGGGCTTGTTTTTTGGGATGTGTTGAATCCTATGTAAATAGTTGGTTCCATGAAAAACGCGGCGGGACGTGTCTGGCAGGGCTCTGCCAGGCGATCCCTTCTACCCCCTCCGAAGGTCGCATCTGCGATCGGATCGGGCCCGGATGGCCCGATCCATGAACAGGGGGCTCTCCTCTGCCCGAGGACCCATCGCCAGGACTCCGGAGGCAGTGGTTCGCCCCGCAGCTTCGGAGACGGGAGAACCGCTCCTCTTTGTTTAAGAGGACCGGCCAGCGCTTTCTCCCCTCACCCAGCGGGAAGAAGAAAAAACTTAAGAAGTGAAAGTACAAAATATCTTCATTGAAAAAGAATATAGCAGAGAAAGGACCTAAGGTAAAAATTTCCATTGTGTTTCGTGTTCAAAAGCAGAAGATCGTGAAAGTTTTAAGTAAAAGTCTTTTTTTCTTCAGGGCGAAAGTGAAAGTTTTTCCCTGTTTGAACTCATCCGCAAATAACAGCCGGACCTAATTTTTTTTACTTTTACTTTTCCATCTTGAACGTGAACTTTGGAACCTATAAAATAATTTCCTGACTTTATGGCTTAACAAAATAGCTTAAATCTGACATGACTATTTAGAAAATTTTAACTGCTAAAGGAAATTCCTAGTGATGATCAGAATTTGCTTTTGATAGACTCTTAAAATCATAATGTTCTGGGCTTAAATTTTGAAGTGGAGGAACACAGTCTTGCTGCCTCTTTTTTTTCTTTTTCTTGTTGCTCTTTTTCACAACATGAAATAAATTAATAACTATGAACTAAATGGAATTTAGAAGAGATTGAAATCACTTCTTTTTTGGATTACTTATTCTTGGATTAACCTATTTGGATTACTTGCTGAGCCTTTCTGGATTATTTGCTGACTCCTTTTGGATTATTTGTTGAGAATTCTTTTGTTTAACATCTGCCCTGCTGCACGGAAATTAACTTGACTCCATTTTGGGATCTGTTTCTTTGTTCCTGCCTTGAATTTGGAAAATAAACTGACTTCATTTCGAATACAAGCAAGTCTTTGATTTGTCTTACTCTTTGAACCCTGAATTGAAATCAAATACAACTTCACCCTCTGAGACTTGGATCTTCATCTCTACTCTCTAGCAAAATTACAGGATTTATAAGAAGAACTTAAGTATACAATATTGCTATTGTGTCTTTGAATAATTATTTGTTTTCTTCCTGACTTTCCTTTGACTTTCTTTTCTATTCCTGGGTATTTTTACTATTAGAAGAAGTTTAGTTTGAACTATATGCATTGTTAATAACCCTTGGGTTCCTGCTCTATTTTAAACAGTTGAATTAAAATATTACCCTCCTTCTTTCCCCTTTGAATAACTCTTTTCACTTTATTTTTTTTTCCCCTTCTTCTCTTCCTTCCCTCCTCCCAAAGTTTCCCCTCCAATGCTTTTCCTTCTGTTTTCTACGTATAGCTGATATTCCTTCCCTTCTTTTATTTCTTGTCTCTCTCTTATTTGCAAAGGTTAATACCTGTTCTTTTTTCCTGTGGCACTAAATAATAATATTTTTTTTCTTTTTTCCTCTCTTTTGAATTTTGTTATTAATTGAATTGCTATTGAATTGGTATAGTTATATTATAAGGGAATTTCTCTTTTTAACAAAATACACTGAACAGATTTGGAATTTATAGTATTTTTTTTCTTTTTCACTATATATAAATTGAAATCAATTTTAAAATTTGAAATAGTGGATTCTAATTTGATAATGTCCCATACTTCAACCCTTGTTAAAACAGCAAAAAAACAAACTACACCAACTACTCTCTCTCCACAAGTGTCACCGCATTCTTCTCCCTCGCACCAGGTGTTAACCATGTCCACCAAAGATAAAGACAAAGACAAAACAATGCAGTCTAACCTTGCAACCATACACGAGACTTTAAATACTTTGAAGGACTTCATGGTTAAATCACAAGAAGACGCCACTCAACAAAGAGAGGCCATAAAGGAGGAGGCAACACAACAAAGAGAAGCCATAAAGGAGGAGGCAACACAACAAAGAGAAGCCATAAAAGCTGACCTGGCAGAATTTAAAGTGGAGATGGCCCAAATGAAAGCTGACATGGGCGAGATGAAAGACCAGATAAAGCAGATCCAACAAACACTCCAAGAAAGTGATGACCGAGTCAAAAAAGTTGAAGAGCAATCTGATAAAAATGAGAAAAGAATGGACTATCTTGAAGGGAGAGCTGATGAAAGATACAGAAGATATGATGAATCAATCATCCAGCTGGAGATGCAACGAGCTTCGTACGGACTTCGATTTCAGAATATAAAAGAGGAAAAAGATGAAGATTTAAAAATGACTATGGCGGAAATTATTGGAGCTATACTCCAAGAGGACCCTATAGCCTTACTGAAAGAAATCGATGAAGTATACAGAATCTCGAATAGCTATATCCGTCGACACAACCTCCCAAGAGAGATACATATTAAGTTTACAAGAAAAGCGTTGCGAGATGAGATACTTCATTATTCAAGAAACTCCCCGCCCCAACGACATGGAGTAGAAATAAAGATACTAAAACAAGTTCCAAGAAGTGTCAGAGAAAACAGAAGAGATTATCACTTTTTAACTAAAATTTTGATCAAAGAAAATATCACTTATCGTTGGCTTATTCCACAAGGACTTTCTCTGACATGGCGTTCTACAAGGTACAAATTGGAAAACGTAGAACAAGCCATGTACTTTCTTGAAAAGAGTGGCATTGGCCACTCCGATCACACAAGTAAGCAACAAGTGGTCCAACTACAACCAGCTCAACAACAACCAGGGGAAAAATTACCAACTCAACAAGAAGAAGATCGGGGGGCTACTGCTCAAGTAATAGAGCAGGACCAAGGTCCTAGAAGAGTTCAACCTCAGCGAGAAACCAAAAAACCCATTAAATGACAACAAATAAAGACTTAAAAATCTTTTCTGTAAATGTCAATGGACTTAATGAACCAAGAAAAAGGAAGCAAATTTTTTCTAAAATTAGAAATCAAAATGTTCAGATTGCAATACTACAAGAAGTTCATATTAAAAAAGATAACCAAAAATTACTGTTGAATCCCAAAATTGGAAAAATGTACGCTGCATTAGCAGACCAAAAAAAAAAGAGGTGTAGTGATGTATGTTAAGAATTCTATAAATTCCAAACAAATATATAAGGATAAAGAGGGTAGGATACTGATTGTACAAGTTGATATTGAACCTAGACCTCTAGTGGTTGTCTCTATTTATGCTCCGTGGCAGAACAAATAAGAGAGGTCGAGATAGACGTTAATACATGGGCTGATCATAACCCAATAGTGGTCTATATGACGATGAATAATAAACAGAACAACTGGCGGATGAATAGGTATATATTAAATGATAAGAAATATAAGGATTGGATTGAAAAGGAATTAAAAATATTTTTTGAAATTAATAAAACATCAGACACTACTCCACAGAATTTATGGGACACAGTTAAAGCGTATATAAGAGGTTTAACAATATCTTATACAGCAAAATATAATAAGGAAAAGAAATTAGAGCACTTACAATTAACAAACGAACTAAAACAATTAGAATTTTTATCGCAGCAACATATTAAGAACAGAGATCTAAAGACAGAAATGAATGTAATTAAACATAAAATTAGAGTTATAGAACAAAACCAACTAACTGAAAAGATCAAAAGAGCAAAGCAACAATATTTTGAACACGCAAATAAACCCGGCAGATGGCTAGCGTATAAACTTAGAAAACAGAGTCAATCAAAATTAATCCAAAAATTAGAAGACAAAGATGGTATAATAAAATATGATACAGAAGGTAAGGCAGACATTGTGTATAATTTTTATAAAGAATTATATGCTAAAGATCATGTTATTGAAGATGAAGTTTTTAACTATTTAAAAGCTTCAAATTTACCACAAATAACAGAAGACCAACAGGCCACCATGGATGGACCAATAACAATGGAGGAACTCCTAACAACAATTAAAAAACAGAAAAGTAATAAGGCCACAGGCCCAGATGCCATACCTGCAGAATGGTATAAGATAGACAATGAAACAATAAGAAACCATATGTTAGAAACCTTTAATTTATGTAGACTTGAGGGAAAAATCCCCAAATCTTGGTCAGAATCACTGACAACCTTAATACATAAACAGGGTACAGAACCAGAAAAAATTAAAAACTATAGGCCTATATCATTATTAAATGTAGACTATAAGATTTTTATTGCCATATATGCAGAGAGACTCAAAAGAGTTATAAATGGAATAATACACCAAGACCAAAATGGGTTTCTTCCAGGGAGACAAATTAAAAATAATATTAGAACTGTAATAAATATACTAGAGTACTATGAACAACACCCAGACAAGATGGCATCTTTAATGTTTCTAGATGCTCAAAAGGCCTTCGACAACGTTAATTGGATATTTATAAAAATGCAATTAAATAAAATGAGATTTGGCCCAAAATTTGTTAACTTAATAGATACCATATATTCAAAACAAACAACGAATATAATACTGAATAACAGTCAATTACCAACACTTGATATAAACAAGGGAGTTCGCCAAGGATGTCCTATATCACCATTGTTATTTATCATGACTCTTGAAACTTTATTAATTAAAATAAGAGCGGACCCTAAAATAAAAGGTTTAACCATAGGAGATGAAACCTATAAACTCCAGGCCTTTGCAGATGATCTAATGTTCATAATTGAAGAACCGACTACAACAGTTCCTACTTTAATACAAACCATTGAACAATACGGAAACGTAGCAGGTTTAAAGATAAATAAAAGCAAAACACATTTCTTGACCAAAAATATGAATAAAATACTAGAAACTAAATTAGAAAGTATTTCTGGAATAAAAACTGTAAAAAAAGTAAAATATTTAGGAATAAATTTAACAGCGAAAACAATAACATTAAAAAATGATAATTATATAAAATTACTAGCAGAAATTAAAAAAGATTTAGCAATGTGGAATAATTTGAAAATATCTTTTTTAGGAAGAATTGCAACAATTAAGATGAATATTTTACCCAAGGTTTTATTTCTTTTTCAGGTAATACCAATAAACCCAGGGGGAATCTTTTTAAAAACTTTAACAAACCTAGTTAAAAAATTTATATGGCAAGGGAAAAAAGCAAGGATAAAAATGAATTGCTTAGAAGATATTAAAGAAAGAGGAGGATTTGGCCTTCCAAATTGGAAACTATATTATCAGGCCGCTGCATTAACATGGCTTAGAGATTGGATAATCTTAGATAACAAAAGAACACTTAACCTAGAAGGACATGATTTAATGCTTGGATGGCATGCATTTTTATGGTATGATAAGGACAAAAACCATTCATATTTTAAAAGGCATACTTTAAGGAAATACTTATTAGAAGTATGGAAAGACATAAAGAAAAATCATTTTTTAAGTATCCCAGAATGGCTAGCTCCTTTAGAAGCAATAACGCATCCAAAGTCTATAAAGGACAAGAAAATAACTCATAGATATAAAGAACTATTAAATGATCAGATGAAGCTTAAATCTAGAATTGAATTACAAGAAGAAGGGATAATAATAGACTGGTGGCACTATGCCCAGATCCGATCTAGATATCAGAAGGATAAAACCCTTTACATTTTTAATAAAAGTAAGAATCCCTTAACTACTTTAATTACCACTAATTCAACAAAAATGATAGGGAAAATATATAAATTACTTATCGCTCATAAAAATATAGAGTTGACTTTAAAAGATACTATGATAAGATGGTGTAGAAATATTGGCAAGGAAATAGATATAGATACATGGGAGAAAGTGTGGATTAATAATTGGAAAATGACCAAATCAGTTTCACTAAAAGAAAATCAAATTAAAATGTTTTATAGATGGCATCTCCCACCAAATAGGATAGCAAAAATGTTTCCCAAAACATCCCCAATATGCTGGAAATGTAAGAAGGATATAGGAACTTATTATCATCAATGGTGGACATGTGGTAAAGCAAAAACATATTGGAAGATGATTGAAAAAATATTAAAAGAAATAATAAAGCAAGATATAGATAATACCCCGGAATTTTACTTACTAGGTGTTACAAATCAGACCTACAAGAAAGAAATTTTTTATTTAATTATACACATATTAACCGCGGCTAGAATAATATATGCGCAAAATTGGAAAGGGGAGGAAATCCCCAAGGAAGAAGAGGTTATAGCCAAAATACTAGATTGCGCTGAAATGGACATGATGACAAGAAGATTAAACGATCAAGAGGATACTAAATTTTATGAAACATGGAACAATGTTTATAAATGGATAGATAAGAAAAAATAAGACATATAGATTGATTTTCAGTTGTTTTTTTTTGTATTAGTTTTTACCTAGGTGATAACAATATTAATATTAGTTTAAAAGTACTTTTTGACGATTATGATATAGTAGTGTATGTACAAGTATAAGCAACATACCAAGATCTTTGATGTATAATAGTTGAAATTAGCTTAATTGTTTGGATTGAAGGTTTGACATTATTTTACTATAGTAATTACGATTATATTAAAGGTATTTTTTGGCAATTATGTTATACTAACCCTATTTGATACCTACATCGAAATTAAGATTTGTAAAACTTTAACTCAAATTTATTAACTTTTTTTCTATAATAGTAAACATATATTTAATTATGTATTCTTTTTCTACATTTGAATGTATACTTTCATAAGAAGCGGGGGAAATACACCCCCTCTTTATGTTTATTGTTTGTATGTATTTGTTTGTTTCTATGAAAATTAATAAAAAAATTATAAAAAAAAAAGAAAAAAAAGAAAAACGCTGTCTGTGCAAAAACGGAAGTCGCGCCTGATTGGCTCAGACGCTGACTGCTCTCTTTTGGCGGGAGCCGCAAAAGTATAAAAGAGCAGCTGCTCTCCATGTAAAGCCAGACATGTTCCCGCTGATTGTCACTTACCTTTAAGAGCTGAATAAAGGAACCGTCTTTGCTTAAGCCTTTGTCTCTGGACTCTTCACTGGCGACAACGGACGGAAGAACCACGCGTGCAAGATGAACAACCTTCAAATCGGCCGGGCTCCTGAGTTCTTCGATCCAGAGAAATCCTCCTGGGACGCCTACATGGCCAAGTTCGAGATCTTCCTCGAAGCTGCCGGAATGAGGGATGCTGACGCCGAACGGAAGCGGGCAATTTTCCTGAATTACTGCGGCCCAGAGATATTCGATCTCGCCCAGACTCTCACCGATCCGCTTCCAGCCAAATCCGTCGCTTGGGACGTCCTGCAGACCAAGCTCGCGAGCCACTTCAAGCCTACGAAACCAGCCGTCGTTTTCCGGCACCAGTTCTCAAGAATGGCCCAGCTCGAATCCGAATCCATTAACCAGTTCGCTACGCGTCTTCGAACGGTGCTTTCAAAATGTAACTTTGATAGCCCGGAAGCTCGCTTCACTGATGCCCTAATCTTCGGCATGAGAAATGCCATGGTCCGAAACAAGCTCCTCACTGAAGATGAGCCGTCTCTCCAGGCAGTAATCAAGCTGGCACAAACCACAGAGGTCGCCGACGCTGCTGCCAAAGAGCTGAAGGAGCATGACAAGCGGGAAGTTGTCGCCAAGATCGACTCCACGGTTTCCCGCGCAGAGGCCCCAGACGACCTCAGTCCACCTGCCCTCAACGAGGACAGCTGTTTTCTGCTGCAACAGGACCAGCCGAGACAACCCAGATACCCTCGCCCCGTCGCCCCCTGCTCCGGCTGCCGAGGAAACCATCCGCGCCAACGCTGCCCTTTCCGGGACGCCATTTGCCGCCGCTGCAACCGACGTGGCCACATCGCCGAAACCTGCAGAGCACCCTTGCTGGAGGAATCTTTTTCCACACCTCGTCCTCCTCGGTTCCAGACCCAAACACCTCAACCGCGCGAAAACCGGTTTCCTCGGTTTTCCGGCCGCAACAACTACTCAACCGCTAACCGCAACTACTCAAGAGGTAACAATCAATTTTCTGTAAATAGCATGGCAACAAAAAATGGGAGCAAGATTGTAATCTCACTGCTCCTAAACAACAAGCCATGCACTATGGAACTTGACACGGGGTCTAAATACTCCATTATGCCATGGGAAAAGCTTATAATGTACATGCCTAGCCTCTCAAAGTCTGACCTTTTACAAACTTCATTGGTAATTAGAGATTTTCAAGGGGGGATAATACCTGTTCTGGGCCAAGTGAATGTACCTATTATGTTTAAAACTGTTAAATGTACCCTTCCTATGGTTGTTGTTGCAGGGGCTAGACACTCTCTCTTGGGGTTGGCTTGGATGGAACCATTGGGAATTGAAATTTCTGGTATTTGTACTGTTAACTCTGATAGTATTCCAAATTTCTTACAGGAATTCCCAGAGGTGTTTAGCCCCACCTTGGGATCGTATAAAGGGCTCCCTATCTCCTTTTCTATTGACCCCAAGGTTCCTCCTGTCCGGCTCAAACCACGCAGGGTACCCCTCCCGCTCCTTCCCAAGCTTCACCTACAGCTAGATAAGCTCATAAGCCAGGGCATTTTAGTTCCTGTAGAGCAGGGGCCTTGGGAAACACCCATAGTCACGCCTCTTAAACCTGATGGCTCTTTGAGGGTTTGCGCTGACTATAAGTCAACGCTCAACAAAGCCCTCCAACATCACCCTTACCCCATTCCAGTGGTACAACAGCTCCTTCACTCCCTGGGGGAAGGGAAAGTGTTCGCAAAAATCGATTTAGCCCAAGCTTACCAGCAACTCCCTGTCGATGAACCGACAGCACTCGCACAAACCATTGTCACCCACAGGGGTGCATTTAAATGTACCAGATTACAATTTGGAATAAGCATAGCCCCAGGGATTTTTCAAAGCATAATGGAACGTTTGTTGTCAGGAATTAAAGGGACCATTCCTTATTTTGATGACATTCTAATTTCAGGAGAAAACCAATCTCAACTCAACAAAAGAATAAGAGAAGTATTACATAGGCTACAAGATAAGGGGCTAAGGATCAAACCTGACAAATGTGTGTGGGGAACCAGCAGTGTAGAATTCTTAGGATATAGAATCGATGGGGAAGGCATCCACCCCACTACTGAAAAATTAAAAGCCATCAGGGAAGCCCCAGAGCCACAGAATAAAACAGAATTGCAGGCATTTTTAGGCCTTCTAAACTTTTACTCTGTTTTTTAAAAACAGAAGGCAACAGCAGCAGAGCCTCTACACCGGCTGCTTCAGAAAGGAACCCTTTGGACATGGGGGAGAACTGAGCACAAAGCCTTTTTACAAATAAAGCAGTTGTTAACTTCCACAAGTGTAGTAGTCCAGTATAGCACTTTGCTACCCGTCAGGCTTACGTGCGATGCGTCCCCATATGGCGTGGGAGGGGTCTTGGCACATGTTTTGCCGAATAATACAGAGGCCCCAATTGCTTTCTTTTCCAGAACAATGACCAATACTGAGAGAAATTACAGCCAACTAGATAAGGAGGCTCTAGCGTTAGTGGCTGGGGTGAAGAAGTTTCATAACTATCTTTTTGGCAGGAGTTTTGAATTGGTTACCAACCACAAGCCTTTACTAGGCCTCCTAGCCCCTAACAAACCAACTCCCCCATTTATGTCTCCAAGACTAATTAGGTGGGCCTTGTTTCTCTCAGGGTACCAGTACGAGCTCATTCACAAAGGGGGTAAAACCATAAACCACGCAGATGGTCTTAGTAGGTGCCCAATGGCAGAGTTAGTAGAGGACCCTGCCCCATCTGTTGATGTTTTAATGATAGAACTCGAAGATAACCCACTAACAACAGCAAGGGAGGTGGCTGTGCACATGCAGCAAGACCCAATTTTGAAAAAGGTGGTAAACTGTGTACTCAAGGGGTGGCAAAATGACTCTGTAGAAACAAACTTAAGTGAATTTAAAACCAAAAGATTGGAATTGTCATATGTTAAAGGTTGCCTGTTGTGGGGTGATAGAGTAATCTTTCCTGAAAGTCTAAAGACCAAAGTACTCACCATGCTACATGTGGGCCACCCTGGTATTGTCAGGATGAAGGGTCTAGCTAGGGGGCACTTATGGTGGCCAGGTCTGGATACTGATATTGAAAAGTGGGTAGCCAAGTGTGATCCATGCCAAGAGTCTCGGCCAAATCCCCCCAAAACAACTCCAGCTGAGTGGGAGCAATCTGCAGGGCCTTGGTCTAGGGTCCATATTGATTTTGCAGGGCCAGTGGGGTCACAATATTTCTTAATAGTGATAGATGCATTTTCCAGGTGGGTTGAAATCATTGCAATGAATAATATAACCACTAGTGCTACAATTAAGGTTCTGCGCCATTTGTTTGCCACCCATGGCTGTCCTGACATCTTAGTGTCAGACAATGGGCCCCAATTGACAGCCAGGCAATTTGAATTGTTTTTAGATAACTTGGGGATCAGACATGCTCTCATCTTGCCTTACTCGCCCTGGGCTAACGGGTTGGCAGAACGGTACGTTCGGGTTGCAAAAGAAGCATTGCGCAGGTCAGGCCCTGGAGATGTACAACAGCATCTGGACCAATTTTTGTTCACACAACATATTACACCAAATTCCCACACACACATAAGTCCTGCTGAAATACTAATGGGAAGGAAACTTAGATCCCCACTGGATAGATTACACCCAAGGTATTGCACTCATAATCCTATGTATGTAAATCCTGAAAAACAATTGTACTTGGGTCAAAGTATTTTTGCAAAGAATTTTGATGGGGGTTTGAATTGGATGAAGGGAACAATTGTACAACAAACTGCTCCTAAAACATATATTGTAAAATTGGAAGATGGTCGAATGTGGAAGCGGCACATTGACCATTTACGAAGGCGCATTGAAACCTCCCCTGTGCAAACCGCTAATACAGACTCTTCCCCTCTAATAGACTTTAACGCGCAACCTGCTTTAATGGACATTCAAATGGACTTACCGAGCCAGGAAAGGTCCTCCAGCGACGCCGAGCCATCTTCGTCCTCGGAGGCCGGTGTTGTGCCTGCCCACTCAACTCAGCGGGCCGGAGCCCAAACTCAGCCCCAGCCACACTGGGGAGGTATAGGCGAACCGACCTCCACCGTTGGAAACGATGACTCAAATGATCTGCGCAGATCGGAGAGAACCCTGTGTAGACCGAGCAGATTGGAGGATTTCGTCACATGGCTTACTTGATTGATGTATTCTTGACTAAGGAGGGAGGGGTGTTGAATCCTATGTAAATAGTTGGTTCCATGAAAAACGCTGTCTGTGCAAAAACGGAAGTCGCGCCTGATTGGCTCAGACGCTGACTGCTCTCTTTTGGCGGGAGCCACAAAAGTATAAAAGAGCGGCTGCTCTCCATGTAAAGCCAGACGTGTTCCCGCTGATTGTCACTTGCCTTTAAGAGCTGAATAAAGGAACCGTCTTTGCTTAAGCCTTTGTCTCTGGACTCTTCAGGATGGGTAGGGGGAAAGGATTTATTTTCAGGGAAACATGGTAGCCATTTGCAGACAGCAGGAGAGGCTCCCTGACTTGTCTTTCTTTCATGGAGAATTGGCTTGTGCTCACTTAAAAAAAAAACCCTACTCCCTCGTTTAGAAATCTTCAAATAATCCAGATGGGTGGAAAAACAAATACTTTTGTGATCTATAATGATCTCTGGATGACTTAAAGCAAGTAAATGCTTCTGACTCAGAAGTCATCTGTGGATTGAACTCAGTTTCACATTCATGTAGTTTCTTACTAATAAAAGAAATTTATCACTGCCATTTTCAGCTTCCTTGTTACAGCCCAAGATTCCCTAGTGGTTGCTACGTAAGTATTAAATTGACCTAACTCTACTTTAGTATCAAGCCAAGCAAATTGTCCAGGTGCTGTATCATCCACTCAGATGTTTCTGCAAAACACTGTTTGAAAGTGCCTAAGTGGAAGTAAAGTCTCATGTTTCACAATGTATACAATATCCCATTGTGTATACAGATTACATTGAAAGAAACCCATTTCAATTAAATCTGAGAAGTTGTTTAAGTTTGATCCAATTACACGGATGGGTCTTGTTAAATTCCTTTTTATTAATAGCCCTTAATAGTTATGCAGTGCTATTGATTTTTCAAGTTTCTCTGACTAAATCCTACAAGTTTCTCCATGTGAGCACACCAGCCATCTTCATGGTTTACCAGAATAAGAGATGGAAGGGGCCCTAAAGGTCTTCTAGTCCAACCTCTCAAGCAGGAGACTCTATACTATGTTGGGCAAATGGCTGT
Source organism: Erythrolamprus reginae (assembly GCF_031021105.1). Taxonomy (NCBI): domain Eukaryota; kingdom Metazoa; phylum Chordata; class Lepidosauria; order Squamata; family Dipsadidae; genus Erythrolamprus; species Erythrolamprus reginae. The sequence goes on from NC_091950.1 coordinate 229,787,752, forward strand.
CCAATCTTTTTGAAAACCTCCAATGATGGAGCACCCCTAATTTCTAAAGGTAAGCTGTTCCATTGATTTATTATTTTCATCATCAGGTAGTTCTAGTTGGTTTTCCTCCTTGATTAGTTTCAATCCATTGCTTCTTGTCTTGCCTTCAAGTGCTTTCAATAGGTTGATTCCATCTTCTTTGTGGGGGGCCACTAGATATTGAACCATTGCTATCATGTCTCCCCAGCCCTTCTTTTCACTAGACTAGACTTATCCAATTCATGCAACCATTCATATTTTAGCCTCAGTCCCCTAACCATTTTTGTTGCTCTTCTCTGCACTCGTTCTAGTGTTTCAATTTCTCTTTTATAAAGTGGCAATCAAAACTGGATGCAATATTTCAAGTGTGATCTTACCAAGGCATTATAAAGTGGTACTAACACTTCACATGATCTTAATTCTATGTCTGTTAATGCAACCTGCTTTTTTGGCAGCTGCATCACATTGCTGGCTCATTTAAGTGATTGTGTACTAGGACTCAAAGATCTCTCTCTCTCAGTTACTATTATTGAGTCAGGTGCCACCTATACTGTACCTGTGCATTTGGTTTTTCTTGCCTAAAGGTAGAGCCTTTTTTCAACCATTAAATTTCATTTTGAAAGGGATCAGTGTTCAAGTCTTTGAAGATACTTCTGCATCTTAACTCTATCTTCTGGAATGTTTGCTATTCTTATCAATCTTATCTAGAATAGCCTATTCATCATGACAAATTGAAAAGCAAGTAGGTCTTTCTTCAAATATCTTTACAAACTAAATATTAAAAATGAGCCAACAGTCCTAGGCTGCATTAATAGAACACTAGAATCAAGATCACATGAAGCATTAATACTACTTTATAATAAGACCACACTTGCAATACTGCAACCAGTTTGATATAAAGTTGTTAAGACTCTAGAAAGACCATTGAAGGAATTCAGTATGTCTAATGAAAAGGGCTAAGGGTGACATGATCTAACTGTTAAAATTACTGAAGTTCACAGATGACACAACAGTGATCAGTCTCATTCAAAACAATGATGAATCCGCATACAGACGGGAGATTGAAAAACTAATCTCGTGGTGCAACCACAACAATCTGGAACTGAACACACTCAAAACCATAGAAATGGTGGTAGACCTTAGGAGAACCCCCCCCCCATATTTCCACCTCTTACAATACTAGACAATACAGTATCAACAGTTTTAATTAAATTATCAACAACCTTTAAATTTCTAGGTTCTACCATATTGCAAGATATGCAATGGACACCTCCCATCAAAAACATCATCAAAAAGCACAATAATGTTCTTTTTGCATCAATTCAGAAAACACAAACTGCCCAAGGAGCTGCTGATATAGTTCTACAGAGGAATCGTTGAGTCTGTCATCTGCAACTCTATAACTGTCTGGTTTGGTTCTGCAACCCAACAAGACAGACAGAGTTCAGAGGATAATCAGAAAAAACAACTGCTTTCCATTGAGGACCTGCCTTCCAAGTCAAAAAGATGCCTATGAAAATATTTACGGACCCTTGCATCTTGGACCCAAACTGTTTAAATTCCTATCCACAAGACAACACTGTGGAGCAGTGCACATCAGAGCTAAACATAACTATTTTTTCCTGGATGCCATCACTCTGCTAAACAAATAATTCCCTCAACACTCTCAAACTATTTACCAAATCTGCACTACAGTGGTCCCCCGATTATTGCGAGGGTTCCGTTCCAGGACCCCTCGCAATGATCGGTTTTTCGCGAAGTAGCGCTGCAGAAGTAAAAACACCATCTGCGCATGCGCAGATGGTGTTTTTACTTCCGCAGCAGCAGCAAGGAGCCGAAGATTGGGGTTTCCCCACCGCCCACGCAAACTCCTCGCTGCCATACGCCCGCCCTTCGCCCACCCACGCCCTTCGCTCGCGCCGATTCCCAGCTGAGTCCTGAAGCCAATTCGCTTCAGGACTCAGCTGGAAAGCGGCGCGAGCGAACGGCGTGGGCGGGCGAAGGGCGGGTGAGCGGCGGGCAGGCAGGCGGCGGACAAGACGTTCGCTCGCGCCGCTCGCTCGCGCCGCTTCCCAGCTGAGTCCTGAAGCCAATTCGCTTCAGGACTCAGCTTGGAAGCGGCGCGAGCGAACGGCGTGGGCGGGCGAAGGGCAGGCGAGCGGCGGGCGCGCGGGCAGGCGGCGGACAAGCCGTTCGCTCGCGCCGCTCTCTCGCGCCGCTTCCCAGCTGAGTCCTGAAGCCAATTCGCTTCAGGACTCAGCTGGGAAGCGGCGCGAGCGAACGGCGTGGGCGGGCGTGGGCGGGCGAAGGGCGGGCGCGCGACGGGCGCGCGACGGGCGCGTGGGCAGGCAGGCGGCGGACAAGCCGTTCGCTCGCGCCGCTTCCCAGCTGAGTCCTGAAGCCAATTCACTTCAGGACTCAGCTGGGAAGCGGCGCGAGCGAACGGCATGGGCGGACGAAGGGCGGGCGAGCGGCAGCGAGGAGTTTGCGTGGGCGGTGGGGAAACTCCTCGCTGATGCCCGCCGCTCGCCCTCCTGCCAGCAAGAGGCGGAAGGCCCAGGGAAGCCGCTCAGCAGCTGATCTGCCCGGCGCCATCTACGCATGCGTGCCCATAGAAAAAAGGGCGCGCATGCGCAGATGGTGTTTTTACTTCCGGGTTGAAAAATCGCCATATAGCCGTTTCGCAATGATCGGGATCGCAATACCCGGGGGATCACTGTACTAGTAATCTCATCGTTCCCATCACCCATCTCCTTCCACTAATGACTGTATGACTGTAACTTTGTTGCTTGTACGATTTATACTGACTGGTTCTTAATATGATTTGATTGCTTATTTGTACTTATTTGCTTAAATGTGGTACCTTATGATTCTTGACAAACATATCTTTTCTTCCATGTACACTGAGAGCGTATGCATCAAGACAAATTCCTTGTGTGTCCAATCACAATTGGCCAATAAAAATTATGTTCTATGAGAGTAGTGTTCCAATACCTAATGGGTTGCCGCAAAGAAGAGTGAACATATTATTTAATTTAATTTAATTTAGTCCGGTGCTGGGGCCATGCGGGACCGCTCATCCAGGCGCGCGTGGACCGGCAAGCCTGGATGAGCGTTCCCGCATGGCCCCAGGCCCCCAACGCCGGACTCCGCTGCTGATCTCCACCCCGTTCCGCTCTGCAGCTGAGAGGCGCGTCCACTCCTTCGCCCTTCCCGGCACCCAGCGTCCGGCCCCACGCCGCCTCCACCTCCCGGTAAAGTGCCCGATCTCTTCCTGCAGGAACGGGTGGTGGGGCGCCACGAAGGGCCGCGCTTGAAGGCCACCACGGCCCCGCAGTCCCAGAAAGTGGCGTGCTTTTTAAATGTGACGCTTTCCTTTCCTGCATCAGCCAGCAAAGCCGGGCAGTCGGCTTTGCTGACTGGAGAAGCGAGCGATCTTGGGCCGCGTAGTTTTGCGCAGGGGGGACAGGGGGACAGGGCAGTCCCCGCCGCCTGTGTCAGTGGCGAGGTGTGCTCGCCTTGTGCCGTGGGGGGGAGGCGATGGAGGTCAGGGGTTTTCAAGCAGCCGCCTCCCCCCCACATAGAGATAAGAGAAAGAAAGAGAGGGACAGAGAGAAAGAAAGAGGGACAGAGAGAAAGAAAGAGAGGGACAGAGAGAAAGAAAGAGAGGGACAGAGAGAAAGAAAGAGGGACAGAGAGAAAGAAAGAGAGGGACAGAGAGAAAGAAAGAGACAGAGAGAAAGAAAGAGGGACAGAGAGTAAGAAAGAGAGGGACAGAGAGTAAGAAAGAGAGGGACAGAGAGTAAGAAAGAGAGGGACAGAGAGAAAGAAAGAGGGACAGAGAGAAAGAAAGAGAGGGACAGAGAGAAAGAGAGGGACAGAGAGAAAGAAAGAGAGGGACAGAGAGAAAGAAAGAGGGACAGAGAGAAAGATAGAGAGGGACAGAGAGAAAGAAAGAGGGACAGAGAAAAAGAAAGAGAGGGACAGAGAAAAAGAAAGAGAGGGACAGAGAAAAAGAAAGAGAGGGACAGAGAGAAAGAAAGAGGGACAGAGAAAGGTAGAGAAAGAGAAAGAAAGGTAGAGAAAGAGGGAGAGAGAAAGAGAGTGAGTGAGAGAAAGAGAGAGAGAGAAAGAAAGAGAGAGGGGGGAGAGAAAGAGGGAAAGATAGAGAGGGAGGGAGAAAGGAAGAGGAGAGATAGAAAGGGAAAGAGAGAGAAAGGAGGAGACAGAAAGAGGGAGAGAGAAAGAGGGAGAGATATAAAGAGAGTGAGTGAGAGAAAGAGAGAAGAGAGAGAAAGAAAGAAAGAAAGAAAGAGAGAGGACAGAGAGAAAGAGAGAACTAGAAAGTCAGAAGGACAGAGAGAAAGGGAGAGAGAGAGAAAGAGGAAGAATAAATATTAAATATTGTATTTGTTCCCATTTTGTTTTTTACTTTAAATAATGTATGTGCAGTGTGCATAGGGATTTGTTCACACGTTTTTTTAATAGTCCGGCCCTCCAACAGTCTGAGGGACAGTGAACTGGCCCCCTGTGTAAAAAGTTTGGGGACCCCTGTTCTAAAGGAACTGAAGAACTGCCTTGAAAGTAAACAGTTGAGTTCTGATATTCTAGTCATTTATCCTTTTAATTTAATGAAAGTGGTTTAATCACTAAATGTTCATGTCACCACTTTGCCAAAATTTGACTTCTAGTTGCTGCAATGAGTTTCTGTTGTATCATTTCAAAATACAGATCAGAGATGCATTTTTCTGCTTTCTACTACTACTTTACTACTATATGCCAGAATTCAACTTTTTAATTAATCATTTAACAACCAAAGTCTAAATCTGTGTAAATTTCATCAATTAATTTTGCTAGCAATAATAGAAGATTAATATAAATTCTTAGCCTTAAAGCATCAGTCCACTGGTTACAATCTGCAATTTATTAATACGATTTGGGAAGCACATTTGTTTTAAACTGCAGCTGGGAGTAAATTTTAGAGATTTTACAGAGAACACAAAGATTAAATAGCTTTATGCTCCAAAACTGAACTCAAAATGAATGTTTTGAGGTATTTACACATTATAATCATAATCAGAGCAAAATTCTTTCCATTATTGTAAATGCTGTGGATAAGATAAATGTACATTCATTAACCAGTTCAAAACCTTAAGTTCTAGCCAACAATTTTACATTGGTATAACAGTTTGTACATTAATAGAGAACATGTTACTAAAGAAACAATAATATAAAGTTGTTGAGATGCCAAGAAAAAAATAAATCTTAAAATAATGACTGCATAGATTTTGTTGTAGCCAGCCATCCAAATCTTGATCAAAAGGGAATAATAAAGTCTGTTTTAATTAAAACATTCTATATGGAACAAGATTAGACACCATCTTCTGGGAAGAAGTTAGATGCAATCCAATTATTAATCTTTACTGTGATCCAAAATGAAATCAATAAAAAGGAACACACAGGATGTTTTACAAGATGCCCATAGGAAATTCTTGTCCTCCATTTCTTTCTGATAGAAATCCTAACCATGTAATTATAAAAATTGCATTCCATCACAAAAGGGTGTGGTTTGGCTGATAGTCTTGTATACAACTATATACTGTTTGCACAACTAAACAAGCAAAACAAATAAAAGACTGAAATGTACTAAAGCTAACTCAGTTAAATATTTAAGGTATAATCACGCAAATGGTTAACAAAAGAAAAGTTGTTCTTAACAAATGAAGTCAAAATCATCCCGTTCCTGATTCTAGTTGAGCACGTTGTCGGATACGAGAGGAATCAGTCCAGGTAATAAAGTCCTCCATGGCCCTGGTGACCAAGAATGCAGGGTCTGTTATAACTTCTGGTCCCACCCAGATATGCCCCTGCTCCACAAATGTCACAGCAGATTTCAAGTTTTGCGCCATACGGAGCTTTATGATCAGACAAGGTAAACGGTGACGGCAGAAGGAAGAGGCTGAGACTCGACCACACAGCTCAAGAGAGCTCTTAGAGGGTATCACACCCATGGCATAAAGTTTGTCCAGAAGAGCAGCAGTGCTCCTAGCGCGGAAACCTGCTGATTCAGGTACATCACCCAGGTCTCTGATCCGGTGTGCTAGTTCCCGAACAGCCCGAATAAGCTGATTGTAGCGAGTGTAATCTTCCCTCCGCTATATACGGAAACGACGAAGCTCAGCTAGGTTGCCTGGTTAGAAAATGGAAATAAAAATTAGATAATAACATATAGATATCTATATGTATGTATGTAAGAGAATGTAAAAAAAGGGATACTGTATCCCTCCCTCTGCTTTTTGTAGTTTACGAGTGTTACTGTCATAGTAACATAGTATCGCAATGTTTCCAGACTTCACTTTCTTTACGGCCAACTGCTCGCAGGAAAAAACAAGAAATAACATCCTAACCCGAAAAGCAGCAAAACAATCGAGATAATGAAATCTTCCAACCAATCCGAGCACTGGGGAGGCTGGACCTTTTTAATTAGAACGCCAATAAAAAGCCCCGTAGCGTCATCCAATCGCATCTCTCCGACGGGAGACGAACTGACGTCAGGGAGACTAAGAATCTAGCCAATGAAAAAGCAAACACTGTGGTCTCAACGGCCAATCGGAGACGGGAACAAAAAAATTTAAAACCGGAGCTCTGGCCACGCCTTGCCTGATCGGTTAGCCGTTCCAGCTCGCACTCGGATCTAACGGAGAGCGGAGTTGGCAGTTGCCCTTGAGGTATGGCGACATCCCCCAGGGACAACTCAGAAGGGCATGTGGGTTGGGGAAAAGTGGTTCGGGGAACGTGGGGATGGGCTTTGGAGTCGGGGCGGAGGAAGACCATGTTTTCTTGAGAAGGACAGAGTGGTGGTCTTCTAAGTCCGATTCTCTGCGCAGGAGAAGACTATAAGGAAACTCCGGGATTAAAGACAATTTATCACTGAACATAAATAGCTGTACATCACTTTTTGGTGGGGTCTGTCATTCTGCTTTGCTCTGAGAGGCAAGAAAGAGGCTCAGCTCGATAAACTGTAATTCCAAGCGATTGCATTCTTCTGATGTTTGAGTCATGTGTTTTGCATTTGAAGTAGTTTATGGTTTGTTCCACAGTCAGCACCTGATCATGTCTTTAAGTCTTTCCCAAAGTGTGGTACACATAGCCCCAGGGGCAGGGGAGCCGATCAATGTTCCCTCTAATTTTTTTTCGGTGTGGGTGGAAAAGTATAGTGTCTGAGCGACAGTCCCTTTGGGACTGGGCGGCATAGAGGTATAAATAAATAAATAAATAAATAAATACATACATACATACATACATACATACATACATACATACATAAATAAATAACCCCCTCATATATACAATCTCATGTAACATCCCCTTATAAATACAGTCAATCATCAATCATCCCTCCTGAAATTTATACCACTGTCTCATTTCTGGGTACTTCTCCTGTCTTTCCCCCTTTTCTCTCTCATGTTTCTCATTTCTCTCTCTTCCTCCCTTTTTCCCTCATTCCTTCTCCCTCTCACTTCTCCTCTTTTTCCATCCCTGTCTCTCTCCTCCCCCTTATGTGTGCGTATGTAACCATTTCCAAAACCAGTTGAGGGCTGGGTTTTTTTTCTCTTTTATTCTTTTCCAAAACAGGTGTGGGCTGGGGGGGGTTTTCTTATTATTTGGATGCTTTTTACCATATGCTTCAAGAATCACCTCTCTCTTTTGTTTCTCTCTCCTCTCATTCTCTGCCTCAATCATTTTCTCATTTCTCTTTTTTTCTCCCCTTTTTGTTCTCATATCTCTCACTATCCTTTCCTCTCCCTATCTGTCTTGCTTTCTCTCTCTCTCTTGCTATCTTTTTTCTCTCTTGCTTTCCTTCTCTCTCTCTCGTTCTCTTATTTTCTTTCTCTCTCTCTCTCTCTCTTGTTCTTTCTCTCTCTCATGCTTTCTCTCTCTTGTTCTTTCTCTCTCTGTTGCTCTCTCTCGTTCTCTCTCTTATTTTCTCTCTCTCTCTGTCTCTTTCCTTTCTCTCATTCCCTCTTTCTCTCGGTTGTAGTCTTTTTCTGAAAATAGTATTGTACATGGTTTTGAACAATTCCATGTTTTGAAGAACTTAATGTTGAAAAACTTCTAAAAATGGTATTAGCTGTTTTTAACAATTTTGGGTTTTGACAAATTTCATGTCTAGGAACTTTTTTGGTGCATAGGAGAAATACCAGAATTTTGCCCAGAATCAAAAAACCAATATGCCTAGATTGGAATAACTTTTTCTCTCTCAAAATGAAAATCGGATGGTATAAAAGAATCTCTCACTCTTTTCTTCTCTCCCTCCCTTTCTCTTTCCTTTCTCTCATTCCCTTTCTCTCTATCCTTTCTATCTCTCACTTTTTCTTTCTCTCCCTCCCTTTCTGTCTCTTTCCTTTCTCTCATTCGCTCTTTGTCTCCTGGGGCTGACTGCGCCTGCCCTGCACCCCCCACCGCGGAGGGAAAGCATTTGGCATCGGCACCGCCAACCCCCCCTCCACGAGCAGCAAAAGCCTAAGCGACGGAGCTGAAAGGCAAACGGCGCACCCCGCCGCTTAGGCTTTTGCTGCTCCTGGAGGGGGGGAGGATTTTCTCCTCCCTGCCCCCCCCCGGCAGCCAAATGTCGCTGAGGCTTTCGGCATCGGCGCTCACCCCTCCAGAAGCAGAAAAAGCCTACGCAGTGGGGCGCACCGTTTGCCTTTCGGCATCGGTACCTTCCCCTCCACGAGCAGCAAAAGCCTCAACGACGGAGCCGAAAGGCAAACGGCGTGCCCAGTCACTGAGGCTTTTGCTGCTCGTAGAGGGGTGGTGCTGATGCCACTCCCCCCCCCAGGAAAGAGGTGCAGGAAAGCAGCGTGTCTAAAAGGCGTGCTGCTTTCACGGAAAGCAAACCCGGCTTTCCTGGCCGGCACAGGGCTTTCCCACCGCTCCCCCCCCGAAAACACAATGGAGGATGACAAGCAGGATGAAGCGGGGTGGAGCAACGCGGGGCTCAATCAGGCAGCTTCCGCGCGTTTCTTTCGGCGAAAGAGGAGAGGGAGCGGATCGGGCGGGCGCAGCGCCTTCTACTGCCGGCGCCTCCCCGCCCCCCCGCGGGCTGGCAGGGGGATGGGGACTGCGCGCCCATGGAAAAGGGCACGTGGGTGCGCAGCCTACGGGGAACGGTGCCACCGATAGGCCAGTATTACTGGTACTGGCGTCAGAGGCCCGGCCAAATTGAAAAATGGGGGGGCGGTTTTGGCCCGCCACCGTGTGCCGGCCCCTGGTGCCCGCAGCAGTCATTGTGCCCTGAGGCGCCTTCGCCCAGAACAATTCAATTAGCAACCGGGAGACCCTCTCTACCATCTGCTCCACTGGAGAAAGAGAGCAGTCTGGGCCCACCGAGGGACGGAGAAGGGATGGAGCGGCGGACACCCCCAGGAAAGGCGGGTGCGGGGACTAGATGCGCGGAGACCTGAGGTGCCACAGGCGGCAGCCAGGCAGCCTTTACCGCGGGACACAGGACCCTCCTCCTGTAAAGCAATCCTCCCAAGGGGCCTCTGGGTCACCACACGGGGCTCTGGTATGGGTGACGTTTGCGGGGGGAGGGAGGGAGGTCTGGATGGGATGGGGGGAGACAGCGGGAGGTGAGGGGGGGCTGGCGGGCAGGAGGGCTGCGCTGCTGGCTTCCCAAGGGGAGGGGGCTGCCAGAGGGGCCCGGCTGCAACCGAAGGAAATTGCTGGAGGGCGAGCGGGCGGAAGGAAGGTCGCCACCACCCACAGGCGGCCGATTTCCCGGCTTCTCCATTGCTGTCTTGCCAAGGCTGGAGGCCCCAGGTGAGAGCAGCGGGGTCCTTTCTGGAGCAGCCTCCGCCAGGAGGACGAGGGCAGGCAGGCGGCGGCTCCCAAACGCTGCGGAGACAAAATTGGGCAAGAGCAGCCGGATGGAGCTCCTGTGGTCCTGGGAAATGGGAAGGCTGCGGTGGGCAGAGCAGAGCCAGGCCGGACTACGAGCAAGAAGGGTGGGGCGGGTGTAGGGGTAGGGAAGAGTTTGGTGGGGGGTACACGTTCAGAAAAATCTCTGAAATACGCCTAGAAAGCTTGACTAATTAGGTTTTCTGCTAAGAAAATCTTGGTGAAATCATTCATTCACTCACTCGGTTTCATTCATTTAATGAAAATGAAAAGGGTCAGTTTATGCCATGCATGAATGCCAGTCAGTGATTTTAGAAAAACTTTGTCTTCATTTTTCTGTATTCTAAAGCAGGTGTCCCCAACCCACAAACTCTGGCCCACTGACAGGCCTTGAGCAGTTTGGAACCGGGCTGCAGAAGTAGCGGGCAAGTGGGCCCATTTGTATAAGCAAGGAGAATACGTGCCCACTTGTGCAAATGGAGTTGTGCATGTGCTTGCCTGTTGCTCATACCCCCCTGCTGCTCCGCAAAGCTGGAAAGGTTGGGGAATTCTGATCTAAAGAATGATCCATCTTCATTCAAGGTCCTTGAACTTTCATCTTTGCTTCTGAATTCAGGTTGAAGAAGCAACCAGTTGTGACAGGAGCACATCCTCAAGTGGCATGGATGCTTTCAAATTGAAAGAAGAAGCTTTAGAAATTGGAGGCGAGAAGAAGCAGACCTCGATAGGTCAAAAAGGGTTTTCTTAGTCTCTTAGTATTTTTTTAATTAATATTTTTTGAAAAACCGTGGTATAGCCGTTTTGCGAAGTTTGAACCCGCGAAAAGCGAGGGATCACTGTATCACTTTTCACCTTGAACGTGCATGTCTCTTGGCCGCTGAGAGCATACTGATTTCCACACAAAAAACTCAAGTTTGTTTTGGCCATCTTGTCAACTTGAAACTTGCATCTTATAATAAAATTTAGAGTTCTCCGGAATGCACTAAACTGAGCGATCCATATTAAATTCCCACTCATCCAAAGAAGCAAGATACAAGGCAATGTTGCAAGATATTCCTAAGAAATGGCTAAATGTGTCTTTTTCTTTGATTTCTTGGTGAAGCTATTTTCTAAGGAAGCTTGCTGTGCTTTTTAACACTTAATTATTGTTTTTTTAATGTAAGAAAGGGGTGAGGGTAGGTAACCTGGTCCCCTTTAGTTTTGTTCTTCAACCTTTCTCTTCCTCAAATAGGTAGAAGACATAACTAAAAAATTTGAGAACTTGATGAAACTTGAAGCGAATGGTTGGCAAATGGTGGATGATGTTCAGCCCCACAAACCTGCCAAGGTATGAAAAACTCTTTGCTGGCTCTGCTTTTAGGGGATGATTTTTTGCTTGGACCAGATTCCTTATGGGACCGCCTTCTGCCGCATGAGTCCCAGCGACTGGTCAGGTCTCAGAGAGTCGGCCTTCTCCAGGTCCCATCAACTAGACAAAGAATGATCCATCTTCATTCAAGGTCCTTGAACTTTCATCTTTGCTTCTGAATCCAGGTTGAAGAAGCAACCAGTTGTGACAGGACCACATCATCAAATGACATGGATGCTTTTCAATTGAAAGAAGAAGCTTTAGAAATTGGAGGCGAGATGAAGCAGACCTCGATAGATCAACAGGTCAAAAAGGGTTTTCTTAGTCTCTTAGCATTTTTTTAATTAATATTTTTTGAAAAACCGTGGTATAGCCGTTTCGCGAAGTTTGAACCCGCGAAAAGCGAGGGATCACTGTATCACTTTTCACCTTGAACGTGCATGTCTCTTGGCTGCCGAGAGCATACTGATTTCCACACACAAAACTCAAGTTTGTTTTGGCCATCTTGTCAACTTGAAACTTGCATCTTATAATAAAGTTTAGAGTTCTCCGGAATGTACTAAACTGAGCGATCCATATTAAATTCCCACTCATCCAAAGCAGCAAGATACAAGGCAATGTTGCAAGATATTCCTAAGAAATGGCTAAATGTGTCTTTTTCTTTGATTTCTTGGTGAAGCTGTTTTCTAAGGAAGCTTGCTGTGCTTTTTAACACTTAATTATTGTTTTTTTAATGTAAGAAAGGGGTGAGGGTAGGTAACCTGGTCCCCTTTAGTTTTGTTCTTCAACCTTTCTCTTCCTCAAATAGGTAGAAGACATAACTAAAAAATTTGAGAACTTGAAGAAACTTGAAGCGAATGGTTGGCAAATGGTGGATGATGTTCAGCCCCACAAACCTGCCAAGGTATGAAAAACTCTTTGCTGGCTCTGCTTTTAGGGGATGATTTTTTGCCTGGACCAGATTCCTTATGGGACCGCCTTCTGCCGCATGAGTCCCAGCGACCGGTCAGGTCTCACAGAGTCGGCCTTCTCCAGGTCCCATCAACTAGACAATGTTGCCTGGCGGGGCCTAGGGGAAGAGCCTTCTCTGTGGGGGCTCCGGCCCTCTGGAACCAGTTCCCCCCAGAGATTTGTACCGCCCCCCGCCTCCTTGACTTCCACAAGAGTTTGAAGATCCACTTGTGCCAACTGGCCTGTGGATATTAGACATCAGCCCTTGTCGATGAATGGAATGTATGTTTGTTTGTCAGAATGAGTGACTGGGTTTTTTTTTTTTTTAATAAATTGGGGTTTTAGATTGGTTAGTTTAGTTTTAAAAATTGGATTTAGGATATTTTGTATTGTTACTTATATGCTGTAAGCCACCCCAAGTCCTCGGAGAGGGGCGGCATATAAATCCAATAAATAAATAAATTACTGAGACTATTTCTGAAAGGCAACTTTATTGAGTGATTTAGGCAATTGCACAAAAAAGTACAAAAGTTTCTCATGGAGCAGAATTTTACTAAACTTAAGCTACCTGTTCATCTTCTGAGAACTGTAACTCCTGTAACCAAGTCCGAGAACCAAGGATGCACAGCAATTCAGATTTAAAAAATTGGAAAATATGATTTGTAAGGGCATGGGCATATTTGCTGTATCTGTCAGGTGGTGTTTTTTGAATGACTGCCTTTTCCTAAATTGGCATGGTATCAGTAGAGCCCCAGACATTAAAGTACTGGTGCCTCATTAATGTAGATTGATACTATCTTGGAATTCTGTCAGCATTGTTTGAACTCTGAAAGGCACAGCTTCTTTAAGGAGGTGACCTCAGGTGCCATAAACATACCCATGCCTAGCCTTACTGAGCATATATGCCTGAAACAATCAAATATTGCTTTTCTGCCTCCTTTGCCTCTTCACTATTGAATTATTTGGAGTGGAGATGCAACTTACTGTATTTTATAAAACATTATACATCTTGATGGCTAATTAATTGCATTGCCACCCATATTTAAGTTGACCCTTAACTGTAGTGAAGCATCCCTTTGTTTTCCAACTTTCTTTTTTGTAGCCACTTCCTGGCTTTTGGGCTACTTTGGGCTTTCTTTTTAATGCATTCTATTGCCCCCCGCCCTTCACCCATTTTCCTGTAAGCACCAACAGTTTTCTTCTTGTAAACAAATAGGTACATTGATCATTGGGATTTTGCTCTAAACTTCTAATATCTGACGTCTGACATTTTATAGTTTCAGTGAATTTTAAAGTGTTTATAGACCCATAGCTGATCCTTAGGTTGCTAGCCCTGACATTCTTGACTTTTGCTAGCTGCTAAGAATAGGTTGACACTGTGTAAAATCTGATAGGGAACTGAATAATTCAATATTCGGTGCTGAATGTATCAGTATTATAGTCAGTGTCAGATGGGTGACCTTTCAATGTTTCCTAGAAGTGAAGCCATCTTATATCATAGTTTATCATTAGAGGGCTTAGTACTGGACATCTTTGTGCGTCAGAAAGTAGGGTTTGGTAAATATACCATGGCAAGCAGTTCCAACTTTGGAATTGTAATATATTTTTTATTTGGGGGGGGGAAACCCTGTTTTTTTTTGTTCTATTTGCTACTATTCTACAGTATTGCCTCAGTAGTCAGGAGAGGTGTTGGCAGAGGAATATGTCCTGTTGGAGGTATATTTTAACTTTCATATAGTGCAGTTCTGAGTCAGAACCTCAACATCTGACAACCCCAAATAGAAGTAACCTTTTTTTATTTCCTACCTGAAACATGTCTTCTCTGGTTAGATATCCTTTGACAGAGACAAACCGTTTGGATTGGGAGGCACGTCTGAAATTTTGAAAATATATTTGGGGCCTCCAATTATGGATTGGGACAGAGTCACACATTAATTCAATGGCTGCAATGAATGAAGTGCCACTCACAAAACTGATTTTCCCAGAAATCAAACTGTTGTTGGCTGTTCTTTACTACTTTATCATCTATCTAAGCAGGAGGCCATACTTCCTAACAAAGCTGTCGGCAAAGATTTTCGGTTTTAAATTGATTGTGAATGGTTTTTACATGTTTTTAACTTTCTTTTATTGGATTATTTTTTTAACCTGTTGTGAGTTGTCCAGAGTTGGTTAAATGAGTTGGGTGGTTGTACAATTGTAATAATAATAGGATCAGGAGCATAGGGTTTTGTTTTTATTTTCTTTGGATCATATGCCCTATACCAGTGTTTTGTTATGCTGGCAACTTGAAGATTTTGGCTGAGTAAGGAACTTTGGGAGTTGAAGTCCACACATCTTCAAGTTTCCACAGTTCAGGAAACTGTGCCCCATACTCTGTAGACTACTGAAGATTGTACTCCAATGTCTTGATGATGTGATGTTTATCCATCGTGTTTGAGGAGGACCTTGACATCTAGTGGGTTGTGAGCTGTACACGATGTGTCCACAAGTGGCTGGTAAGGCCTATACGGGCACAAAACTTCTGCCACATGTTGGGCAGGCATGTATGGGCACCATTGTCACAGCATTTGCATTTGCAGCCCTGGCTTTGCAGGGTGCTCGCTTCTCTACTGCTCTGAATGTTCTTCTGGCCTCCGATAGCCTTGGTGGATCAGCATGCGCCATGTTGGTCGATGTTGTGCCAGGGTTTCACAGGAGGTGGTGGTGATATCGAGGGACTTGAAGGAGGCTTTCAACGGGTCTTTGTATTGCTTCCTTTGTCCCACATGTGATCACTTTCCTTGAGCAGCTCACCACAGAGGAGCTATTTAAGGATGCGATGGTCTGGCATCCTAGCAACATTGCCCAGTGTGTCTGGGCTTTCAACAGCAGGATGGGAATTGATGGCAGGCCTGTTTTGGAAAGGACCTCAGTGTCAGGCGCCTTATCCTGCCACCAGATCCTCAGAATTCTACAGAGGCAGGTCATGTGGAAGTGGTTCAATTGCCTAGCATGCCTCCTGTATACAGTCCAAGTCTCACTGGCATAGAACAGGGTAGTTAGCACTATTTATTTATTTGATTTGATTTGATTTGATTTGTATGCCGCCCCTCTCCGAAGACTCGGGGCAGCTAACAACAATATAAAAAGACAATGTAAACAAATCTAATATTAAAAACAATCTAAAAAACCCCAATTTAAAGAACCACTCATACATACAAGCATACCATGTATAAATTCTATAAGCCTAGGGGGAAGGGAAATTTCAAACTATTGCTTGGTAGACTTTGAGCTTTGTAGCTAGGCTGATTCCACGTCGGTTCCACACGTTGGTCATTAGTCTGCCAAATGCAGAGCTTGCCTTGGCGATTCTGCAGTTGACCTCAATATCAATTGTCACTACACTGGAGAGGGTGCTGCCAAGGCATGTAAATTGGATGTCATTGGGTCTATCATGATATAGGCAGGATCTCTAGAGAGGTCTGGTTGCATTCCTTCCCTGTGCCCTGAGGTTTTGAAGGCTGGGGATTATCAGCTTTGTCAAGGTATTTTTTGATTTCCAGAAAAAGCCCATCCTTCGGAGGACAGCCAAAGCAGCAGGGGGGTCTGCCGAAAGCAGAGCAGCCAGAAAAAGCCTTGCATCTGTAAAAGCAGCCATGAAGAACAAGGCAAAAGAAGGGTTGGCAGCACAGGCTTCAGGCAAAGGAGCAGAACGGATATTTGATGGAGGGTTTTTCAGAATTGAATCTCCTGCCAAACCCTTTCCAGGTCAGTCCAGATTCCAGACCACGGCCTTTGCGCAAGAATATATGTACTGTATTATGACAATTATTGCAGTAGCTACACCTTGCTGACTCCGCATGAGTTCCTGGTAGTTTACAACATATTCTGTCGGGCTCTCTGGTACACTCCTCCCAAAAATTCACAGATACAAATTTCAGACACACACACACACGTTTGAAAATTCAAAACAATGTTCTTTATAATGAAAATTCACTTAAACTAAGCCCTCTTTTGGTATAGCAAAGAGCACTGGTCTCCAAACAAACTGGTAGTTTGTACAAGTCCCTTATCAGTTCTGTGAAACTTAGCTTGCAGCTGTGAGGCAATTCGCAGTCCTTCTTTCACAAAGTGAAACACACTTTGCTCTAGTTTAGTTTCAAAGCGGGGGAAAATCAGCACACAAAAGGTCAAAGTCAGTAAAGCAGTCATGAAACACAATGATCAGATAATCCTCCACAATGGCCAAACCCACAGGCTGCTATTTATAGCAGCCTCACTAATTACCACAGCCCCACCCAACCACAGGTGGCCTCATTTTCTTTGATAATAATCTCTCAGTTGTTGTTGCCCATGCATCGCTCTCCGCATGCGTGGCTGTATCATTAACTCTTGTTCTGAATCCAAGGAGGAGCTAGATAATTGATCTCCTTCTGAGCTGTCTGCCACACTCTCCTCCTCACTGTCACTCATGTCTTCTTGGTCAGAGGAGCCTTCATCTTCAGATTCCACCGGGGGCAAAACAGGCCTGCAGCATGTGGATGTCTCCCCCACATCCACAGTCCTTGGGGCAGGAGCTGGGCCAGAGCTAACCACAACAACAACATATCCACACCACCATGAAACTATTCATTTCATTTCAGTGTTCAGGTTCTGCAGCATTAAACATTAAAAGCTTTCTGTTTCACTGTTTTCCTCAAGAACATTAATAAGATGCCAAACAACTTTTTGAGAGCAAATTATGCCATAAAGAAATATTCCATAAGAAATATCACCTCATAGTCCACCTTTCCTGAAACCCACGTGGGGTGGGCAATCCTTAGCCACCTCTACTTAGGACATAAAATATTGGATAAATTGATTGTAGTTGGAGGAAGCAGTTAGGTGACCAAACAATGGCGCTTCACAGATAACATTCTGATTGGATTCAAAATCCAATTGACAACAAGCACAATGCCACAACAACATTGTTGCATGATTATGGCATCCAACAGTATGTAGCCTTCTACATTTTACAGTGATCCCCCGTTTATTGCGTCCCCAACCATTGCGAACAGGGTACTTCGCGATTTTTCAACCCGGAAGTCAAAATACCATCTACGCATGCGTGCGTTTTTTCTATGGGCACGCATGCGTAGATGGCAACCGGGAGATCAGCTGCTGGGTGGCTTTCCTGGGTCTTCCCCCTCTTGCTGGCGTCAGCGAGGAGTTTCCCCACCGCCCACGCAAACTCCTCGCTGCCGCCCGCCCTTCGCCCGCCCACGCCGTTCATTCTCGCCGCACGGGCCTGTCCACGCTGTCTCTCGGCGCTTTCGAGCTGAGTCCGGGAGCGAGTTCGCTCCCGGACTCAGCACGAAAGCGCCGAGAGACAGCGCCAAGGAACGGGCCTGTCCACGCTGTCTCTCGGCGCTTTCGTGCTGAGTCCGGGAGCGAACTCGCTCCCGGACTCAGCACGAAAGCGCCGAGAGACAGCGCCAAGGAACGGGCCTGTCCACGCTGTCTCTCGGCGCTTTCGTGCTGAGTCCGGGAGCGAACTCGCTCCCGGACTCAGCACGAAAGTGCCGAGAGACAGCGCCAAGGAACGGGCCTGTCCACGCTGTCTCTCGGCGCTTTCGAGCTGAGTCCGGGAGCGAGTTCGCTCCCGGACTCAGCACGAAAGCGCCGAGAGACAGCGCCCCCCGGACCCCCAACCCGGGTTTGGGGGGCTGCTAGGAAGCCCCCCATGCCGGCGGCAAACAGCCGCGCTGCCCCCAATCTTCGGCTCCTCGCTAGCGCTGTGGGAGTAAAAACATCATCTGCACATGCGCAGATGGTGTTTTTACTTCCGCATCGCTACTTCGCGAAAACCCGCTCGTTGCGGGGGCTCCTGGAACGGAACCCTCGCAACGAGCGGGGGATCACTGTATATCATTTGTCGCCTCCCTAATACATATATTATTTTTTAATATTTTGTTTTATATTGTTTTGGTTACCCTCTTTGAGATCCTGGGTATGGATGAAGTATTCCACCCCACCCACTCCCTGGTCCATGATAGTGAATCTATGTCATGAATCATAGACTTAATGAAGCATAGTGGATGAATACCAGCAGATGATATGGCTCCCCAAATCAGCACATACTGTGGAAATGTTACACTGGACCTCAAGCATCTTGCAGAGTGTGCCTCCATTCTTCCTCCATACTTTGGGTCCTTGGTTGCCAAATGAGATGTAAAAGTTTCCACAGTCTGTGTTGATTTGGGGAGCCATGTCATCTGCTGGTATTCGTCCAATCTGCTTCATTAAGTCCAGAGTCAACAGAGCTGTCTACCGGGAGATTTTGGTGCGCTCCATGCTTCCATCCACATGCGAGCTTTATGGGGATGGTGACTTAAATTTTCCAGCAGGATTTGGCTCCTGCTTACAGTGCCCAAATCCCCAAAAACCAGGTTCAATGATTATGGGATTACTGTCCTTGATTGGCCAGCAAACTTGCCTGATCTGAACCCCAAAGAGAATCTATGGGGCATTGCCAAGAGAAAGATGAGAGACATGAGTCTGAATAATGCAGAAGAGCTTAATGCTACTATTGAAGCATCCTGGTCTTCCATAACACCTCAGCAGTGCCACAGGATGATAGCTTCCATACCACGCCGCATTGAGGCAGTACTTGCTACAAAAGGTGCCAAACACATGCATGCTTATACTTTTTGGAGGTCTGATACCATTCTATGCGCAATCCTTGTTTTATTGATCGTATGTAATATTCTAATTTTCTGAGAATAGGGGATTTGGGGTTTTCATGAGCTGTAAACCATAATCGTCACAATTATGACAAATCATGGCTTGAACTACCTTGCTTTGCATGTAATGAGTCTCTCTCATATATTAAGTTTCACCTTTTAAGTTGCATTACTGAACTAAATGAACGTTTGCATGATATTCTAATTTTTCAAGTTTCACCTGTACTATAGGTCAAATCTGCTAAAACTTTTCAGTGTCTCAATAGAGCATACAATGTGAGGAAAACCTTTGAGGATGACTTAATCCTCTCTGTACACAAATTCATGCACACATTCATATTTCAAGCATTTGGCATCCTTCTCCCCCATATTTTCTGTAGATGTGGGGCTCAGAATCCAAAATTTGTCACAGATAACATATTAATATTATACAACATTCAGTTCTTCAATGGCTTATTCATCTATTGCCTACAGGTGTGACTCCTAAATCAACTGTCAAGATTTCCCAGTATACGACTCCAAGATCTGCCAATAAGGCTTTGCTTCAGAATTGTAGAGAGATCTGTATTTTAAAGCAAGGCACATCAAGTATGTCCAAAGCCGTTCCATCTTTTCCAGATCCCAAAGTATTTCCAGATCCTGCTAGTACTGATCACATTGGCTCCACATCTGAACAAAGGTATGCAACTAAACTGGCCCTTTGCTTTGGGCGGTGCAGGAATAACAACCCTTTTGGGGAGAGCCAGTGGAGCCTCACAGCACTATAATAGCTTTTGGGTTGCGTGAAAAATCATGGGGGTTTTCACAGCAAAATATTTCTTCAGCATTCAGTGTACAGAACATAATTCTTGCATAAGGAGCTGGGGCTTTGGAGCAAATCTTGTATGCCACCCCGAGTCTTCGGAGAGGGGCAGCATACAAATCTAAATACTGTATATACTGGAGTATAAGTCGAGATTTTCTGCACAAAAATGTGCCGAAAAATCCAACCTCGACTTATAGTAGAGTCACTGACTTTCACTGACCTGAAAACTGCCCTGCAGCATTTCCCAAAGCTCCACAGTTCTGATGTGAAAGGCAGGAAGGAAAGAAATCTCATGGCTGGCAACAGGAGGTTTTTTTTTCTCTTTCTGCTCTTGGCAATACCCCTCAGCTGCCTGATTAGCAGCAGGCTGAACCAATCACACATCCTCCTCTATACAGAAAGGAGGCACTGAGAGAGCTATCTGATTGGCATCAGGCTGTAACAATCACAGCTCCTCCTCTACAGGAAGCACTGGGGGAAGGGGCGGGAGGGTTGAAGAGACTTTCAGAAGGAAGGAACCATGGCTTTCTCTTCTGATCAAGCCAACAACACTATTTTACAAGTAAATAAAATGTAAGTTACCCATTTATATTTGATTAACAGGATAGATTATTTTGTAAGAAGTTGTTGCTTCGAGTGGGGATAATTCTGTGTAGTTAAACTTTTTCTTCCAACTATACTTAGACCCAAAATGATTGTTAATGCTGACTTGTTTAAAACAATACAAAGGTTAGGATAATATTATTAACAGTATGAATTTTGTCATTAATCATTTGTTCTACATAATTAATATGAATAGATTTACCTTTTTTAAGAGTATGGTTTCTCCTTATGCAAGATAAATATCATATAGAAGAAAGATTTTACAATTAATGATTGAGTAACCCCCAATTGTTATTTACTCATCTATTGAGATAGTAATGATTTTAACTTATGAAAGATGTTTTAAATGGGAAATCTGAATATTTATTATATGGAAGTTTGATTTAAGCAATTGCTTTGAAAGAATATATGAAATCCCAATTAGTAAGAAAATTATAATGATATTGTATTGAAGATTAAGATAACAGGTTTTAAGATTAAGATAACATTCCTAAAGATATTTTAAGAGGGTTTTGGAATTTAGAAAAAAAAAGATTTTGGAAGGGGAGGAAGAAAGATGCAAGAAATAAAAAGCATTTTGGAAGGAAAAAAGTTACATAATAATAATAACAACAGGGTTGGAAGGGACCTTGGAGGTCTTCTAGTCCAACCCCTTGCCTAGGCAGGAAACCCTACACTACTTCAGAAAAATGGGTATCCAACATCTTCTTAGAAACTTCCAGTGTTGGAGCATTCACAACTTCTGGTGGCAGGCTGTTCCACAGATTCATTGTTACAACTGTCAGGAATTTTCTCCTTAGTTCTAAGTTGCTTCTCTCCTTTTTTAGTTTCCACCCATTGCTTCTTGTTCTGCCCTCAGTGCTTTAGAGTATAGGTTGACTCTCTTTGTGGCAAATCCTGAGATATTGGAAGAATGCTATCATGTCTCCCCTGGTCCTTTTTTTTCATTAAACTAGATATACCCAGTTCTTGCAACCGTTCTTGATATGTTTTTTTAATTCTTCTACAAAAACAATTTTAAGAAGCTACAATAGAAGAATATTCAATTTTTATAAGTTACCAGTAGCCACTGTATTTTCCACCCTGGGCTTATATTCGAGTCAATGGGTTTTCCCAGTTTTTGTGGCAAAAGTAGGTGTCTCGGCTTATACTCGGGCCGACTTATACTCAAGTATATACGGTATCTTTCTTCCCTTAAAAAAAGCATTCTATAGAACGTATATAATATTATCAAATGAGAAAACCTCAAAAAAAGAAAAAAACAATCTTTTTCCCACCTTACACTAAAAAAAATTACATTACATCAGTATAAAGCAGAGGTCCCCAACCTTTTTTGCACCAGGGACCGGCTTTAAGCTAGACCAATTTTCCACGGCCCGGGGGGCGGGGGGGAGTATTGGTCATATGGGGGTGGGGTTATGGAGGGGTGGAGCTTAGTGACGCAGCCCTCCACTCTTCTCCACACGGCGGGGAGAATCAGGAGGCTCCTTTGGCGGCTGGGGGCTGCCTGGCTTTGTGATTTTGGCTGGGGGGGGAGTTAGGAAGGTCCTACTTCTCCACCCCCCAGCCAAAAATTCAAAGCCTATCTGCTGGATACGGGCGATGAGTGGGACAGAGCGGCGCGGAAGCCTCTTGCAGCAGCTGCTACAGCCACCGGCTTCCGCGCCGCTCGTCCCACCCATCGCCCGTATCCAGCAGAAGCTGCTGCCTGAGTGCTCTTGGCCGGCGGGATTCAAAGTGCTGGGGTTGGGGGGTGTCCCGACAGCCCCCCCACCCCAGTGCTTCGCCTCCCGCTGGGACACCCCCCACCCCAGCACTTTGAATCCCACCGGCCAAGAGCACTCGGGCAGCAGCTTCTGCTGGATACGGGCAATGGGTGGGACGAGCGGCGCGGAAGCCTCTTGCAGCAGCTGCCACAGCCACCGGCTTCGGCGCCGCTCGTCCCGCTCATTGTCCGTGTCTGGCAGAAGCTGCTGCCCGAGTGCTCTTGGCCGGCGGGATTCAAAGTGCTGGGGTGGGGGGTGTCCCAGCGGGAGGCGAAGCACTGGGGTGGGGGGGCTGTCAGGACACCCCCCACCCCAGCACTTTGAATCCCGCCAGCCAAGAGCACTCGGGCAGCAGCTTCTGCCAGACACGGGGAATGAGCGGGACGAGCGGCGCCGAAGCCGGTGGCTGTGGCAGCTGCTGCAAGAGGCTTCCGCGCCGCTCTGTCCCACTCATCGCCCGTATCCAGCAGATAGGCTTTGAGTTTTTGGCTGGGGGGGGACTTAGGAAGGTCCTACTTCTCCCCCCCCAGCCAAAAACTCAAAGCCTATCTGCTGGATACGGGCGATGAGTGGGACAGAGCGGTGCGGAAGCCTCTTGCAGCAGCTGCCACAGCCACCGGCTTCCGCGCCGCTCGTCCCGCTCATCGCCCGTATCCAGCAGATAGGCTTTGAGTTTTTGGCTGGGGGGGGGAGAAGTAGGACCTTCCTAACTCCCCCCCCAGCCAAAATCACAAAGCCAGGCAACCCCCAACCGCCAAAGGAGCCTCCTGATTCTCCCCGCCCTGCCCGACGCCCCACCCTGTCCTGTATAATGTCCTCTGCCGGGAGGGCAGCGGCGCGCGGACCGGCTGGAAAACCCCAACGGCCCGGTCCCGGTCCGCGGACCGGCGGTTGGGGACCTCTGGTATAAAGAATATCAAACTCTCTATTATGCCAATCTTAGTTCAAACTTTCACTTCTACATTAGATTACTTAATCCAATATCAATGTATCCTGTAATTACTAGAGGTTCTATATATTTCAATGGTGCTTAAGAAGGCTTTGGCAGTCCAGAGCGAACAAAGCATTTTCCTTTCTCTGGGCACTTGGAGAGGGAATAAACCTTTGCCAGCGCCAAGAAAAAAGAAATGCTCCCTTCGCTCTGGGCAGCGACTGTCCTCCTCTTCTTCCTCCTCCTCCTCTAACCCAAATTCCGAGCTTTTATTTCTTTCCTAATGGGTTTGCACACATTATTTGAGTCCTCGGAGAGGGGCAGCATACAAATCTATTATTATTATTATTATTATTATTATTATTATTATTATTATTATTATTATTTTACATTGATTCCTATGGGAAAAATTGCTTCTATTTACAAACTTTTCTACTTAAGAAACTAGTCACGGAACGAATTAAATTCTTAAGTAGAGGTACCACTGTATATCTGAAATACAAAATGCAAAACTAAATACAGTAATACCTCGTCTTACGAACCTAATTGGTTCTGGAAGGAGGTTCGTAAGGGGAAAAGTTCGTAACACAAAACAATGTTTCTCATAGGAAACAATGTAAAAGCGATTAATGTGTGCAAGGGGGGGGGGAATTGCAAACTGGCGCTCCGCTGGGCGCCGCCGCTCGGCTGTCACCTTTTAAAACAGCCGGGGGGATTCTCGGCGTTCACCCGAACCCGAACTTTTGCCAAACTTTTCGGGTTCGGGAGGCCGCCGCGAAGCGCCGCCCCCCGCCTGTCACCTTCTGAAACAGCCGGGGGGGTTCTCGGCATTCTCCCGAATGCCGAACCTGGAAATTTGGCAAAAGTTCGGGTTCGGGTTCCGGAGGCCGCTGAGAAGTGCCCAGCTGTTTCAGAACCTTACAGCCAGATTGGCACCTCCGTTTCAGCCTCCAGATTGGCCGAAAATGCCACCGCCGATTGTAAAAACGGCGCTTTGCCGGCCGCCGCCACCCAGCTGTAACCTTCTGAAACAGCTGGGCGCTTCTTGGCGGCCTCCGGAACCCAAACCCGAACTTTTGCCGAACTTGCAGGTTTGGCATTCGGGAGAATGCCGAGAAGCCCCCTGGCTGTTTCAGAAGGTGACAGGCGGGGGCGGCGCTTCACGAAGGCCACCCGAACCCGAAAAGTTCAGCAAAAGTTTGGGTTCCGGTTTGGGAGAATGCTGAGAAGCCCCCGGCTGTTTCAAAAGGTGACAGCCGGGCGGCGGCGCCCAGCAGAGCGCCATTTTGCAATATGCGGTGGGTTTGTAAGTCAAAAAAAGTTCGTAAGAAGAGGCAAAAAATTTCGTATCTTGAAATGTTCGTATCACGGGGGGTTCGTATCACGAGGTACCACTGTACAAAAATGTGATCCCCTGTTGCAACCTTTGGACAACCAAAATCAAGGGGGAAGCCAGATTCACTTAACAATCTTGTTACTAATGGCAGTGATTCACTTAACAACAGTGGCAAGAAACCTCACAAAAAGGGGCAAGACTCACTTAACAAATACCTTGCCGAGCACAGAAATCTGGGGTTCCATTGCGGTTGTAAGTTGGGAACCGCCTTGTAATGCAAATCCCGATATTGGGTTCTCTATCCTGGGTGAATTTATCCAATTTCTCGAGAAAGCCATCCAGGTGAACAGCTTAGTTAACAGCAGTCCCTACATCTAATGGAGGGGAGTTCCACAGGGCACTTTTGCCCCAGAGAGCCACCAAGTTGCATACCACCCTGCCCAGGGTAATCTCTACCTTATTCTGTTTCGCGATCAGCCTCGGAGGCAGAAGCAGCTGCAGAATTTCGTTCCTGCTTTCATTCTCGTATCCAGCCACACAAATGCCTAGGGAGCAAATCACAATGAGTCTCAGCGTTGCAAACAGGCAAACCGCCAGACTTACAACTCAACTTACAACCACCCATCGAGCAATCATTCGAAGTCACCATGGCACAGAAAAAGGGAAGCCAAATTTATTTATTTATTTATTTATTTATTCATTCATTCATTCATTCATTCATTCATTCATTCATTCATTCATTCATTCATTCATTCATTCATTCAATTTTTATGCCGCCCTTCTCCTTAGACTCAGGGCGGCTTACAACATGTTAGCAATAGCACTTATTAACAAAGCTAGGCTACTGCCCCCACAATCCGGGTCTTCATTTTACCCACCTCGGAAGGATGGAAGGCTGAGTCAACCTTGAGCCGGTGATGAGATTTGAATCGCTGACCTTCAGATCTACAGTCAGCTTCAGTGGCCTGCAGTACAGCACTCTACCTGCTGCACCACCCCGGCTCTTTGAATTATTCATTGAACAAGTGAATTATTCATTGAACAAGTGAATATTTCACAGAATAACTACAGTGATACACCTAACAACCGTGGCAAAAAATATACAGTGTTCCCTTGATTTTCGTGGGTTCGAACTTCGTGAAACGTCGATACCACGGTTTTTCAAAAACATTAGTTAAAAAAATACTTCGCGGGTTTTTTTCCTATACCACGGTTTTTCCCACCTGGTGAAGTCATACGTCATCACCAAACTTTCGTCTGCTTTTAGTAAATATTTTTTCAATAAACTTTAATAAATAAGCATGGTGAGTAATAATCTAAATGGTTGCTAAGGGAATGGGAAATTGAAATTTATGGGTTTAAAGTGTTAAGGGAAGGTTTGTGATACTGTTCATAGCCAAAAATAGTGTATTTACTTCCGCATCTCTACTTCGCGGAAATTCAACTTTCGCGGGCGGTCTCGGAACGCATTCCCCGCGAAAAGCGAGGGAACACTGAATATCATAAAATCAAGCATGACTCACTTACCAATGCCTTGCTTAGCAGAAGTCATGCTGGATCCAATTTTGTGGGGGGAACCCCTCCTCGGGAGACCCTCCCCACCGCAGCTGCCCCCAACTCATTGAAAAGCAATGAACGGTCACTTACATTGGTCTCCTGTCCATTCGATGACTCTGGTGGGCCCAGGAAGTTCAAAGAGATGCAGGTCATTGTATCTAAGCAAGATGAATAGCGTTAGCATTTAGACTTATATACCGCTTCATAGTGCTTTTAAAGCCCTCTGTAAGCAGTTTACAAAATCAGCATATTGCCCCCAAACAATCTGGGTCCTCGCTTTACCCATTTCGGAAGGATGGAAGGCTAAGTCAACTTTGAGTCGGTGGTGAGATTTGAACTGCTGAACTACAGCTAGCAGTTAGCTGAAGTAGCCTGCAGTGCTACACTCTAACCACTGCACCACCCCCAGCTTTTGGGGAGAGGGAAGGCATTTTCAAGAACGGAAAAGGAAAATGTCACTGGCTTGAATCAATTCTGTATCCCAATGAAGGCAGCAATGCTCCATCTTACATAGAAACATAGAAGATTGACAGCAGAAAAAGACCTCCTGGTCCATCTCGTCTGCCCTTATACTATTTCCTGTATTTTATCTTAGGATGTGTTTATCCCAGGCATGAGTCTTCGGAGAGGGGCAGCATACAAATCTAATAAATAACAATAATAATAATAATAAAATTCAGTTACTGTGGATTTACCAACCATGTCTGCTGGAAGTTTCTTCCAAGCCTCTACTACTCTTTCAGTAAAATAATATTTTCTCACGTTGCTTCTGATCTTTCCCCCAACTAACTTCAGATTATGCCCCCTCGTTCTTGTGTTCACTTTCCTACTAAAACACTTCCCTCCTGAACCTTATTTAACCATTTAACATATTTAAATGTCTCCCCCTTACCCCTTTCCCTTCTGTCCTCCAAAAACCAAAATAGGAGGCTTACAGGCCTCTCTCATCTTTTTAAGTGGGAGAACTTAATACACCAGCCTCACTGTATATACCAAGAGTAATGGATATGAAATTGAGAAGTATTAATGATTATACATTGCTCAAAAAGATAAAGGGAACACTTAAACAACAGAATATAACTCCAAGTAAATGAAACTTCTGTAAAATCAAACTGTCCACTTAGGAAGCATCACTGATTGACAATTTCACATGCTGTTGTGCACATTCAAGTTTATACAGAATAAGTATTCAATGAGAATATTTCATTCATTCAGATCTAGGATGTGTTATTTGAGTGTTCCCTTTATTTTATTTTTTTGAGCAGTATATTTAGTAGATGATATTTGTTTATTAAGTTGGATTGAAGTATAGAAGTAATTTTTTTAAAAATTGCAACTAGAATTATCCACTCAGGGAAGGATTTAGAGCAGTAGTTCTCAAACTCGAGGCGGCTAACAACATATAAAATAACAATATATAACATCCTGAATCCAATCAGGGGCAATTAGGTGTTAGCCCCATGGCCAACGAAATGAGAATATGTTGTGTGATTGAACTGGTATGATGGTTTTTAAATATTGGATTTTTAGAGTGTAATTTTAAATTTAATTAGATTTGTCATTCTGCTGTATTGTTATATGATATGCTGTCAGCCGCCCCGAGTCCTCAGAGAAGGACGGCATTCAAATCTAATAAATAAATAAAAGGTTTAGAAAGCTTAGAACTACGTCACCTTAAACACGATCTATGCATAGCCCATAAAATCATCTACTACAATGTCCTTCCTATCAACGACTACTTCAGCTTCAACCACAACCACACACGAGCATGCAACAGATATAAACCTAATGTAAACCGCTCCAAACTCGACTGCAGGAAATACAACTTTAGTAACTGAGTAGTTGATGCATGGAACTCACTACCTGACTCTGTAATATCATCACCCAACCCCCAAAACTTTACCCTTAGACTAATCACTGTTGATCTCTCCCAATTCCTAAGAGGTCAGTAAGGGGCGTGCATAAGTGCACCAGCGTGCCCTCCGTCCCCTGTCCTAATTTTTCTTTTAATTTTTTTACTAGTATCATGTATGTGAATATTATTATAGCTTTACGTACCCCCAATACGCACTTGACCAAACAGATAAATAAAAATAAAATAAGACCATAAAAATACTCATACCCATTCAATTCAAGTTAGTCAGTCATAAGTAGGAGGAAATGGGTGATAGGTATGTACCTGATGTTATGTCATGTCAAATGTCATCTTATGTCAAATGGTGGAAGGTCTTAAGCATAAAACTTATCAGAAAAGACTTAATGAACTCAATCTGTATAGTCTGGACGACAGAAGGGAAAGAGGGGACATGATTGAAACATCATTTAAATACGTTAAAGCAGAGGTCCCCAACCTTTTTTGCACCAGGGACCGGCTTTAAGCTAGACCAATTTTCCACGGCCCGGGGGGGGGGGGGAGCATTGGTCATATGGGGGTGGGTTTATGGAGGGGTGGAGCTTAGTGACGCAGCCCTCCACTCTTCTCCACACGGCGGGGAGAATCAGGAGGCTCCTTTGGCGGCTGGGGGCTGCCTGGCTTTGTGATTTTGGCTGGGGGGGGGGGGAGTTAGGAAGGTCCTACTTCTCCACCCCCCAGCCAAAAATTCAAAGCCTATCTGCTGGATACGGGCGATGAGTGGGACAGAGCGGCGCGGAAGCCTCTTGCAGCAGCTGCTACAGCCACCGGCTTCCGCGCCACTCGTCCCACCCATCGCCCGTATCCAGCAGAAGCTGCTGTCTGAGTGCTCTTGGCCGGCGGGATTCAAAGTGCTGGGGTGGGGGGTGTCCCGACAGCCCCCCCACCCCAGTGCTTCGCCTCCCGCTGGGACACCCCCCACCCCAGCACTTTGAATCCCACCGGCCAAGAGCACTCGGGCAGCAGCTTCTGCTGGATACGGGCAATGGGTGGGACGAGCGGCGCGGAAGCCTCGTGCAGCAGCTGCCACAGCCACCGGCTTCGCCGCCGCTCGTCCCGCTCATTGTCCGTGTCTGGCAGAAGTTGCTGCCCGAGTGCTCTTGGCCGGCGGGATTCAAAGTGCTGGGGTGGGGGGTGTCCCAGCGGGAGGCGAAGCACTGGGGTGGGGGGGCTGTCAGGACACCCCCCACCCCAGCACTTTGAATCCCGCCAGCCAAGAGCACTCGGGCAGCAGCTTCTGCCAGACACGGGGAATGAGCGGGACGAGCGGCGCCGAAGCCGGTGGCTGTGGCAGCTGCTGCAAGAGGCTTCCGCGCCGCTCTGTCCCACTCATCGCCCGTATCCAGCAGATAGGCTTTGAGTTTTTGGCTGGGGGGGGACTTAGGAAGGTCCTACTTCTCCCCCCCCCAGCCAAAAACTCAAAGCCTATCTGCTGGATACGGGCGATGAGTGGGACAGAGCGGTGCGGAAGCCTCTTGCAGCAGCTGCCACAGCCACCGGCTTCCGCGCCGCTCGTCCCGCTCATCGCCCGTATCCAGCAGATAGGCTTTGAGTTTTTGGCTGGGGGGGGGAGAAGTAGGACCTTCCTAACTCCCCCCCCCCAGCCAAAATCACAAAGCCAGGCAGTCCCCAGCCGCCAAAGGAGCCTCCTGATTCTCCCCGCCCTGCCCGACGCCCCACCCTGTCCTGTATAATGTCCTCTGCCGGGAGGGCAGCGGCGCCGCGGACCGGCTGGAAAACCCCAACGGCCCGGTCCCGGTCCGCGGACCGGCGGTTGGGGACCTCTGCGTTAAAGGGTTAAATAAGGTTCAGGAGGGAAGTGTTTTTTTAATAGAAAAGTGAACACAAGAACAAGGGGGCACAATCTGAGGGTAGTTGGGGGAAAGATCAGAAGCAAGGTGAGAAAATATTTTTTTACTGAAAGAGTAGTAGATGCTTGGAACAAACTTCCAGCAGATGTGGTTGGTAAATCCACAGTAACTGAACTTAAACATGCCTAGGATAAACATATATCCATCCTAAGATAAAATACAGGAAATAGTATAAGGGCAGACTAGATGAACCAGGAGGTCTTTTTCTGCAGTCAATCTTCTATGTTTCTATGTATGTTTTTGATGTGGAGAAAGATTTAAAAAAACATTTTTTTAAAAAAAAAGCCGGTGGGGGAGGAGAGGAGGGGAGGCGGGAGGGGCAGACTTGGGGAGGGGCTTCAGCACCCCACCACCACCAAGAGCCCCTCCCTCCTAGGCAAAGATGCAAAGGGTTGCAAAAGCCTCTCCAGCCGGCATGGGTCCTCAAACTTGGCGACTGGTGGACTTCAACTCCCAGAATTCTCCAGCCAGCTTAGCTGGCTAGAGAATTCTGGGAGTTGAAGTCCACTAGTCTTAAAGTTGCCAAGTTTGAAGACCTCTGCTCCACAGACAACGAGGTGGAACTCCCATCGCGCTGGAGCATGGGTGGGGAGCGCAATTGGCTAGGGAGGATGGGTTGCATTCCCCTCCTGCCTCCCCGGGCCAAGGAAGGCGACTCACAGCCTCAGGGAGTCCATCAACCACGCTTCCTCCTCCTCCTCCTCTTTCTCCATCACAGCTGCGGCCATGTGAGCCTTCGGGTAAACGAGTAACGTCATCTCTTCCGGGGGCAGGAATACAAGCTCCGCCCCTTCTCAGTCTCTTCCTCTCCCCCCCCCCAAGACGCCCCTCCTGTCTTTCCCAGATCAGGCCAGGAGGTGGCAGCAGAGAGCGTGTGAGAGAGCTCGTCCGGCGGTGTAGAATAGATAGAATAGAATTCTTTATTGGCCAAGTGTGATTGGACAAACAAGGAATTTGTCTTTGGTGCAGATGCTCTTAGTGTACATAAAAGAAAATATAGATTTGTCAAGAATCCTAAGATACAACACAATGATTGTCATAGGGGTCAAATAAGCAATAAAGAAACAATATTAATAAAAATCTTAGGATACAAGCAGCAAGTTACAGTCATAGGGTCCTAAGTGGGAGGAAAAGGATGATAGGAATGAGAAAAAACTAGTAGAAATAGAAGTGCAGACATAATAAAAAGGTTGACAGAGTTGAGGGAATTAGTAGGTTGTCGCTTTGTGCATTGGCTGTGGACAATGGGGTTTGTGATCTGGTCCGGGCCAGCGTTAGCCAAGATTCTGTACGCCTGCGGGCAGAAGGGACTGACTCATTGGGTTTGGCACAATACACGCAGGAACACTCACCTAAAGTTAACTCTATCTTAAGTATTCCTGGAATAAAATGTACAGTTTGTCTCTCCTTGCAGGAAAGACTGGACTTCTTCCCTCCTGTCTTGTGAATGAATGCAGTGGATCAACCTTTCATTCGATTCAATTAATTCAATTCAATTAATTTAATTCATTCAATTCAATTTAATTTAATTTAATTAGGAATAGAGCTGGAAAGGGACCTAAGATGTCTTCTAGTCCAACCCCCTAATATACATAACACTGCTCAAAAAAACAAAGGGAACACTTAAACAACACAATATAACTCCAAGTAAATCCAACGTCTGTGAAATCAAACTTTCTACTTAGGAAGCAACACTGATTGACAATCAATTTCACCAGTGAAGGGCTACCAAAATTTTTACTACCATACTGTGGGCGTGGGTTATGCAGGACGCCCTACATTTTCTTTCAACATCTTTCTGTGCAAATTGAGTGCTCTGGGCTGGAGCTTTATTTTCGCTACCTCACTGCGTTTCCCAGCTCCA
The DNA here is from genome assembly GCF_031021105.1 of Erythrolamprus reginae. Classification (NCBI taxonomy): domain Eukaryota; kingdom Metazoa; phylum Chordata; class Lepidosauria; order Squamata; family Dipsadidae; genus Erythrolamprus; species Erythrolamprus reginae. The sequence goes on from NC_091950.1 coordinate 229,819,318, forward strand.
ACCGGGCAGCAGCCTACCCCTGAATTTCACATGCTGTTGTGCAAATGGAATGATTGTGCAAATGAAATATTCAATGAGAATATTCATTCAGATCTAGGATGTGTTATTTGAGTGTTCCCTTTATTTTTTGGAGCAGTATATTTCCTACAGTCGAGTTCGGAGCAGTTTACTTTAAGTATCTGTTGTGTGCTCGTGTGTTGTTGTGGTTGAAACTGAAGTAGTCGTTGACAGGAAGGACGTTGTAGCAGATGATTTTATAGGCTATGCTTAGATCGTGTTTGAGGTGACATAGTTCTTAGCTTTCTAAGCCTAGGATTTCAAGTCTGGTTGCGATATACTGTTGCAAGTAGAGGAGTGGAGGACTCTTCTTGTAAAATATCTCTGGATGCTTTCTAATGTATTTATGTCCCAAATACAGTGTGGGTTCCAGACAGATGAGCTTGTATTCAAGGATTGGTCTGGTGAAAGTTTTGTATGCTTTGGTTAGTAGAGTGATATTATTTATTATTATTATTATTATTATTATTATTATTATTATTATTATTATTATTATTATTATTTATTAGATTTGTATGCCGCCCCTCTCCATAGACTCGGGGCGGCTTACAGCAATAATAAAAACAATATATAATGACAAATCTAATAGTTAGAATCTAAAATAACAATACATTTAAAAAGTCTAAAAAAAAAAAAGCAAGAAACCCCAATATATGAAAACATACATACACAAAGAACTACATAGGCAGGGGGAGATGTTTCAGTTCCCCCACGCTTGACGACAGAGGTGGGTTTTAAGGAGTTTACGAAAGGCAAGGAGGGTGGGGGCAGTTCTAATCTCTGGAGGGAGCTGATTCCAGAGGGTCGGAGCCGCCACAGAGAAGGCTCTTCCCCTGGGTCCCACCAAATGACATTGTTTAGTTGATGGGACCCGGAGGAGACCAACTCTGTGGGACCTAACCAGTCGCTGGAATTCGTGCGGCAGAAGGCGGTCTCGTAGATACCCTGGTCCGGTGCCATGAAGGGATATTACCGGGGAAGAAGCTACGTAGGGTATACGTAGGGTATAGGAAGCATCTTTGGGTATCTATGAAAGTAGCTGCTTGCTGATTTTAAGAATGGCTCTATTAAGCCAACATTTATATAAAATGATTTAGATGGACTAACTCTGGTTGAAGCTAATTCATGGCTTGCTTGCCAAAATGTCTTACTAGTTTGCTACTAAAATTAAATGGGCCAGGCCCTCTCATGTAAAGGCAACCAGAGGATTGGTTTTTCCCCAAAATTTCAGGTTCAAGCTAAATCCAATCCATTTTTTGTGACATCACTTGCTCCTCTGAATCTCATTGGCTGGAGGACCATGGCAAGTGTCAACATTTCCAGCATTGTTGACTATTCTGGATGGCAGCACTTGCAAGATCAGGTTCAAAATATCCAGATAAGAAAGAAAAAGCGACTGTAAAATTGTTTTATTTAGTATTTGTTGTGGTTCAGTCTGGGACCCCTCCGGGAATGGCTGACCTTCTGTCGGTTTCCAGCTCAGAGGGAGAGGCTGAGGAACAGGAGGTGCAGACTGACGAGGAAGAGGAATCCCAGGCTGGAGAAGAAGGACAGCCAGAGTCCCACCAGGGGGAGCTCTCCCCAGCAAGCAGCCTGGATTCCTTAGGGGAAAATGCTCAAGACATCATAGATATGCGACAAAGGAGAGCTAATCAGAGACGGACTCAATTGGCTAAGTATTTCCAGCATTAGAGGTCACAGCTGGGTTTGGGTGTGGTGCTTTTGGGAATGGTTAAAAGGCGGACCCACCCTTCCTGGCTTGTGGAGTTTTATCTTGGAGATTCGTGAGACCTGTCTGTGAACTTTGGTGGCTTACAATCCTGGTTTGTGCCTTGGACTATTGAAACCTTGGGGGGGGGGGGTGCCAGCAAGAAGCTTGTGGTATTGACTGGACATCAGGACCCTGCTGTAACGTATTCTAGCCTGTCTGTTGTGAAGACAGGTTTTCCTTTGTGCTTATTTTTTCCAGCTATAAAATACTTTTGGCTTTTACCAGAGTGTCTGGCTGTTTTTTCAGTTGGTGTTGAGGTCTGGGAAAACCCAGACAGAACAGTATTTACTTGTATAGGGGGCGAGGTTAGAAAAGTGGGGTTCAACACTACAGTAAAGAAGTGGTCATACCTGCTTCAGTAGAAACCTCCACACCCTGGACTTAATCGCACCATCTACCATGGAAAAGGTACACAGAGTGAAGGGCTACCAAAATTATTACTATCACATTGTGGCCGTGGCTTATTTTGTGGGTGTGGCTTGCCAGCCATGTGACCAGGTGGGATTGGCTTGACAATCATGTGACCGGGAGGTGGCTTAAAGATCATGTGACTGGCTTAAAGGTGGCCAACTTGATGTCACTCAATTCAAGGGTTTGGGTTAGAGTGCCTGGTCTCTCCTTCCCTCAAAGAGATACAATTTCCCTATATATTTACTATTACTAAACTTCCAAACTATACTATTTAATTCTGTTTATATATGCCAAATGTGCGCATACTTATTACACACAGGCACACAAAAATATACATTATCTACTATATCAATTGTATGTGTATGTACATACCAGGAGTGGGCTACCATTCCCATCCCTACTTGAACGGGCTGGGAGCATGTCCCTGCTTCCGCCCTTGTGTGTGCATGCATGCGCGCAAGTGCGATTTCTGGTTTTTTTCATTTCTGTGCATGCGCAGAAGCCAAAAAACCTCTGAAAATTGTGCTCGCGCGCACTCCTGGCCCGTTCCAGTAACCCAGAGGGAAGCAGGGGGCATGCTTCTGGGCCGTTCCAGTAACCTAGCTCCGGTGGCGATGCCGGGCGTACACATGCCACTGGCGCTTCCCCGGACCTACGCCTGCCCTGCCGTAAGCACTGCCTTCCCCGCCACTCGCCACTCGCTTGCCTCCCACACCGGCTCCCCCCACTTCCAGCACTGCCACCATTCACTCCAAGAGCGAGAGGCGAGTGAGTGAATGGCAGCAAGCAGGCGGTTACCGGTGGACAAACGGTGGCGGGCAGTGCCGAGCGGGCACTTACTTGTTTGCCCATTTCCACGCGGATGGTGAGCCGGCGTGAGAGGCAAGCAAGGGACAAACGGCAGGGGAAGGCAGTGCTCATGGTGGGGCAGGGCAGGCGTAGGTCCGGGGAAATGCCGGTGGCGCATGCACATATATGCATGCCCAGCATCACCACTGGAGCTACACTATGCGCTACATGGCCGCCACCGGAACAGCGTTCCCTACTGTTTAGGCTGGGGCCCATCACTGGTAGACACACACATCTCTTCTAAAATTATACACATTCAACCTCATTTAGTGCAATAGGAAAAACATACCCGGAGCCCAGAAGGGAAAAAAAGAAAAAAATTCAAAATTTTTCTACTAGTTCTGCCTACCTGACTAAAAATTTTCTACTTGTTCTGCATAACTGACCATACCCGCAGGAGTCCATCACTGGATACACACCTCCATAAGGGGTCGGGAGTCAGCCAGCTAACAATAATGTGCACTAAAAAACATCTGTAAATTAGGAGCCCAAACACTGACCTCAAAATATCCCAGTTTGATTGCCGTGGTGACCCCAAAGGTAGAAATTACTAGTTACAAATACTTAATATTAGGTCACTTGATAGTCATAGTCAATAGTATGGTTGACAAATTATGTCTTCAACATAACAAATAAATATATGTACGTAGTGAGAGAAAATATTAATTGATGATAAGCAAATAACTATATCTATGTGCATATAAAGAACACTACTGAAACTGAATATGTTTTATATGTTGTTTGACTTTCAGATCACAGAGAGAGAACATAAAGGTAGTACTCCTTACATTTTGTATTTTTTTGAATTTTATTGAATTTACTGACGGCGCGCGACTCATATACTGTAAACCAAAATCAGCAAAGTTTGGTAGCAATAGGGGTTGCTGATTTTCTTGCTAAGTACTTGTATTTCAATTCAGTGTTAAGATGACTGGCTTGGTGCAGTGTAACACTTGTTTGGCTGTTGTGTTCCGTAGTACCTTGTGGAACTTGGGGTGCTGCCCTCTTTGCATAAGGACATCTAGTTTCTATGGCGAGATCTCTAGATTGCAGTCCTTAGTTTGTAGCTTGCAGGCAGAAGTGGAAATTTTGTCCCAGCCACGTGCTGTAATGCAGCCATGTGTGCAGCCTCCACTTCCACAGCACCCCCCCCCCCCCCCCCGAGGAGGAGGGCTGTGTGGACAACTGTCTGTAACGGAAGATTACGTGCAGTCGAGCAAAAACATAGCAATTTCCGTCTCTCTGTATCAAATTCCTATAATGTTCTTGCAGATTTAAATAGTAAGGCTGTTGTAGGTATTAGCAAGGCCCCTCAGGCGGAGAATGAGGGGATATTCAAAGGAGAAGTTGTTGTAAATGAGGTGCATAGTGTCACCAATCCATCAAGTGCAGTTAGTAGAAATAAAAAGAGGACACATTTTCTTGTGGGTGACTCGACTGTTAGAGGTGTTGATTTGGGACTGAGTAAGGATGTGGTGAAGGTGATGAGGTGTCTCCCAGGGGCCACTGCCAGCAGGGAGAGGAGGCGGATTACAAACATTGTCAAGGCTGTGAGTAAAGGTAATAATGTGGATGTGGTGGTGCATCTTGGCACAAATGATTTGTGCCAGAGAAATGTTAATGTAGTAAAAAGAGATTTTCAATGTCTAAGTGTGGAGCTGGGTAAAATAACTGATTCAGTGACTTTCTCAGAGGTATTACCAGTTTGTGGCCAGGAGGATAAAACAACTTGTATCAGAGTTTAATGTGTGGTTAAGGCAGTGGTGTAAAGCTGAAGGTTTTGGCTATGTAAGTCATGATGTCAGTAGGTGGTCTAATAGGGAATTGTTTAAGAGGGATGGTTTGCATCCATCATACAGAGGTACCCAGGTGCTCGGTGAGGAATTCAGAACTTTTTTGGACAGGCATTTAAACTAGGTAAAGGGGACAGAGATGTAACTGATGTGGATGATTTCTGTCCCCAACCAATGAGGATAAATCAGTTTCTGGAAGCTTATGAAAAGGGAGCTGTAAATAGAAAAGATGTAGTTGTTGATGATAAGGGGCAAACTAATAATGAAAATAATGTTCTTCGGGTAATGTGCACGAATGCTCGAAGCTTGAGTAACAAGCTCTGTGAGTTAATGGCCATAATATCTAGAGATAATTTGGATCTGGTTGCCATAACTGAGACATGGTTTAAGGATTCTAATGAATGGGAAATATCCATACCAGGATATATACTGTATAGAAAGGATAGAATAGAGAGAAAGGGAGGTGGAGCAGCCATTTATGTTAAAGAAAGTCTAAAAACAACACTAATTCACAATACGTGTAAAGATCTGGAGACTCTCTGGATTTGCATGCAAAATTAAGACAGTTCTGTCATTAGAATTGGGGTGATCTATAGGCCTCCAGGGCAATCTGAGGAATATGACAACAAGATGGTGGATGAAATTACCCAAATGGCAGTAAAGGGAAATATTGTGGTTATGGGTGATTTCAACATGCCTGATGTTGACTGGAATATCCCCAGCGCCCTTACATGCAAAAGTAAGAATATAGTAGAGGCCTTTACAGGAGCAGCTCTGGCACAGTTGGTTAAGACACCAACTAGAGGGGAGAATATTCTAGATTTAGTTTTTACGAATGGGAATTGGGTTTCAGAGGTCAAGGTGGGAGAAAATTTAGGTTGCAGTGACCATCTATGTTTGTGGTTTGATGTAAAAACTGACTGTGAGCAATCCTATACTGCAACCAAAGTATTGGATTTCAGAAAAACAAATTTTAATGCAATGGGGGAATATTTAAATAATGAATTAAAGGGGAGGGATAAAATGGCAGGAGCGAGCACCCAGTGGACTGTATTAAAAAAGGCCATCTTAAAAACCACAGGACTGTATGTAAGGCAAATAACTAAAGGTAAAAGGAAGAAGAAACCGCTATGGTTTAGCAATGATGTAAGAAGCTATAGTCAATGAAAAAAAGGCTGCCTATAGGAGGTATAAAGAGTCTGGAAGTATAGCTGATAGAGAGGTGTATAAAATGAGACAGAAGGAGGCGAAACAGATAATACATACTGCTAAAGCCTCAAAAGAGGAAGAAATTGCCAAATCTGTAAAGAAGGGGGATAAAACCTTCTTCAGATATATTAGTGATAGGAAGAAGAAAAACTGCAGCATCACGAAGCTTAGTACCGGGAATAATACATGCATTGATGGGAATAAGGAGATTGCTGACCATTTCAATAGCTACTTCTGTTCAGTTTTCTCAAAAGACACCTTACAAAATAATACTATAGAGGGATATAGCATTGCTTCCAACTGTACGGATTCAGCTCCAGTGATCTTAGAAGCCGATGTCTTAGAAGAACTTGAACGATTAAAGATAAATAAGGCAATGGGTCCAGATGGCATCCACCCCAGAGTTCTTAAAGAACTCAGATCTGTCATTGCTACCCCCCTGACTGATTTGTTTAACCAATCCCTGTTAACAGGAGATGTTCCTGAGGATTGGAGAATGGCCAGTGTTGTGCCTATCCACAAGAAGGGCAGTAGAGAAGAAGCTGGTAACTACAGGCCAGTTAGCTTGACCTCAGTTATAGTTAAAATGATGGAGACTCTACTCAAAAAGAGGATAAATCAGTACCTAAAAAACAATAACTTATTGGACCCAAATCAGTATGGCTTTACTGAAGGCAATTCATGTCAGACTAATCTCATTGATTTCTTTGACTATGTCACAAAGGTGTTGGATCAAGGTGGTGCCGTGGATATTGCCTTTCTGGACTTCAGCAAAGCCTTTGATACGGTTCCACATAAAAAGCTGATAGATAAATTAGTGAAGATTGGACTTAATCCCTGGATAGTTCAGTGGATTTCAAGCTGGCTGAAGCATAGACATCAGAGAGTCATTGTTAATGGCGAGTATTCTGAGCAGAGACAGGTTACAAGCGGTGTGCCACAAGGGTCTGTTCTGGGTCCTATTCTTTTTAATATGTTTGTGAGTGACATAGGGGAAGGTTTGGTAGGGAAGGTTTGCCTATTTGCCGATGACTCTAAAGTGTGCAATAGGGTTGATATTCCTGGAGGCGTCTGTAATATGGTAAATGATTTAGCTTTACTAGATAAATGGTCAAAGCAATGGAAACTGCAGTTTAATGTTTATTTATTATTTGGATTTGTATGCCGCCCCTCTCCGAAGACTCGGAAACTCCGAAGTTTCCAAATGTAAAATAATGCACTTGGGGAAAAGGAATCCTCAATCTGAGTATTGCATTGGCAGTTCTGTGTTAGCAAAAACTGAAAGGGACTTTAGCCTACCTGGACTCCGAGAACAAGATGTTCCTCAAAGACAAGGAATGCATCAAAGAGCAGCAGAGGTCTCTCAGGGAGACAATGGGTTACCTGAAGTCCGCCATAGAACACTTGCAGATAACTGTGGAGGACATCCGAGAAAGGTTGGACCAGGCCAACACGGTGATCCAGGAATTAGTGCTGCAGAACAAGTCTTTGGTGAAAGCCAACGAAGAACTCCACCAGGAAATGCAGGAGGTCACCAGCCAGGTGGCCGTCTTCAAAGAGAACCAGCCCGCCCAAGAGAATGAACTCAAACAGATGCGGAACCTTCCTTCGGAGGTTCAAAACTACCTGCATAACCTGAAGGACAAACTGGCGAGGATGGAGCACAACTACCACGTGGAGAGAATCCATTCCGGCCAACTGAAGGACAAAGCCACAAATCTTCAGACAGTCCAAGACGACCGGAAGAAGTGCATCAAAGACCTGCAGAAGCAACAGGACCTCTGTGTCCAACAGGCCTCCTCTGGACAGCTGGACCAGACGCCAATAGGCATCTCGACGCATGAACAACTGGAGCTCAGGCTGGTGGGAGATGAGTCAAAGGGGAAAAAAGGTTCGGGATTGGTTGTGGACAGCAGCCAAAATCCTGATGATGTTCCTGCTTGGCTGTGCTCTATTCCTTGGCCTTGTCTTTGCATACACACATTTTGTTAATCCATTTTTCATCTCAGAGACAATTCTGGTGCTGCTCAGTGACCAGAGCATTGACCGACTTGTGCATTGTTTCTCCCCTTATCTCGAGAGCAGAAATGAGGTCCTTTTACCATTTTGATAAGCAAAAGGAATCCTGGGTTGTATATTTGAAGAACCCTCGTATATGTATACCTACGTATAACTGTTAATTAATTTTTCATCTCAGAGACAATTCTGGTGCTGCTCAGTGACCAGAGCATTGACCGACTTGTGCATCGTTTCTCCCCTTATCTCGAGAGCAGAAATGAGGGCCTTTTACCATTTGGATAAGCAAAAGGAATCCTGCGTTGTATATTTGAAGAACCCTCGTATATGTATACCTACATATGTTAATCCATTTTTCATCTCAGAGACAATTCTGGTGCTACTCAGTGACCAGAGCATTGACCGACTTGTGCATCGTTTCTCCTCTTATCTCGAGAGCAGAAATTAGGGTTAGGGTTGGGGTTAGGGATGGACAGGAACTCTGCCCCATGAAGATTAGAGGTGGGTGCACAGCACTGGGCCATTTTTAAGGGGCTGGAAGGGTGTCTGATATCCATCAACACAACGAAGCCGCCCGAGGAGAGACGGGCAATCAGTGGGTCCCTCCAGAACCCACTCCTGAACACCAGTTCCGCCCCTCTGTCTGGGCCCAAGGAGTCCGAGCCTTCTCAAGCACTCCCAGAATCCCCTGCTGTTGCCGGAAGTCCACAAGGAACAGCTGCCCTTTGGCACTGCACACCACAGCGGTAGCTTCATCCAGGAAATCCAGACTGGCGATTTGGTCAGGGCTGGCAGAGGCTGCAAGAAGAAAAGAAGAATTGAGTTGGAACTCAGGGGTAGGCAAAGCTGGCTCTTCTATGACAGGTGGACTTCAACTCCCAGAATTCCTGAGCTAGCATGACTGTGCTCAGGAATTCTGGGAGTTGAAGTCCACGAGTCATAGAAGAGCCAACTTTGCCTACCCCTGAGTTGGGTAATGGGAGAGAATTCTGGCACCGAGAAACAAGTTTCTCCACCTCCTGCCGCATGAATCCCAATGACCAGTTAAGTCCCACAGAGTCAGCCTTCTCCAGGTCCTGTCAACTAGACAATGTTGCCTGGCGGTACCTAGGGGAAGAGCCTTCTCGGTGGGGGCCCCGACCTTCTGTAATCAGCTACCCCCGGAGATTTGTACTGCCCCCACCTTCCTCACCTTTCGTAAGAGTCTTAAGACTCATTTTCATGCCAGGCTTGGGCAGAATAGAATAGAATAGAATAGAATATTATTGGCCAAGTATGATTGGACACACAAGGAATTTGTCTTGGTGCATATGCTCTCAGCGTACATAAAAGAAAAAGATACATTTGTCAAGAATCATGTGGAACAACACTTAATGATTGTCATAGGGGTCAAATAAGCAACGAAGAAACAATATTAATAAAAATCTTGGGATACAAGTTACAGTCATACAGTCCTAAGTGGGAGGAAAAGGGTGATAGGAATGATGAGAAAAAACTAGTAGAAATAGAAGTGCAGATTTAGTAAAAAGCCTTAAAAAGGCCTTAGCCCCTGGCCAACAAATGTTTGTATGGTTGCTGTATGAATGGGTGTGATTGATTTTAATATAACCAGGGATTTTAGATAGTTATGTAATTTTAATTTAATTGGATTTAATCTTACTGTAACCTACTGTTTTTTATATGCTGTAAGCCGCCCGGAGTCTTCGGAGAGGGACGGCATAGAAATCAAATCAAATCAAATCAAATCAAATCAAATCAAATCAAAAAATAATGCCTCCTCCAAAAAAACTTAATGTTGAGCCAATTATGAGAAGACGACAGGTTCTAGCCTCTAAGCATGAAAGCCAGCTTGAGAAGAGGCAAAAAAATCTTGAACACCCTGCTCTTATCTAGAAAAGTTCATAAGTAGAAGCGTTCGTAGGCAGAGGTACCACTGTATTTTAGAGAGAGTTTTCAAGCAAACTGCCTACCAGCGACCCAAGGACTTTTCTCTGATTCAATTTCCGTCATTTGTAGATTGCATATTCTTTGCCCGTGGAGGACGCAGGACGGTTTGGCACAGCTGGTTGCAATTTTGGACCAGGAAGTATCTTCTATCTTTGTGGGGGAGATGACCCTCAGTAGCTTCATCATATCTAGGGTGGAGGACAGGAAGAAATAAAAATTTCCACAAGACCTCATTTTACATTATAAGTAGTTCTCGGTTTAGGAACAGATTTGGAAAAAAAATTATGGTGTGTGTGTTTTCCAAGGAGTAGACTGGCAAACATGTCAGAGATGTACAAACATCATCAAATGAGAAGGGGGGTTGGACTAGATGATCTACAAGATCCCTTCCAGCTCAATTAATCTGTAATCTAAAACTTCTTTGGGGAAAGTGGTTTTTTTTTAGTGGCTTTCATTCAATTTCATCAATAGCAATAGCATTTAGACTTGTATACTGCTTCATAGTGCTTTTAAAGCCCTCTCTAAGCGGTTTACAGAATCAACAAGTTGCCCCCAACAATCTGGGTCTTCATTTTACTCACCTCAGAAGGATAGGAGGCTGAATCAACCTTGAGCCGGTGGTGAGATTTGAACTGCAGAACTACAGCTAGAAGTTAGCTGAAGTAGCCTGCAGTGCTGCACTCTAACCACTGCACCACCCCGGTCCAGATATTCCTTCAAAATTTCAGATATCCCTTCAAAATTCATAGAATTACAGGGTGCATTCCAAAAGTAATGCACTTTTAAAAAAAGTAATTTATTAAACAGATTTGCGCAAACACTTAAAAATTTTCAAAGTCCTGTCCTTGGGTCTCTACACATTTTTTCTAGTGACTCTGCCATGACCGGTACGTGCCCTGGAAAGCATCTTCAGGGACCTCTCATAAGGTCTTCGTCACAGCTGATTGGATCTCTTCTATGGACAAAAAATGGGTTCCTTTCAGGGATGGGAACAGAAAGAAGTCTGCTGGGCTGACGTCAGAACTATGGGGGTGGGGGTAGCATTGGCACCTGGTGTTTTGCCAGGAACCCGTGGACTCGTAGCGCGTTGTGGCAAGGCACGTTTTTCGTCCATAGAAGAGATCCAATCAGCCGTGATGAAGACCTTGTGAGAGGTCCCCAAAGACGCCTTCCAGGGCGCATACCGGTCATGGCAGAGTCGCTGGCAAAAATGTGTAGAAGCCCAAGGACAGTACTTTGAAGAATTTTAAGTGTTTGTGCAAATCTGTTCAATAAATTACTTTTTAAAAAATTGCATTACTTTTGGGACGCACCCTGTAGCATTGTTTATGTCAGTGTGTCTCAGAGCTAGCTGGGGAATTCTGGGAATTGAAGTCCACTGCGTTTTTGAGTTTCAAACACTGGTTCGTGCAAACAGTTGTGAGGAATTTACATTATGGAAAAGGACACGGGTGTCTTCTTTAGAAGAGCAACTAATTAAATTGTGGGAACGAGAAAACTTTTCATCCTTGTCCCTGCAAACTCTTGAGTAGGGTCTGGCCTTCCCAAAGTTGAAACCCAGTTAAGAAGTGTTGTTGTTTCTTAGAGGCTCACCTGTTTCATCTGGTTCAGTTCGCCAAACTTGTAGTACACTGTCCGGTGGCCCACTGGTTACCAACAAGCTGAAAGCACAAATCAATTAGAAACAGAGCAGTGAAGATACCGTATTTTTCGGTATAAGATGCACTTTTTTCCCTACTAAAAGAGAGTGATAATTTGGGTGCTTTTTAAACACTGAATGTAACCCTGCCCAGCCTCTCAAACTGAGCTTTCAGAGGCTGAAATAGCCTCTCAGAGGGAGCTTTGCAAAGCTGAAAAGAACCTCTCAAATGGAGCCTTGCAAAGCTGAAAAAGCAGCATCTGAAATGGAGCTTTGCAAAGCTGAAAAAACAGCCTCTAAAATGGAGTTTCGCAGAGCTGAAAACAACCTTTGAAACGGAGCTCTACAAAGCTGAAAAAGCAGTATCTCAAATGGAGCTTTGCAAAGCTGAAAAAACAGCCTCTAAAACGGAGCTTTGCAGGGTAAAACAACCTCTGAATCGGAGCTTTGCAAAGCTGAAAAAGCAGCAAATGAAAGGAGCTTTGCAAAGCTGAAAAACAGCCTCTAAAATGGAGCTTTGTAGGGCTGAAAACAACCTCTGAAACGGAGCTTTGCACAGCTGAAAAAGCAGCCTCTGAAATGGAGCTTTGCAGAGCTGAAAAAGCAGCCTCTAAAATGGAGCTTTGCAAGGCTGAAAACAATCTCTGAAACGGAGCCTTGCAGAGCTGAAAAAGCAGCTTCTGAAATGGAGCTTTGCAAGGCTGAAAAAACAGCCTCTAAAACGGAGGTTTGCAAGGCTCAAAATAAGCTCTGAAACAGAGCTTTGCAGAGCTGAAAAAAAAGCCTCTAAAACGGAGCTTTGCAAAGCTGAAAAAACAACCTCTCAAATGGAGCCTTGCAAAGCTGAAAAACCAGCTTTGCAAGGTTAATATACCTGTTCCAAACTGTTTGCTAAAGATGCTATCCAGATGGATGCTGGGAGGCATAATTTTTTCTTCTTCTTCCTCCCCAAAAACTAAGGTGCCTCTTACATTACACTCTGGTGTGTCTTACAGTCTGAAAAATACGGTAATTCCTTCTCTATCACACAAAAGGTCCACTTTAAGATGGATGTACTACAACTCCCAGAATTCTGGAAGCTGATGTCCATCTATCTTAAAGCTTGTGAGGTTGAGAAAAGCCGCTATAAACGAGGCTAAACTGAATTGGTGGGTCAGGATGTTGGTGGGCACAATTCTAGCCTGAATGCAAAAGGTGTCCCATCATCCCACTAAGATGCAGCATAGATTTTCCTTGGTTGCATATCTCTCAAAGCCATCCAAGCCAGAACTATCCTCAGATCTTGTCACAATGAGTTCCACAGGCAATGATGTGGTAGAGCAGTGGTTCTCAACCTGGGGATTTGGGGGTCGAAACATCATTTCACAGAGGTCATCTAAGACCAAATGAAAAGACAAATTTCCCATGGTGTTAGGAACTAAAGCTTCTATTCTGGCACCTTGGAACATATTTTTACAATCTGACCAATTAGGCGCTTGACAATGGAGGTGTCCCTCTGACTTTCCTGCCAATCAGCTTAAAGCTCTGTTGGGAGAACTGGCGCTAGACTTATGGTTGGGGGTCACCACGAGGAACTGTATTAAGGGGTCTTGGCATTAGAAAGGTTGAGAAAACCACTGCGGTAGAAAGTCACTATTAATCAAAAACATGGCAACAATTTCAGGTTAATCCAGATCTTTATGTTCAGAAAATGACAGGAAAGCCAAATACACTGCTCAAAAAAATAAAGGGAACACTTAAACAATACAATATAACTCCAAGTAAATCAAACTTATGTGAAATCAATCTGTCCATTTGGGAAGCAACATTGATTCACAATCAATTTCACATGTTTTCATCACACTCAACTTTGTACAGAACGAAGTATTCAATGAGAATATTTCATTCATTCAGATCTAGGATGAGTTCTTTGAGTGTTCCCTTTATTTTTTTGAGCAGTATATTTTGTTTTATAATTCTGTCCCATGAAATATGAGAATTTGGTGACCTTCTGAAAAGGCTCCAGAAAGACTTGACGTGGAGTCTGTTGAATTCACTGAGGGCTCCTGAGATTCATGTTCAGTATCCTTGAACCAGGATGAGTATGAGAAAAACAGATAAGACACATAGAAGGAATGTGCGGTTAATGAGGCAACCTTGAAGTCCTTCGTTCTCTGTATGCTTTATCCTAACTTCCAGGGCAATGTAACCTTTGCAACTCTCTTGCTTGAGATTAATAACAGCCGAGGACTTGATCAGCACATATAGTCCTCAACTTACAGTTTAATGTTTCCAAATGTAAAATAATGCACTTGGGGAAAAGGAATCCTCAATCTGAGTATTATATTGGCAGTTCTGTGTTAGCAAAAACTCCAGAAGAGAAGGATTTAGGGGTAGTGAATTCTGACAGTCTCAAAATGGGTGAGCAGTGTGGTCGGGCAGTAGGAAAAGCAAGTAGGATGCTTGGCTGCATAGCTAGAGGTATAACAAGCAGGAAGAGGGAGATTGTGATCCCCTTATATAGAGCGCTGGTGAGACCACATTTGGAATACTGTGTTCAGTTCTGGAGACCTCACCTACAAAAAGATATTGACAAAATTGAACGGGTCCAAAGACGGGCTACAAAAATGGTGGAAGGTCTTAAGCATAAAACCTATCAGGAAAGACTTAATGAACTCAATCTGTATAGTCTGGAGGACAGAAGGAAAAGAGGGGACATGATCGAAACATTTAAATATGTTAAAGGGTTAAATAAGGTTCAGGAGGGAAGTGTTTTTAATAGGAAAGTGAACACAAGAACAAGGGGACATAATCTGAAGTTAGTTGGAGGAAAGATCAAAAGCAACGTGAGAAAATATTATTTCACTGAAATAGTAGTAGATGCTTGGAACAAACTTCCAGCAGACATGGTTGGTAAATCCACAGTAACTGAATTTAAACATGCCTGGGATAAACATATATCCACTGTAAGATAAAATACAGGAAATAGTATAAGGGCAGACTAGATGGACCATGAGGTCTTTCTCTGCCGTCAGTCTTCTATGTTTCTATGTTTCTTCAACTACAATTGAAACCAACATTTACATTAAAGTCACACAGATAGGATCCCAAACAAGGCTCTTAACCTCCTACCTGGTTCCTGGGACATGTTTGAGACTGTAGATGGGCCGATCACAGATTCTACCCATTTGAACCTTGAAATCTCTCTCTGGACATAAGCCCTACAAAAACCAAGAAAGGCGAAAGATTTATACGATCTGAAGAGAAACCAGAGTATAAAATTATCCCAGACAAACCTTATATCTAGTGACGCACATAATTACCACAAATAGAATAATTTATGCCCAGAACTGGAAAAATCAAAATATCTCTTCAGTAGGTCGAATTATCGAAAGATGTGCAGAAATGGACGAGATGACAAAGCATATTAAGGGAACAAAAGACAACGAAAATAATAAACTATGGGGAAAATGGCACAAATGGTTCCAAAAAAGAAATAAGATAGAATGATATCTAATACCAGATTACAGATGTATTGAAATTTATGATAAAGAGAATGCAATTAGAAAATATTAAAAATATTGTTACTTGTACTTATGAAAAACGTTTTTTAAATTGGTTCATTGCGAATATATGAATATATTTACAACTTTAGCTATTCTAATATCTCTTTTAGATTGACGTAAGTTTTCCTCTTTTTTTTATCACTGAAGTAAAGACTAATTACAAATGTATATAAAACAGGAAACAATCTTTAAATATATATCTTTTTAATGTATTAAAAACAATACCCAGTTATACATCTCCACCCCATGTCCAGTCAACGAAGCAGTGGAAGTGATGTGCCGGTGCCTGGAGGCTGTTGGGGCCTGGATGGGTGTCAACAAACTCAAACTCAACCCAGACAAGACAGAGTGGCTGTGGGTCTTGCCTCCCAAAGACAATTCCATCTGTCTGTCCATTACCCTGGGGGGGAACAACTGACCCCCTCAGAGAGGGTTCGCAACTTGGGCATCCTCCTCGATTCACAGCTGACATTGGAACATCCTCTTTCGGCTGTGGCGAAGAGAGCGTTTGCCCAGGTTCGCCTGGTGCACCAGTTGCAGCCCTATTTGGACAGGGAGTCATTGCTTACAGTCGCTCATGCCCTCATCACCTCGAGGTTCGATTATTGCAACCCTCTGTACATGGGGCTACCTTTGAAAAGTGTTCGGAAACTTCAGATCATGCAGAACGCAGCCGTGAGAGCCATTGTGGGGCTTCCAAGATTCGCCCACGTTTCTTCAACACTCCATGGCTTGCATTGGCTGCCGATCAGTTTCAGGTCACAATTCAAAGTGTTGGTCATGACCTTTAAAGCCCTACATGGCATTGGACCAGAGTACCTCCGGAACCGCCTTCTACCGCACGAATCCCAGCGACTGATAAGGTCCCACAGAGTTGGCCTTCTCCGAGTCTCGTCGACTAAACAATGTCGTTTGGTGGGCCCCGGGGGAAGAGCCTTCTTTGTGGCGGCCCCGGCCCTCTGGAACCAACTCCCCCCGGAGATTAGAACCACTCCCACCCTCCCTGTCTTTCATAAACTACTCAAGACTCACTTATACTGCCAGGCATGGGGGAGTTGCGACACCTTTCCCCCAGGCTTTTTTATACTTTGTTTTATGTTTGGTACGAATGTGCTGTTTGGTTTTTTTAATAATGATAGGGTTTTATATGTTTTTTAATATTAGATTTGTTCTACTACTACAGTGGTACCTCATGATACGAACCCCTCGTGATACGAACTTTTCGAGATACGAACCCAGGGTTCGGAAATTTTTGCCTCTTCTTACGAACGTTTTTCGCCTTACGAACCTGCCCCCATCGCAAAAAAGGCGCTCCGCTGGGCTGCAGCGCCACCTGGCTGTAACCTTCTGAAACAGCCGGGCGGCGGCACAGCCCGTTTTTGCGATCGGCGGCAGCGTTTTAGGCCGGTCTGGAGGCTCAAACAGAGGAGGGGAATCCCAATAGGGAATTCCATGGGCGGAGCTTTGACGTCATGAAGACGTCCTTCCTGGAGGCCAAAGCCTCAAAACTCCAGGAACGTCAAAACGTCAAAGCGTCAAAGCTCCGGGCACATTTGAATAAGGGTGGCTGAAAGAATAAAAGGCAAGGGATCCTGGAACGTTTTGAATAAGGGTGGCTGAAAGAATAAAATGCAAGGGATCCTGGAACGTTTTGAATAAGGGGTGGCTGAAAGAATAAAAGGCAAGGGATCCTGGAACGTTTTGAATAAGGGGTGGCTGAAAGAATAAAAGGCAAGGGATCCAGGAACGTTTTGAATAAGGGGTGGCTGAAAGAATAAAAGGCAAGGGATCCAGGAACGTTTTGAATAAGGGGTGGCTGAAAGAATAAAAGGCAAGGGATCCTGGAACGTTTTGAATAAGGGGTGGCTGAAAGAATAAAATGCAAGGGATCCTGGAACGTTTTGAATAAGGGGTGGCTGAAAGAATAAAAGGCAAGGGATCCAGGAACGTTTTGAATAAGGGGTGGCTGAAAGAATAAAAGGCAAGGGATCCTGGAACGTTTTGAATAAGGGGTGGCTGAAAGAATAAAAGGCAAGGGATCCTGGAACGTTTTGAATAAGGGGTGGCTGAAAGAATAAAAGGCAAGGGATCCTGGAACGTTTTGAATAAGGGGTGGCTGAAAGAATAAAAGGCAAGGGATCCTGGAACGTTTTGAATAAGGGGTGGCTGAAAGAATAAAAGGCAAGGGATCCAGGAACGTTTTGAATAAGGGGTGGCTGAAAGAATAAAAGGCAAGGGATCCTGGAACGTTTTGAATAAGGGTGGCTGAAAGAATAAAATGCAAGGGATCCTGGAACGTTTTGAATAAGGGGTGGCTGAAAGAATAAAAGGCAAGGGATCCTGGAACGTTTTGAATAAGGGGTGGCTGAAAGAATAAAAGGCAAGGGATCCTGGAACGTTTTGAATAAGGGGTGGCTGAAAGAATAAAAGGCAAGGGATCCAGGAACGTTTTGAATAAGGGGTGGCTGAAAGAATAAAAGGCAAGGGATCCAGGAACGTTTTGAATAAGGGGTGGCTGAAAGAATAAAATGCAAGGGATCCTGGAACGTTTTGAATAAGGGGTGGCTGAAAGAATAAAAGGCAAGGGATCCTGGAACGTTTTGAATAAGGGGTGGCTGAAAGAATAAAAGGCAAGGGATCCTGGAACGTTTTGAATAAGGGGTGGCTGAAAGAATAAAAGGCAAGGGATCCAGGAACGTTTTGAATAAGGGGTGGCTGAAAGAATAAAATGCAAGGGATCCTGGAATGTTTTGAATAAGGGGTGGCTGAAAGAATAAAATGCAAGGGATCCAGGAACGTTTTGAATAAGGGGTGGCTGAAAGAATAAAAGGCAAGGGATCCAGGAACGTTTTGAATAAGGGGTGGCTGAAAGAATAAAAGGCAGGGGATCCTGGAACGTTTTGAATAAGGGGTGGCTGAAAGAATAAAATGCAAGGGATCCTGGAACGTTTTGAATAAGGGGTGGCTGAAAGAATAAAATGCAAGGGATCCAGGAACGTTTTGAATAAGGGGTGGCTGAAAGAATAAAATGCAAGGGATCCAGGAACGTTTTGAATAAGGGGTGGCTGAAAGAATAAAAGGCAAGGGATCCAGGAACGTTTTGAATAAGGGGTGGCTGAAAGAATAAAAGGCAGGGGATCCTGGAACGTTTTGAATAAGGGGTGGCTGCCTTTTATTCTTTCAGGGTGTTGGGGGTGTCCTGATACCCCCCACCCCACCGCTTCGCCTCCCATCAGGCAAAAGCGCTCAGGAGGCCACGGGTGAGGGGCGGGGAGGATCGGGAGGCTAAGTCTCCTGCAGCGGCTGCTGCAGTGGGGATCTTTGTGTTTTTGGCTGGGGGGGAAGGTGAAGCGCTGGGGTGGGGTGGCCGGATCTCTTGCCTCCCCCCCCAGCCAAAACCCCAAATGTCTTCGCCGCAGCAGCTACTGCTCGGGAGGCAGTTTTGCCGGATATGGGCGATGGGTGGGACAGAGAGGCGGGGTTAAGCCTCCTTCGGCGGCGGGGAGCTGCCCGGCTTTGCCTTTTTGACTGGGAGGGGAGGTAAAGCGCTGGGGGGGATATCAGGACACCCCCCACCCCAGCTCTTCACCTCCCAGCCGGCTGCTGTGGAGGTGAGGGGGGCGCAGCATCAGGAGCTTCTCCCCGAGCTTTTCCCCACCGATCGGGAGAGCAAGGACACCGTGGGGAGAAACTCCTGACACCCCCCTCGCCACCACAGCAGCTTCTGCTGGCTGGAAAGCTTGGCTTTGTACGAAGCTTGGGGGGGCATCCGGACCTGGAGAATTGACACCTCCCCCAGCGCTTCATCACAGAAAACTTCCAAGGAGGGTGGGAGCGCCGCCGGTTGACAAGCCTCACCTGTCAATGCACCCACGAGGCTCCCTCCAGGCAGCCTCTGCTGTCTCCCCCCTTCCCCCCCCCCCAACAAGGATCTGAATGCCGGCAACAATGAGGCAAAAGGGGTGAATTTTGGGCTTGCACACATTAATCGCTTTTCCATTGATTCCTATGGGAAACATTGTTTCGTCTTACGAACTTTTCACCTTACGAACCTCCTCCTTGCACCAATTAAGTTCGTATCATGAGGTATTACTGTATATTGTTTTTATTACTGTTGTGAGCTGCCCCGAGTCTTCGGAGAGGGGCGGCATACAAATCTAATAAAACAAAATAAATAAATAAATAAATAAATAAAGCATTAAAAAACAAACAAACAACAGACCAAGAAATCCACTTGTCATATTGAAAGAAAATAAAACAGACCAGAACAGCAAGATAACATTGGCTATAACTCTTTTTAAAAAACAAACGAAAAACAAAACAAAATATAATAAAATAAAGGGGAAATTTGCATTTCCCTTCTGCAAAAACACACTGGGACGCGCCTGCAGGAAAATGAAAGCTGCGCACGCAGCACACTGATAGCCCCTGTATAAAAGTAGTCCTCGACTTACAACAATTTCTTTAGTGACCGTTCAAACCTACAATGGCAGTGGGGGGGGGGAAGTGACTTACAACTATTTTTTTCACACTTACAATCTTTATAAGCCGCTCCATGATCATGTGATAAAAATTCAAATGCTTGGCAACTGGTTGATACTTATGTCCGTTGCTATGTGTCAACAAGGTCATGTTTTTTTCCCCAAATACAAATTTTATTTTTCTCCAACATAGAATAAAAAACAGTACATAAGTACAAACACTAAAACCATGCTTAAAATAAAACATATATAAAAATTTTCTTTTTTCTATTAATCATTCAATGGGGGCTTATCTTTCTTCCCTTAAAAAAAGCATTCTATAGAACGTATATAATATTATCAAATGAGAAAACCTCAAAAAAAGAAAAAAACAATCTTTTTCCCACCTTACACTAAAAAAAATTACATTACATCAGTATAAAGAATATCAAACTCTCTATTATGCCAATCTTAGTTCAAACTTTCACTTCTACATTAGATTACTTAATCCAATATCAACGTATCCTGTAATTACTAGAGGTTCTATATATTTCAATGGTGCTTAAGGAGGCTTTGGCAGTCCAGAGCGAACAAAGTATTTTCCTTTCTCTGGGCACTTGGAGAGGGAATAAACCTCTGCCAGCGCCCAGAAAAAAGAAATGCTCCCTTCGCTCTGGGCAGCGACTGTCCTCCTCTTCTTCCTCCTCCTCCTCTAACCCAAATTCCGAGCTTTTATTTCTTTCCTAATGGGTTTGCACACATTATTTGAGTCCTCGGAGAGGGACAGCATACAAATCTATTATTATTATTATTATTATTATTATTATTATTATTATTATTATTATTATTTTACATTGATTCCTATGAGAAAAATTGCTTCTATTTACAAACTTTTCTACTTAAGAAACTAGTCACGGAACGAATTAAATTCTTAAGTAGAGGTACCACTGTATATCTGAAATACAAAATGCAAAACTAAATACAGTAATACCTCGTCTTACGAACCTAATTGGTTCTGGAAGGAGGTTCGTAAGGGGAAAAGTTCGTAACACAAAACAATGTTTCCCATAGGAAAAAATGTAAAAGCGATTAATGCGTGCAGGGGGGGGGGAATTGCAAAATGGCGCTCCGCTAGGCGCCACCGCCCGGCTGTCACCTTTTAAAACAGCCGGGGGGCTTCTCGGCGTTCACCCGAACCCGAACTTTTGCCGAACTTTTCGGGTTCGGATTTGGGAGGCCGCCGAGAAGCGCCGCCCCCCGCCTGTCACCTTCTGAAACAGCCGGGGGGGGGGGGGGGTTCTCGGAGGCCGCTGAGAAGTGCCCAGCTGTTTCAGTTTGGGTTCCGGTTTGGGAGAATGCTGAGAAACCCCTGGCTGTTTCAAAAGGTGACAGCCGGGTGGCGGCGCCCAGCAGAGCGCCATTTTGTGATCTGCGGTGGGTTCGTAAGTCAAAAAAAGTTCGTAAGAAGAGGCAAAAAATTTCGTATCTTGAAATGTTCGTATCACGGGGGGTTCGTATCACGAGGTACCACTGTACAAAAATGTGATCCCCTGTTGCAACCTTTGGACAACCAAAATCAAGGGGGAAGCCAGATTCACTTAACAATCTTGTTACTAATGGCAGTGATTCACTTAACAACAGTGGCAAGAAACATCACAAAAAGGGGCAAGACTCACTTAACAAATACCTTGCCGAGCACAGAAATTTGGGGTTCCATTGCGGTTGTAAGTTGGGAACCGCCTTGTAATGCAAATCCCGATATTGGGTTCTCTATCCTGGGTGAATTTATCCAATTTCTCGAGAAAGCCATCCAGGTGAACAGCTTAGTTAACAGCAGTCCCTACATCTAGTGGAGGGGAGTTCCACAGGGCACTTTTGCCCCAGAGAGCCACCAAGTTGCATACCACCCTGCCCAGGGTAAGCTCTACCTTATTCTGTTTCGCGATCAGCCTCGGAGGCAGAAGCAGCTGCAGAATTTCGTTCCTGCTCCCTTTCTCGTATCCAGCCACACAAATGCCGAGGGAGCAAATCACAATGAGTCTCAGCGTTGCAAACAGGCAAACCGCCAGACTTACAACTCAACTTACAACCACCCATCGAGCAATCATACGAAGTCACCATGCCACAGAAAAAGGGAAATAAGCATGGTGAGTAATAATCTAAATGGTTGCTAAGGGAATGGGAAATTGCAATTTAGGGGTTTAAAGTGTTAAGGGAAGGTTTGTGATACTGTTCATAGCCAAAAATAGTGTATTTACTTCCGCATCTCTACTTAGCGGAAATTCGACTTTCGCGGGCGGTCTCGGAACGCATTCCCCGCGAAAAGCGAGGGAACACTGAATATCATAAAATCAGGCGTGACTCACTTACCAATGCCTTGCTTAGCAGAAGTCATGCTGGATCCAATTTTGTGGGGGGAACCCCTCCTCGGGAGACCCTCCCTACTGCAGCTGCCCCCAACTCATTGAAAAGCAATGAACGGTCACTCACGTTGGTCTCCTGTCCATTTGATGACTCTGGTGGGCCCAGGAAGTTCAAAGAGATGCAGGTCATTGTATCTAAGCAAGATGAATAGCGTTAGCATTTAGACTGATATACCGCTTCATAGTGCTTTTAAAGCCCTCTGTAAGCAGTTTCCAAAATCAGCATATTGCCCCCAAACAATCTGGGTCCTCGCTTTACCCATTTCGGAAGGATGGAAGGCTAAGTCAACTTTGAGTCGGTGGTGAGATTTGAACTGATGAACTACAGCTAGCAGTTAGCTGAAGTAGCCTGCAGTGCTACACTCTAACCACTGCACCACCCCCAGCTTTTGGGGAGAGGGAAGGCATTTTCAAGAACGGAAAAGGAAAATGTCTTGAATCAATTCTGTATCACATAGAAGATTGACAGCAGAAAAAGACCTCCTGGTCCATCTCGTCTGCCCTTATACTATTTCCTGTATTTTATCTTAGGATGTGTTTATCCCAGGCATGAGTCTTCGGAGAGGGGCAGCATACAAATCTAATAAATAACAACAACAACAACAACAACAACAACAACAACAACAACAACAATAATAATAATAATAATAATAATAATAATAAAATTCAGTTACTGTGGATTTACCAACCATGTCTGCTGGAAGTTTCTTCCAAGCCTCTACTACTCTTTCAGTAAAATAATATTTTCTCACGTTGCTTCTGATCTTTCCCCCAACTAACTTCAGATTATGTCCCCTTGTTCTTGTGTTCACTTTCCTACTAAAACACTTCCCTCCTGAACCTTATTTAACCATTTAACATATTTAAATGTCTCCCCCCTACCCCTTTCCCTTCTGTCCTCCAAAAACCAAAATAGGAGGCTTACAGGCCTCTCTCATCTTTTTAAGTGGGAGAACTTAATACACCAGCCTCACTGTATATACCAAGAGTAATGGATATGAAATTGAGAAGTATTAATGATTATACATTGCTCAAAAAGATAAAGGGAACACTTAAACAACAGAATATAACTCCAAGTAAATGAAACTTCTGTAAAATCAAACTGTCCACTTAGAAAGCAACACTGATTGACAATTTCACATGCTGTTGTGCACATTCAAGTTTATACAGAATAAGTATTCAATGAGAATATTTCATTCATTCAGATCTAGGATGTGTTATTTGAGTGTTCCCTTTATTTTATTTTTTTGAGCAGTATATTTAGTAGATGATATTTGTTTATTAAGTTGGATTGAAGTATAGAAGTATTTTTTTTTAATTGCAACTAGAATTATCCACTCAGGGAAGGATTTAGAGCAGTAGTTCTCAAACTCGAGGCGGCTAACAACATATAAAATAACAATATATAACATCCTGAATCCAATCAGGGGCAATTAGGTGTTAGCCCCATGGCCAACGAAATGAGAATATGTTGTATGATTGAACTGGTATGATGGTTTTTAAATATTGGATTTTTAGATTGTAATTTTAAATTTAATTACCAGTATATACTCGAGTATAAGCCGAGTTTTTCAGCCCAAAAATGGGCTGAAAAACACAACCTCAGCTTATACTCGGGTCATTGACAAAGTCACCACAAGAGGGCGCCATTGCTTGAGCCAGAGCAAGGAGGCACCAGCTTTTGTCCCCTCTCGCACGACGTAGGAGCTGTGGGAGGGGTGGGGCTGGTGCCTTCTCTCCCTGGCTCAAGCAAAGGAGCCAGCCATGTCCTCCAACCGAGAGGGGGAAAAAGCAATGGAAAGCCGGTGAGGTCGTGTGTGTGTGTGTGTGTGTGTGTGCATGCCCCCTCTCCCCCCCACCATGAAAAAAGCCAGCTACCTCTTGCTGAAACCCGGAGGCTTTTTTTTTTAACTCCCTAGGTGTATTTGTCAACAGGTTTACAGTAACTATTCCTTGCTCTCTCTGCATTGCCCTTAGTTGGATTAAAAAGGCCCCCTGCTGTCAGATTCTCCTCCCCCTCCTTTGAAAGGATTTAAACCAGAGGTCCCCAACCGCCGGTCCGCGGACCAGGACAGGGCCGTTGGGGTTTTTCAGCCGGTCCGCGGCGCCGCTGACAGCTAGCTTTGGCTGCCGGGGGGGGGCGGGGAGGATTAAATCCTCCCCCCCTCCAGGAGCAGCAAAAGCCTAAGCGGCGGGGTGCG
Source organism: Erythrolamprus reginae (assembly GCF_031021105.1). Classification (NCBI taxonomy): domain Eukaryota; kingdom Metazoa; phylum Chordata; class Lepidosauria; order Squamata; family Dipsadidae; genus Erythrolamprus; species Erythrolamprus reginae. The sequence goes on from NC_091950.1 coordinate 229,843,639, forward strand.
CCCTTTGCATTTCGGCAATGCTTTCCCTCCGCGGTGGGGGGTGCAGGGCAGGCGCAGGCAGCCCCAGGAGACGCCGCCGCTATTCGAGCCTCTCGTGGGGGTTGGTCAGCCGTCTCTGCCGTCGCACCCGGCCGGCCCCGGGTTAAATACCGCTCCCTCCCGGCTCCTTCCATGACGGGGCGGGGCGCTCGGCCGCCACTGACGCCGCGGCTCTGCTCGGCCCGCCCCATGCTTCACCAGCCGCCTCCTTCGAGCATGGCTGGACGGGAGGTGCGGGGCCTGCGCGAGTGGCCCCTCGGAAGAAGGCGCTCCCTCCGGCCCACGCACCTTTTGCCCCGTAGCGGCCGCTTCCCGGGCGCGGCGAAAGCGAGTCGGTCGAAAGGCTGCCCGGGTCGCGCCTGCGGTCGTCCTCGCGCTCCCATCGCGCAACAAGTGCGGGCTTGTTGTGGCTGCCGCGCGCCGCTTTGCCTCCCTCTGCTGCGAGCCTTCGGGGCTCCGGGGCGGCGCGGCTGGCGGGAGGGCAGCTTCCAGCGGGACGTTGATGGGTCTTGGAAAGCTTTATCGTGGCGGTGGCTCTGGCGCGGCTGCAGAGCGTTGGTGGGAGCGGGAAATCCGTCGGATCGCCCGAACTCCAAAGCCTCAGCGAGGTTTGGCTGCCGGGGGGGGCGGGGAGGATTAAATCCTCCCCCCCTCCAGGAGCAGCAAAAGCCTAAGCGGCGGGGTGCGCCCTTTGCATTTCGGCATTGGCGCTCTCTCCTCCAGGAGCAGCAAAAGCCTCAGCGACTGATCGCGTCGTTGCCTTTCTGCTCCATCGCTGAGGCTTTTGCTGCTCGTGGAGGGGAGAGCGCCAATGCCGAAATGCAAAGGGCGCACCCCGCCGCTTAGGCTTTTGCTGCTCGTGGAGGGGGGGTTGGCGGTGCCGATACCAAATGCTTTCCCTCCGCGGTGGGGGGTGCAGGGCAGGCGCAGGCAGCCCCAGGAGACAAAGAGTGAATGAGAGAAAGGAAAGAGAGAGAAAGGGAGGGAGAGAAAGGAGTGAGAGATAGAAAGGATAGAGAGTAAGAGGGAATGAGAGAAAGGAAAGAGAGAGAAAGGGAGAGAGAGAAGGAAAGAGTGAGAGATAGAAAGGATAGAGAAAGGGAGGGAGAGAAGGAAAGAGTGAGAGATAGAAAGGATAGAAAGAGGGAATGAGAGAAAGGAAAGAGAGAGGAAGGGAGGGAGAGAAGGAAAGAGTGAGAGATAGAAAGGATAGAAAGAGGGAATGAGAGAAAGGAAAGAGAGAGAAAGGGAGAGAGAGAAGGAAAGAGTGAGAGATAGAAAGGATAGAAAGAGGGAATGAGAGAAAGGAAAGAGAGAGAAAGGGAGGGAGAGAAGGAAAGAGTGAGAGATAGAAAGGATAGAAAGAGGGAATGAGAGAAAGGAAAGAGAGAGAAAGGGAGGGAGAGAAGGAAAGAGTGAGAGATAGAAAGGATAGAAAGAGGGAATGAGAGAAAGAGGAAATGAAGGAAATGAACCCCACCCCCATATGACCAAAGCGCGCCCCCCCCCCCCCCACCGGGCCATGGAAAACTGGTCTAGCTTAATGCCGGTCCCTGGTGCAAAAAAGGTTGGGGACCTCTGATTTAAACTGTTTAAAAAATGGTATTTTGTGGTAGTTGCTGTCCTTGCTTGGATAGGAACTAATAAGGCAAGAGCTAGACAGGAATTCCTAAAGTGTGTTTGTGGATCTTTAAAAGTTGCCTTTTATAAAGTGGGTTTGAGAGCAACTTTCAATTAACAAGTATGAGGGGAAGCATTTTACATATTTTAAAAATGAGTTTGATTCTTAATAGGACCTGCATATTTAGGATACAAAACCACAAGAGCTGTCTGTGTTTTGCAAGTTTTGCTTGTCTCACTAGTCTGTCTGTCTGTCTGTCTATCTTTCTGTCTATCTTTCTATCTACCTATCTATCTATCTATCTATCTATCTATCTATCATCTACCTACCTACCTACCTACCTATCTGGTTTTCTATGCTGATAACCTCACAGCACCTAATGCTGAAGCTCTGTTTGGATATACAGATTTATTTATTTATTTTATTAATTAATTAATTAATTAATTAATTAATTAACTGGATCTGTATGCCGCCCCTCTCCAAGGACTCAGGGTGGCTCACAGCATATATAAAAACAGAACAATAATGTAAATCCAATTAATGATGAGATGATGAGACGGAATCCTGTTTTAAATTTACAGAGCTAGTTTACTGGTTTTCTTTAAAATAAATATTCTAAAACATGTGATCTTCTGATGTTTCAATTAATGTAATTTTATTGGTTTCATAGAAACATAGAAGTCTGACGGCAGAAAAAGACCTCATGGTCCATCTAGTCTGCCCTTATACTATTTTCTGTATTTTATCTTAGGATGGATATATGTTTATCCCAGGCATGTTTAAATTCAGTTACTGTGGATTTATCTACCACATCTGCTGGAAGTTTGTTCCAAGGATCTACTACTCTTTCAGTAAAATAATATTTTCTCATGTTGCTTTTGATCTTTCCCCCAACTAACTTCAGATTGTGTCCCCTTGTTCTTGTGTTCACTTTCCTATTAAAAACACTTCCCTCCTGGACCTTATTTAACCCTTTAATATATTTAAATGTTTCGATCATGTCCCCCCTTTTCCTTCTGTCCTCCAGACTATACAGATTGAGTTCATTAAGTCTTTCCTGATACATTTTATGCTTAAGACCTTCCACCATTCTTGTAGCCCGTCTTTGGACCCGTTCAATTTTGTCAATATCTTTTTGTAGGTGAGGTCTCCAGAACTGAACACAGTATTCCAAATGTGGTCTCACCAGCATTCTATATAGTGGGATCATAATCTCCCTCTTCCTGCTTGTTATACCTCTAGCTATGCAGCCAAGCATCCTACTTGCTTTCCCTACCGCCTGACTGCACTGTTCACCCATTTTGAGACTGTCAGAAATCACTACCCCTAAATCCTTTTCTTTTGAAGTATTTGCCAACACTGAACTGCCAATACAATATTCAGATTGAGGATTCCTTTTCCCCAAGTGCATTATTTTACATTTGGAAACATTAAACTGCAGTTTCCATTGCTTAGACCATTTATCTAGTAAAGCTAAATCATTTACCATATTACAGACGTTTCCATCTTTATAAGTTACCAGTAGCCACTGCATTTTCTAACCTCGGCTTATACTCGGGTCAATAAGTTTTCCCAGTTTTTTTGTGGCAAAACTGGTGCCTCGGCTTATACTCGGGTCGGCTTATACTCGAGTATATACGGTAATAATAATAATAATAATAATAATAATAATAATAATAATAATAATATTTACATTTTTGATAAACTCATTCAATGAATCTAAGCTCTGCAAGGTGAGATATCATGAACTGCATTGATGCATCCACACAATTTTACAGTAACCATGAGATAAATCATAAAACAATGTCCATGAATATTCCTTACTTGCATTGTTTTGCAAATCCATGTAGTTTGAAGATAATTGTATTTGTACCACCAGGTTCTAAGTGTGAGAGAAAGGGTAAGCAATAAAAATGAATGTGAAACCTTCTAAGCAGCTTATAAATATAATATTAAAGAACACCTGTCATTTCAGATCGAACAGACAGTACCTTACTTTGTTGTGTCACTGCCACATCAGCAGCCGTCCCATTAAACTGAATGGAAGTCAAGGAGGAGGCGCTGCAGGATAGAGATGACAGTTGCTCTTTAAAAATTATGACTTAAATCCAGTTGATTTATACTGCTGATTTAAATCAACTTGATTTAAATCAAACCCATTCTGGAAAAGGGTTATATTGCTTGGGGTATGGCAGTGGCACATTCTGGTTTTTGTTATCTGCATGAATTTACCAATATGTACAGACACAAGTTCCTTATCAGTAAAATTCTCAGATGGCTCAGCGGAAGATGTGTAATGTAAAAGATGTCTTGCCTTTATTTTATATCTAGATTAAGCCGGCTACTACGTTTTCCAGTCAATACAAAGTCGAAACATTGAGGACAAAACCTGTTCTCCAAAAATCTACAGTTCAAAAAGAGAATAGACAAAAGGAGTTTAATAAGCGCAGGCAATTTGGACAAGTTGATGTGAATATACAACCATCAAAAGACAACGCTACTTCTCAGCTGGGCAAAGGAAGAAAAGTTTGTGTGCCAAAGCCAAGTAAGTAAAAGCTTTTTAAATATTAACCAAGACTTGGTTTCAGTTTTTATCTTTGTTGTCTTTCCTAAATTTACTAAGTTATTTTATTATCTTTTTCAATACAACAAGTCTTCAGGCAGGTTAAGAAAAGGTTTCATTTCTAAGTCTATCCTTGAGCTGAATTTGTACCTAAACTTTTACTTTGTGAAATGTTTCTCTTATTATGAACTGCTGAAAACAGGTGTGCACAGACCCTGAGTGGGATGGGAATTGCCGGTGTCTGCAAATGGAGAGACATGCAAGAGGGCTCTGTCTATGACAGTGATGGTGAACCAAAGGCACACGTGCCCTATGTCAACTCCAGCATACATGCATGTGCTAGACAGCTGGTTTCTGGCCTTGGGGAAGGCACTTTCACCCACCAGAGGCTTCCCTGAAAACCCAGAGTGCGAAAAACCTCCCAATGGGCAAAGAGAAAGGTCATAAAAATGGACTTCCGGTTTGCCCGTTGTGCTGTTTTTTGCACACCGGAGGCTTCATAGAAGCTTTCTGAAGCCCCAGAGTGTGAGAAATGGCGCAATGGGCAAACCAGAAGCCTGTTTTTCCCAACTTCCAGTTTGCTGATTTGGCTGTTTTTTCACCGTCCCAGGCTTCAGCTTAGGGTATGTGTGCATGCGTGGGGGGGGGGAGGGAATGGATGTTGGCACGTGCATGTGTGCTAATGCATGCACACACACCCTTTTGGCACCGCAAACCACAAAAAGTTCGCTATCACTGTTCTATGGCAACTTGCCATGAGGGACTCGGCATGGCCTACTTGCCGTTGCCACCTTGCTGCAGCCATTTCACCATGGAGCAAGAGTTACACTAATATCCAGGACAGTGCCTCCATTCTTCCTCAAAACTTTGGGTCCTTGGTTGCCAAATGAGATGTAAAAGTTTCCACAGTCTGTTGATTTGGGGAGCCATGTCATCTGCTGGTATTCGTCCACTGTGCTTCATTAAGTCCAGAGTCAACAGAGCTGTCTACCAGGAGATTTTGGAGCGCTCCATGCTTCCATCCACATGCGAGCTTTATGGGGATGGTGACTTAAATTTTCCAGCAGGATTTGGTTCCTGCCTACAGTGCCCAAATCCCCCCAAAAAATTCTTTGGTTGATCTTATAATCTGAGATCATGTAAGAATTATTTGGGAATCAAATTTTCAGAGCTGTCTGCATGTTTTGTCACAGATGTCTAAGTTACTTTGCTTCAGGCTACTGATAAAAGCTGCTGGCTGCAATTTGGGCATGCCTTTATATAAGTATGTCCTCACTGCAATCAATATAGAAACCTTTTAAATTTTAAATAATAATGTATTAGAGATATATAAGGTGAAAGCAGTACTAAATCAGTCTGCTCATTGTGTTGTCTGCATGTATCATTTATTTCAATTGGGAGCTTCCAGATAATATAATTAATATCGATGTATTATTTAATAATACATTTCAAAAATACTTCTCTGAAAATGAGATTTTATTTTCCAGGCTCGTCCTGCGATGATGAAGTATTTGAACCCCAGGTAAGTTTGTTAGAAGTCAGTTGAAGCACCATTAGATGTTAGTTAAACTGTAAAGAATTACATTTTGGAGATAATGCATACTTAAATAAACATATTAATTTTTTTATTTGATTTTATTTGATTTGTATGCTGCCCCTCTTCAAGGACTCGGGGCATCTGACAACATGTCAAAAACAATATATCATATACATATCTAAAAATCTAATTAATATACTAAAAACTCTAATAAGATTTTAAAACATTCATTACCATTCACACAGCAAAGCATACTACACTTGTCGACCAGGGGGCTAGGGTTTAATGGCCCCAAGCCTGGTGGCATAAATAGATCTTTAAGCTTTTACGGAAGGCGAGGAAGGTGGGGGCAGTGCGAATCTCCAGAAGGAGCTGATTTAAGGATACATTATCTCCGCGGTAAATTTTGTGATGCAAACCTCTGTAGATATAAGGGCTCATAGATACAGTATATATGAAGAGATAGCCATGTAAATAGAAACTTGGCATTTGTCAAAATTTCAGCTCATGTAGAAGCCTCTTTGTATGACACAGTATACACACATACAGAGTCATATGATATGCACACCTTTTGCAAGGTAGGCTGTATGACACCAAAGTATAGTGTTCCCTCGATTTTCGCGGGGGATACGTTACGAGACCACCCGAGAAAGTCGAATTTCCGCGAAGTAGAGATTCGGAAGTAAATACATTATTTTTGACTATGAACAGTATCACAAGCCTTCCCTTAACACTTTACTATTGGATGTGGAACCGCATCTCAGATTAAAATTAACAATCAGAAGAACATAAGAAGAGCCATGCTGAATCAGGCAAAAGTCCATCGAGTCCAGCATTCTGTGTCACACAGTGGCCCACCAATTGTCCATGGGAATCTTGAGCAGAAAGAGAAGGCAAGACCCTCCCTTTCCCTTGACCCCCAACAAATGGCACTCAAGGGAATCTTGCCTGCCTCAACCAACATAGAGGCGGCACATGGACATCCGTTTCAATAACCACCCATACACTTGGCATCCATGAATCTGTCTAATCTGTCACGACCTTTTCTGGAAGTGAATTCCATAAACCAATGACCCTCTAGGTGAAGAAATATTTCCCTTGATTTGTCCTCACTTTCTTACCTATGAGCTTTAGGGAGTGCCCCCTTGTCCTAGTATTGTGTGATAGAGCAAATAATTTTTCTCTATGCACCTTTTCTATCCCATGCATGATTTTATACACTTCGATCAAGTCACCCCTTAAACACCATCTTTCAAGGCTGAATTTACTAAATAAACTAAAATAGTAACTATAATTATCAAAGATATAGCAACTATCCTGTGATAAAAGCAGAGTGGATAAATATTGATGATTTAAAAAAATAAAAAAACAAATTGGATTATTTTATTTAAATTGATGGTTTTTAAAAAAATTAAATCAGCTTACTTATACAGCATGAGACTGTATGTTCCTCAACATACAGCAATATGAGTTTATATGTTAAATTACTAACATAGATTGGGGTTTTGGGGTGTGTGTTATAGATTAATTTTTTTGTATTGGATTTTAAACAAAATTGTTGTAGCACTAGGAAATTTAAAGGGAACCTCTATTTGTCAATAGTTATTTAGCAAACTAGATATACAGTGGTACCTCAAGATACGAACCCCACGTCTTACGAACAACTCGTGATACGAACCTGGGGTTCAGAAAAAAATTGCCTCTTCTTACGAACTTTTTTCGAGTTACGAACGGTTCAGGAGGCTGAAGTGACTTCAAGTCGAGGGAGAGTCTGCCCAGAGACCGATGACGCTGCAGATGGGAGAATTTCCATTGGCCCATGGAAATTCTCCCATCTGCAGCGTCATCGGTCTCCGGGCAGATTCTCCCTCGACTTCAGCCATGAAGCAACTTCAGCCTCCTGAACCCTGAACCCGGAAATTCAGCAAAAGTTCGGTTTCAGGAGGTTGCTGGGAAGCCCCCCAGCCCGGCGGTCACCTTTTAAAACATCCGGGCGGCTTCCCAGGAGCCTCCAAATGCCGAACTTTTGCCGAACTTCCGGGTTCGGGGTTCAGGAGGCTGAAGTGACTTCAAGTCGAGGGAGAGTCTGCCCGGAGACCGATGACGCTGCAGATGGGAGAATTTCCATTGGCCTTCCTGGATGTTGCCAATTTTTTTGCGGTTTTTTTTTTTTTGGTTGCACGGATTGACTTTACATTGTTTCCTATGGGAAACAATGTTTCGTCTTACGAACCTTTCGTCTTACGAACCTCCCCCTGGAACCAATTAGGTTCGTAAGACGAGGTTTGACTGTACTATATTCTTGAGTTTAAAGTAAAAATATAATCTAAAAATATGAAAAAAGTAACTCCAAATAGACTTATGGCAAGAATTCCTAATTTATTACACTAAGTAGGAGGGCTGTGTAGAATATTAATTCATTAGCCAATAATTTTTCTATTAGTTTTTTAAATTGTTATATTTAGTATACTTCTCATTAACATTTCATTCTGATTAGGCAAATATTCTGAGCTACCTTCCTCAACCTGATGCTTTCCCATAGTGTGATTAGAAGAGTTGTGGACTATGAAAAGCTATTCTTACAGGATAATTAAACCTGCATTTATTGCTTTTTAAAAAAATAAATTTATTTTTATTTTATTTAACATACAAACATTTAAGACATCATATAATACAACATTGAACATTTACAATTTATATATTTACAAGATTTATTTTTTACAATTCTATTTGCTATACCTTTTTCTTAACTTCTATCCAGTTGTATATTTTTTCTCACACTTTGTAATAGTCCTTATTTTGTTGGTTTTGTATCTCGTATGTTAATTTGCTAAATTTGGCGCAGTCTAATATTTTTTTAATCACCATTTCTTCTTTTGGAGTCTTTTCTTGTTTCCATACTTGTGCATATGCTAATCTTGCAGCAGTAAGAAAGTGATTTATTAAGTAGTAATTTTCTTTACTATGTTTGCCTCTGATTATGCCTAATAAATACATTTCCAGTTTTATCTCGAGTTTATAGCCCAGTATTTCTTCCATCCATGTCCGAATTTGGATCCAAATTTTTTTTGCTTCCTTACATTGCCACCATTTCTTGCTTTTAATAATGGGGGTTTTAGTGTTTTTTAAATTATTAGATTTGTTCTTACATTGTCTTAGTTATTGTTGTGAGCCGCCCCGAGTCTATGGAGAGGGGCAGCATACAAATCTAATAAATAATAATAATAATAATAATAATAATAATAATAATAATAATAATAATAATAATATTTACATTTTTGATAAACTCATTCAATGAATCTAAGCTCTGCAAGGTGAGATATCATGAACTGCATTGATGCATCCACACAATTTTACAGTAACCATGAGATAAATCATAAAACAATGTCCATGAATATTCCTTATTTGCATTGTTTTGCAAATCCATGTAGTTTGAAGATAATTGTATTTGTACCACCAGGTTCTAAGTGTGAGAGAAAGGGTAAACAATAAAAATGAATGTGAAACCTTCTAAGCAGCTTATAAATATAATATTAAAGAACACCTGTCATTTCAGATCGAACAGGCAGTACCTGTTAGAGGGCATCCATTCACCTGCTGCCTACTACGTCCCTTACTTTGTTGTGTCACTGCCACATCAGCAGCCGTCCCATTAAACTGAATGGAAGTCAAGGAGGAGGCGCTGCAGGAAAGAGATGACAGTTGCTCTTTAAAAATTATGACTTAAATCCAGTTGATTTTTACTGATGATTTAAATCAACTTGATTTAAATCAAACCCATTCTGGAAAAGGATTATATTGCTTGGGGTATGGAAGTGGCACATACTGGTTTTTGTTATCTGCATGAATTTACCAATATGTACAGACACAAGTTCCTTATCAGTAAAATTCTCAGATGGCTCAGCGGAAGATGTGTAATGTAAAAGATTTCTTGCCTTTATTTTATATCTAGATTAAGATGGCTACTAAGTTTTCCAGTCGACCCAAAGCCGATACATTGAGGACAAAACCTGTTCTCCAAAAATCTACAATTCAAAAAGAGAATAGACAAAAGGAGTTTAATAAGGGCAGGCAATTTGGAGAAGTTGACAACGCTACTTCTCAGCTGGGCAAAGGAAGCAAAGCTTGTGTGCCAAAGCCAAGTAAGTAAAAGCTTTTTAAATATTAACCAAGACTTGGTTTCAGTTTTTATCTTTGTTGTCTTTCCTAAATTTACTAAGTTATTTTATTATCTTTTTCAATACAACAAGTCTTCAGGCAGGTTAAGAAAAGGTTTCATTTCTAAGTCTATCCTTGAGCTGAATTTGTACCTAAACTTTTACTTTGTGAAATGTTTCTCTTATTATGAACTGCTGAAAACAGGTGTGCACAGACCCTGAGTGGGATGGGAATTGCCGGTGTCTGCAAATGGAGAGACATGCAAGAGGGCTCTGTCTATGACACTGATGGTGAACCAAAGGCACACGTGCCCTATGTCAACTCCAGCATACATGCATGTGCTAGACAGCTGGTTTCTGGCCTTGGGGAAGGCACTTTCACCCACCAGAGGCTTCCCTGAAAACCCAGAGTGCGAAAAACCTCCCAATGGGCAAAGAGAAAGGTCATAAAAATGGACTTCCGGTTTGCCCGTTGTGCTGTTTTTTGCACACCGGAGGCTTCATAGAAGCTTTCTGAAGCCCCAGAGTGTGAGAAATGGCACAATGGGCAAACCAGAAGCCTGTTTTTCCCAACTTCCAGTTTGCTGATTTGGCTGTTTTTTCACCGTCCCAGGCTTCAGCTTAGGGTATGTGTGCATGCGTGGGGGGGGGAGGGAATGGGTGTTGGCACGTGCATGTGTGCTAATACATGCACACACACCCTTTTGGCACGCAAACCACAAAAGGTTCGCTATCACTGTTCTATGGCAACTTGCCATGAGGGACTCGGCATGGCCTACTTGCCGTTGCCACCTTGCTGCAGCCATTTCACCATGGAGCAAGAGTTACACTAATATCCAGGACAGTGCCTCCATTCTTCCTCCATACTTTGGGTCCTTTGTTGCCAAATGAGATGTAAAAGTTTCCACAGTCTGTATTGATTTGGGGAGCCATGTCATCTGCTGGTATTCGTCCACTGTGCTTCATTAAGTCCAGAGTCAACAGAGCTGTCTACCAGGAGATTTTGGAGCGCTCCATGCTTCCATCCACATGCGAGCTTTATGGGGATGGTGACTTAAATTTTCCAGCAGGATTTGGTTCCTGCCTACAGTGCCCAAATCCCCCCCAAAAATTCTTTGGTTGATCTTATAATCTGAGATCATGTAAGAATTATTTGGGAATCAAATTTTCAGAGCTGTCTGCATGTTTTGTCACAGATGTCTAAGTTACTTTGCTTCAGGCTACTGATAAAAGCTGCTGGCTGCAATTTGGGCATGCCTTTATATAAGTATGCCCTCACTGCAATCAATATAGAAACCTTTTAAATTTTAAATAATAATGTATTAGAGATATATAAGGTGAAAGCAGTACTAAATCAGTCTGCTCATTGTGTTGTCTGCATGTATCATTTATTTCAATTGGGAGCTTCCAGATAATATAATTAATATCGATGTATTATTTAATAATACATTTCAAAAATACTTCTCTGAAAATGAGATTTTATTTTCCAGGCTCGTCCTGCGATGATGAAGTATTTGAACCCCAGGTAAGTTTGTTAGAAGTCAGTTGAAGCACCATTAGATGTTAGTTAAACTGTAAAGAATTACATTTTGGAGATAATGCATCATTAAATAAACATATTAATTTTTTTATTTGATTTTATTTGATTTGTATGCTGCCCCTCTTCAAGGACTCGGGGCATCTGACAACATGTCAAAAACAATATATCATATACATATCTAAAAATCTAATTAATATACTAAAAACTCTAATAAGATTTTAAAACATTCATTACCATTCACACAGCAAAGCATACTACACTTGTCGACCAGGGGGCTAGGGTTTAATGGCCCCAAGCCTGGTGGCATAAATAGATCTTTAAGCTTTTACGGAAGGCGAGGAAGGTGGGGGCAGTGCGAATCTCCAGAAGGAGCTGATTTAAGGATACATTATCTCCGCGGTAAATTTTGTGATGCAAACCTCTGTAGATATAAGGGCTCATAGATACAGTATATATGAAGAGATAGCCATGTAAATAGAAACTTGGCATTTGTCAAAATTTCAGCTCATGTAGAAGCCTCTTTGTATGACACAGTATACACACATACAGAGTCATATGATATGCACACCTTTTGCAAGGTAGGCTGTATGACACCAAAGTATAGTGTTCCCTCGATTTTCGCGGGGGATACGTTACGAGACCACCCGAGAAAGTCGAATTTCCGCGAAGTAGAGATTCGGAAGTAAATACATTATTTTTGACTATGAACAGTATCACAAGCCTTCCCTTAACACTTTACTATTGGATGTGGAACCGCATCTCAGATTAAAATTAACAATCAGAAGAACATAAGAAGAGCCATGCTGAATCAGGCAAAAGTCCATCGAGTCCAGCATTCTGTGTCACACAGTGGCCCACCAATTGTCCATGGGAATCTTGAGCAGAAAGAGAAGGCAAGACCCTCCCTTTCCCTTGACCCCCAACAAATGGCACTCAAGGGAATCTTGCCTGCCTCAACCAACATAGAGGCGGCACATGGACATCCGTTTCAATAACCACCCATACACTTGGCATCCATGAATCTGTCTAATCTGTCACGACCTTTTCTGGAAGTGAATTCCATAAACCAATGACCCTCTAGGTGAAGAAATATTTCCCTTGATTTGTCCTCACTTTCTTACCTATGAGCTTTAGGGAGTGCCCCCTTGTCCTAGTATTGTGTGATAGAGCAAATAATTTTTCTCTATGCACCTTTTCTATCCCATGCATGATTTTATACACTTCGATCAAGTCACCCCTTAAACACCATCTTTCAAGGCTGAATTTACTAAATAAACTAAAATAGTAACTATAATTATCAAAGATGTAGCAACTATCCTGTGATAAAAGCAGAGTGGATAAATATTGATGATTTTTTTTAAAAAAAATCAAACAAATTGGATTATTTTATTTAAATTGATGGTTTTTTAAAAAATTAAATCAGCTTAGTTATACAGCATGAGACCGTATGTTCTGCAACATACAGCAATATGAGATTATATGTTAAATTACTAACATAGATTGGGGGTTTTTTGGGGGGTGTTATAGATTAATTTTTTTGTATTGGATTTTAAACAAAATTGTTGTAGCACTAGGAAATTTAAAGGGAACCTCTATTTGTCAATAGTTATTTAGCAAACTAGATATACTGTATTCTTGAGTTTAAGGTAAAAATATAATCTAAAAATATGAAAAAAGTAACTCCAAATAGACTTATGGCAAGAATTCCTAATTTATTAAACTAAGTAGGAGGGCTGTGTAGAATATTAATTCATTAGCCAATAATTTTTCTATTAGTTTTTTAAATTGTTATATTTAGTATACTTCTCATTAACATTTCATTCTGATTAGGCAAATATTCTGAGCTACCTTCCTCAACCTGATGCTTTCCCATAGTGTGATTAGAAGAGTTGTGGACTATGAAAAGCTATTCTTACAGGATAATTAAACCTGCATTTCTTGCTTTTTAAAAAAATAAATAAATTTATTTTTATTTTATTTAACATACAAACATTTAAGACATCATATAATACAACATTGAACATTTACAATTTATATATTTACAAGATTTATTTTTTACAATTCTATTTGCTACACCTTTTTCTTAACTTCTACCCAGTTGTATATTTTTCCCCACACTTTGTAATAGTCCTTATTTTTTTGGTTTTGTATCTCGTATGTTAATTTGCTAAATTTGGCGCAGTCTAATATTTTTTTAATCACCATTTCTTCGTTTGGAGTCTTTTCTTGTTTCCATACTTGTGCATATGCTAATCTTGCAGCAGTAAGAAAGTGATTTATTAAGTAGTAATTTTCTTTACTATGTTTGCCTCTGATTATGCCTAATAAATACATTTCCAGTTTTATCTCGAGTTTATAGCCCAGTATTTCTTCCATCCATGTCCGAATTTGGATCCAAATTTTTTTTGCTTCCTTACATTGCCACCATTTCTTGCTTTTAATAATGGGGGTTTTAGTGTTTTTTAAATTATTAGATTTGTTCTTACATTGTCTTAGTTATTGTTGTGAGCCGCCCCGAGTCTATGGAGAGGGGCAGTATACAAATCTAATAAATAATAATAATAATAATAATAATAATAATAATAATAATAATATTTACATTTTTGATAAACTCATTCAATGAATCTAAGCTCTGCAAGGTGAGATATCATGAATAAATATAATATTAAAGAACACCTGTCATTTCAGATCGAACAGGCAGTACTTGTTAGCGGGCATCCATTCACCTGCTGCCTACTACGTCCCTTACTTTGTTGTGTCACTGCCACATCAGCAGCCGTCCCATTAAACTGAATAGAAGTCAAGGAGGAGGCGCTGCAGGAAAGAGATGACAGTTGCTCTTTAAAAATTATGACTTAAATCCAGTTGATTTTTACTGATGATTTAAATCAACTTGATTTAAATCAAACCCATTCTGGAAAAGGATTATATTGCTTGGGGTATGGCAGTGGCACATACTGGTTTTTGTTATCTGCATGAATTTACCAATATGTACAGACACAAGTTCCTTATCAGTAAAATTCTCAGATGGCTCAGCGGAAGATGTGTAATGTAAAAGATTTCTTGCCTTTATTTTATATCTAGATTAAGATGGCTACTAAGTTTTCCAGTCGACCCAAAGCCAGTACATTGAGGACAAAACCTGTTCTCCAAAAATCTACAATTCAAAAAGAGAATAGACAAAAGGAGTTTAATAAGCGCAGGCAATTTGGAGAAGTTGACAACGCTACTTCTCAGCTGGGCAAAGGAAGAAAAGCTTGTGTGCCAAAGCCAAGTAAGTAAAAGCTTTTTAAATATTAACCAAGACTTGTTTTCAGTTTTTATCTTTGTTGTCTTTCCTAAATTTACTAAGTTATTTTATTATCTTTTTCAATACAACAAGTCTTCAGGCAGGTTAAGAAAAGGTTTCATTTCTAAGTCTATCCTTGAGCTCTGTCTATGACAGTGATGGTGAACCAAAGGCACACGTGCCCTATGTCAACTCCAGCATACATGCATGTGCTAGACAGCTGGCTTCTGGCCTTGGGGAAGGCCCTTTCGCCCTCCAGAGGCTTCCCTGAAAACCCAGAGTGCGAAAAACCTCCCAATGGGCAAAGAGAAAGGTCAAAGAAATGGACTTCTGGTTTGCCCGTTGTGCTGTTTTTTGCACACCGGAGGCTTCATAGAAGCTTTCTGAAGCCCCAGAGTGTGAGAAATGGCACAATGGGCAAACCAGAAGCCTGTTTTTCCCAACTTCCAGTTTGCCGATTTGGCTGTTTTTTCACCGTCCCAGGCTGCAGCTTAGGGTATGTGTGCATGCGTGGGGGGGGGAGGGAATGGGTGTTGGCACATGCATGTGTGCTAATACATGCACACACACCCTTTTGGCACGCAAACCACAAAAGGTTCGCCATCACTGTTCTATGGCAACTTGCCATGAGGGACTCGGCATGGCCTACTTGCCGTTGCCACCTTGCTGCAGCCATTTCACCATGGAGCAAGAGTTACACTAATATCCAGGACAGTGCCTCCATTCTTCCTCAAAACTTTGGGTCCTTGGTTGCCAAATGAGATGTAAACGTTTCAGATCATCCTTGTAAAGGAGGTGGGATATTCTAGCAGATTTTTTTCATGTTTAATAGCCATGGTTTGAGTCGTTCAGTGGTGTTGACAGAGGAATCAGTGCAATAACAAACAATACCAGTCATCATCTCCTTGAAAAACATCCATCTACCTCTTCCAATCTATCACCTTTGACCAGCTACTGTGTTTTCCTTCTTTCACCAATCTTTGCACAAAGTTTCTGATGTTTTTACTGACTCCTGTTATTCTCTTATTATTAGCTATTGCTTATTATATGCAGGGAATGTCACAAGAATTGAAATTCATTTTTAAACTAACTTTTATCTCAATTTCACTTTTATTGTGCTTTGCAAAATGGCATGTAAGCTTGGAAATGTATGAATAATCATAGCAGTGACAGGTTAGAAGAGAATATTGAAAAATTCACAAGAACACATATGGAAGTGAAGGAATCTAGAAACTAAAATTGTGATTCATGTTATGAACGAGGCAGAGCACACAACTTATAAGGCATAGGAGGAGCTGTAAACCCAATTGCCAGTGTCATGTCCAGGTCTTCTTTTGATATTCCAGGGGGTGGCTGGAAAGTGAATCTCTGTAGGAGGCTGGTAAAGAACAAAAAGAGCTCCATTTTGGCAAGAGTTTCACCTAAGCAGATTCTTCGACCTGAAACCAATGAACAAAGATGGGGAAACTGGTTTCAGTGGTTCTTCAATAGCACTTTGTAGTTCTTACCATGAAATGGTGGCTCAGAGATGACAAATCACATGCATGAAATGAATTTTACAATAGAGATTAATTTAATGTCTCAGGGGTAATTGAGTAGCTTCGGAAACAAGGATATATAATAATAGGCTTTTAATTTAAAGGCAAAAAACCTTCACCGGATTATGATATCAGAGGGTCTCAAACAGTAAAGAATAGTGATTTTTATAAAACAGATATTTTTCTTTAATGAAAGAGTCTTTGACATTAAATAAACTTAATTAGACTAGCATGGGAAGGCTGGCTATTTATAAGTGGGGACAATGATGGTGGATTTTACAAAACAAGGAGTTAAGAATACTATGAGCTTGTGTACTTGCCTGTGATTATGGAAAGCCAGCTGAGACTAAAAAGTTTTAAAAATGGTAGAAAAATACAAAAGGAAAAAAAGTCTACTTTGTTCTCATCATAGTAACTGTTAAACTTCTACTTTCTCATGACAGCAACCACAAGAAAAACTGCGAACCTGGAGAAGGAGCCTAGAACAAATTTCTGATAAGGGCATTTCAAGATATTTATTTTCAAGCATTTAAAAAATGACTGGAACGTTTTAAAAAAGAATTGGAGGAAAGATTTGCTGGGACTGAAAAAAAATCTGAATAACCAAAAAGAAAAAAGAAAATTAAGAAAATCTCTATCCTGGGTGATCCAAGTGATGCCACAGCTACCCCTTCTAGGTGCCTGGAGGTTGCAGAGGTCTGGATGGGGGACAAAAGGCTTCAGTTGAACTCTGGGAAAATTGAATAGTGCAGAGAACCTCAACATCTGGTACTTTATCACCCTTAGATCTGGTGTGTGCGTGTGTGTTGCATTACCCCAGGTAGATTTAGTACAGAATCAAGAAATTGTCCTTCATTTGTGACTCCTTCTCAAAGAGTGGGTGGAAATTATGGCTAGGAAGGGCTTTGTGCAATTTTATGTTGTGCACCAGCTGCCCCTTAATCTGGATTGTGAGGCCCTGTGCATGATCACTCATGCCCTACTTATCTCTTGTTTGGATTACTGCAATGCCTTCTAAATAGGGCTACTTATTAAAAATGTTTGGAAGTTACAGCTGATGAGCAACATTCACAGCTCTGCCCCCTCCCCCCAACATGGCACATATAACACTACTGTTGCAGGATCTGCGTTAGCTACCAGTTTGCTTCTAGGTCCAATTGAAGCTTCAAGCTGATTACTTTTAAAACCCTATATGTCAAGTGTCCAGGGTATTTTAGGAATTGTCTCAACCCAAAGGAACTAGCGCATTACATTCACTCCGGTGGAAGAAGCCTGCTGCGGACCATGTCTACTAAAAAATTCTAGCAGGTGAAGTCAAAGAGAAGAGACTTTTCTGCTGTGGCCACAACCCTGTGAAACACTCTACCACCAGATATAAGAACTGCCCCCACCTCCAGGAAGGATACTAAAACTTGGTTCTGTTGGTTGATTTGGGGCCACTGGGAAGGGGATACCCACAACTGAAGGTGGTTTATTTATTCATTAAATTTATATGCTGTTTATCTCCCAGATAGGAAAACACTTGGCAGATTACCGAACCTAAAAATAGACAGCAAATAAATACATAAATAAGTGCATAAACATGCATAGTAAATAATAAGGTTGATGCATGAGAAAATTATAGATCTATTGGAAAATTATCAAAGGAATGTTAAAATCAAATCAGAGACCAATTAATAGCAGAAGGATATAGTTGCCCTACTTATAGTTTTCAGAAAAAAATAATATGGATAAAGGCTTATAATATGGAGTAAAATGAAATGTACTGATAATGAAAATGGTTCTTTTCATTCATGGAGGAATGTTTGATGAGTTGGATAGATTTTGCTGAAATTGTAAATTAACCTTTTTGATTAAATAATTTATATTTTTATTTATTCAGGACTGAAAACCTCTTATGGACCTTTTGTATAAAAATAAAAAATGAACTTGTGAGTTATGTTTTCAATAATTAGGCAGGATAGAATACAGAAAGAAGCAGAATATGACTCAATTTTAGAGAGAGGTTAAAATATATTTGTAGAGTGGTACCTCTTCTTAAGAACACCTCTACTTAAGAACTTTTCTAGATAAAAACTGGGTGTTCAAGACTTTTTTGCCTCTTCTTAAGAACCATTTCTTAAGAACCCGAGCCCAGGAAAAGTTCCCAGGAAATTTGACAGCGGCATGAAGTCCTGGCCAATTTCCTGCCATTTCCCGCTTTAATCCAGGCCATCTCGGGCTTTTCTGGGCTGCCAGAGGAGTCTTTCTGTGGCGCTTAAGGAGGCTTTGGAAGTCCAGAGCAAACAAACCATTTTCCTTTCTCTGGGCACTTGGAGAGAGAATAAACCTCTGCCAGTGCTCAGAGAAAAGAAACACTCACTTCGCTCTGGGCAGCCGAGGAGTCAGCACAGTGAAGGAAAGGTGGCGGCTACAAAGCGAGTGAGCGAGAGGAGAGGGGAGCCCTTCAGCATGGAAAGAAAGAGGCAACAGGTAACAGCAGCAGCAGACAGTGTATGGGAGGTAGCCTCGGGCCGGGTGTATGGGAGGCGTGTGCTCCTCCTCACCGCCTCAGAGTCCCTCTTTTTTTTTTTAAGCCTTAAAGTTTTGGATTCTTTTTATTCCCCTTATCTCAACTTCTTCCTTTGGCAGTGACTCTCCTCCTCCTCCTCCTCCTACCCAAATTCTGAGCTTTTATTTCGTTCCTAATGAGTTTGCAAACATTATTTGCTTTTACATTGATTCCTATAGGAAAAATTGCTTCTACTTAAGAATGTTTCTACTTAAGAACCTGGTCACAGAAATTAAGTTCTTAAGTAGAGGCACTACTGTACATATAACTGCTATGAAGAATATTAAAAACCATTTCTTTAATTATTTTCCCTCTTCTTGCACTTTTTGTTTTTTTCCTCTGTTATTTCCTTTCTTTTCTTTTTAATCTCATTGTTTAATAGTTTGTATCAGCTTTACCTTCCTATTTAAAAGTTAAAAAATATACTAAAACGGATTGTCATTTACATTTCAGACATATAGAAATGTTGAACACTAATAATATCTATGACATAGATATCAAACATATCAAGAGGATAATATGATTGGACATATTAAGAAGAAATACACTAGCCATCACTGAATGAACAAAGCACTTATATGAGACTAATCACCTTTGGAATGAAATAGCCTTTGAAAGTTATATCCACTGTAGTTGCTCGTGCTACATTTGCTGGAACAATATCAGCAAATCTTTGAACTTCATGGATAACTGCATCAGTATAAGGCATTTTTGCTCGATGTTCAATCCTTGGCTGAGCAGATCCAATGATTCTTGAAATTTCTTCATATATTTTATCTAAGAAAATAAAACAATTATAAGATGCTTGTTAATGTTTTAATTTTGCATTAAATCTTGGATACATTTAACTGTGAAAGGTAAGTATCTTCTCCAAATTTAATTCCCAGCCAGATGTTTGTCAGAATTGTCAGAATTGTTTCTTTCTTCAAGCATTGGACAAAATTTATTTTTGCTAGTATGAGTACCTTATGGTGCTACAATAATGTTGATGCTTGAGCAGGCTACCTGCTGTTCTATGGTGCGTGGTGACTGGAGAATGGCACACTTGTCCTTGTAGCATCTCAGGATTTGCTGTGTGGCATTTACTTTCATATGGTGGGGGTTTATTTTCTGTTGATAGGCTCCTGTGGCCTACCCAAAGCAGCTTGATTTCCATGAGTTCTTTATTCTCTTGTAGCTCTTGTTTGTTTGTTTGTTTGTTTGTTTGTTTGTTTGTTTGTTTGTTAAAAACATGCACAAGATAGCAGGTATTGATAAAAACATAAACATAAGCAAAGTCGGTGCAGGTAAATCAGTAAAAAAAATTAGTAAAACTGCAGACTCCCAAAATCACGCAAAAGCATACCCTGTTCTTACATGATTTCTGGAGACCATGCAAAAGCAGGTCCTTATTCTCACATATCTCCACAGCCTGTAAAATGTTTGTAAGAATGGGGCATGCTTTCAGGGATAGTTCTCAGCTCTTGTTTAAATGTTGGTATGTCATCCAAAACATCATGGCATATCACTTTTGACATGCATTATCAAAGGTTCTTTTTCAATGGCCTTGCTCAGTGATGGCAAACCTTTTGGGTGCTAAAAGCCCATATGTGCATGCTGTCATGCACACACGTGTGCCCACACCCATATTTCAATGCCCCCCATGGGCCACATCCCAATGCTCATACATGAGCATTTCCTGGAACCTGAGGAGGGCAAAAACGGCCTCCCCATCCTCCCAGAGCCTGTTTCACGATTTCCAGTAAGCCCGGTGGGCCCGTTTTTTGCCCTCCCTAGGCTCCAGAGGCTTTTTTGGGAACTTGGAAAGGGTGAAAACACCCTCCCAGAGCATCCGTGCAAGCCAAAAATCAGCTGGCTAGAGCACAGATGCACAGTGGAGCTGAGCTAGGGGCACACATGCCATAGCTTTGCCATCATGGGCCTAGCTAAATGAATGTTGGAGGTAACAAAGACAACAAAGGAACTTGGGGGGGGGGGGGATTTCACACCATTCAACACATTACTCCTTGTCTGACAACAATTTCAGCCATTAAATTTTACTTTCGTAGATGACATGTTTCGTTGCATTATACCTTAATTTTACAAAATATTTGAATATTGAAATCCAACCAAATGAAAATAGACTAGACAAGACTAGACTAGACTAGACTAGACTAGACTAGACTAGAATAGAATAGGACACACAAAGAATTTGTCTTTGGTGCATATGCTCTCAGTCAGCTGAAGGGAAAATATACATTTGTCAAGAATCATGAGATACAACACTTAATGATTGTCAAAGTGCTTACTCTGAATATCAGGATATTTCATCATTAGTAGTATGGTCCAGCGCAATGTGGTTGAAGTCGTGTCCATCCCAGCATTAAATAGGTTATTCACAACAGCAATTAGGTTTTCATTATGAAAATACCTTTCTGTTTTGTCTTTCTTCTCCTGCAATATATAAATAATCTATCTAAGCACATTCAGTATACTCTCAACAACTAAATAGCAGAAAGCTGGAGAACATTGAATAATAGAAACATCTCCCAGAATTTTGGATTTCAGTCTCCAGCTTTCTAAATCATTAAAAGGGATGGTGGAAATTGTAGTTCTAAACACCATAAAGTGCTGAGTTCCCTACAATTTGTGATTAAGACATTCATATAAATGGAAATAATGAGCATGAAATTCTTTAAAATGTCTTCAATAAATTCATATTTTCATAAAATCATAGGGTTGGAAAGGACCTTGAAGGTCTTCTAGTACAATCCCCAAGGAGGAATCTTCATTTTCTTCCTTATTTTTCCTGAAAATCCCAAGACTAACTTACAAAGGTAAATCACTGAGCTTTGGAATTCCTGGAATAAAACACTTCCTTACCTCTGCCTGTCGGACAAGAAATGAATCAATAAGGCTCCTCTGGTCATTTTCATCCAGAGCTTTGAGGTGTTCTATGAAAGTGGTCTTTATGAAACCATACAATTCATTTCTGTTATTCAGAACTATGTTACGAGCACCAAAAAGAAAACCAAACAGGGGGAACATATTATAGAACTGAAAAACACAAAAATGATAAAAAGAGTCACAAAGAAACCAGAATATTTTCATGTGCGCAATGTGAAGATTTTTATTAAACCTATTCATATTACAAGTGGGAAATGGTTGCATACAGTATATAAGACGTCAGGGCTTTTCTGTCATAGTGAACCTTGGAAAACATGGCATATTTATTAAAAATCCCACAGTACATTAAAGATAACACAATAAACGCACTATGAACTCTTTTTAAAATTGAAAAATAATTTACCAAGACAGGAGGGCTTCCTGCAAGCCGGACATTTTCATTGACTAACTTTATTAGTCTTTGAAATGTGGGGTCTTCATACTCATACCGCTTGCCAAGTACAATAGACACTATGATATTGCCAACAGCAGAATTCATAATTGCTGTATTCTCAAATGGTTGTCCTATATATTAAAATTAAACAAAGTTATTAAAATTAATTTACAGCTATGAAAGAACATCAGCTTTAAAAGATTGTTCAGCAAAGACTTCCCACCTTAGACCAGTACAATCATCTAGGAAACTGATAGCCAATGCTGGAGAACATGGAGATATTGGGCAAAAGGATATTAAATAGGATTCAAGTATTTGAGGTAGCTGTAGAGGTGGATTCTTAACTTTTCTGCAATAAATCTGTGAATGTTTAGCTCCAGGTGAATCATCAGAAGAGAACATCAACTTACCTTCATAAGATTCAAATGCTTTTATCAAGATCCTGCACTATTCAATTATTTTATCCTCTATAGTTCTCTTGCCCATTCCATAGTCCCGTAATGCAGATAAGGTAAAGCGGCGCATCATTTTCCAATTCTCCCCATGAGAAAAAAGGATACCTAAAGAGAAAGTGCAAAACTAAAAGATATATTTGCACTACTGAAAATTTTGCCTTTATAATGAAGAGAATGTTTATAGCAGTTGTTTTTCCCTTGTAGAGTCAGAAAGTTAGTGTGGGAAATGCATATGAAGTTTCATGTGAAGCTTTCCTGTAAATCAAAAAATTACAGACATTCCTGTTGGATTTCTATGTGATTTATGGTTTTAAGTGATTCTCTTCACCTCATCCAGTAGAGTCTATTCA
Organism: Erythrolamprus reginae; assembly: GCF_031021105.1. Lineage (NCBI taxonomy): Eukaryota > Metazoa > Chordata > Lepidosauria > Squamata > Dipsadidae > Erythrolamprus > Erythrolamprus reginae. Next base: position 229,866,598 of record NC_091950.1, read on the forward strand.
TAGCAGAACCGTGCTACAATGTATATTTGAGTACACGATACAATGACTCTAATATAAAACTTATGCTTTTATTTCTTCTTTTCTCATTGAACTTGTTTCATATTTACACAAATAAACAACTTAACAGTATAACTATATTTCTCTACACATCTGCTCTCTATGATGCAGATTCTCCAACAGTCAGCACATAAATCCCCAGAATTCTATCTTCCAACTGCCAAAAACTGATTTACATATCAATATGCAAATTACCTCTCTCTTAACATTCCATTCTCTTTTTCTCATGTTCTATGCTAACATACCCCTGCTGAAATAATTTACATTTGTTTGTTTTTTTCAAACTAAAACAATATAAATTCATTTCTTATTTCATTTGCATGGAAAAAACATTATTTATTTACATTTTCTTTACTGCTAGCAAATCCATCAAGTTTCTATGGCTTTCATTTAGTAATGACTTTGTAAATATATCAGCTAACGCTCTCTACATGGGGCTACCTTTGAAAAGTGTTCGGAAACTTCAGATTGTGCAGAATGCAGCTGCGAGAGCAATTATGGGCTTCTCTAAGTATGCCCATATTACTCCAACACTCCGCAGTCTGCATTGGTTGCCGATCAGTTTCCGGTCACAATTCAAAGTGTTGGTTATGACCTATAAAGCCCTTCATGGCACCAGACCAGAATATCTTCGGGACCGCCTCCTGCCGCACGAATCCCAGCGACCGGTTAGGTCCCACAGAGTCGGCCTTCTTCGGGTCTCGTCGACTAAACAATGCCGTCTGGCGGGACCCAGGGGAAGAGCCTTCTCTGTGGGGGGCCCCGACCCTCTGGAACCAGCTCCCCCCTGAGATTAGGATTGCCCCCACCCTCCCTGCCTTTCGTAAACTCCTTAAGACCCACCTCTGCTGTCAGGCATGGGGGAACTAAAACATCTCCCCCTTGCCCATGTTGTTTTGCCGTTTGATTGATTGACTGTGTGCCTGTTTTTTATATATATTGGGACTGTTTTATGAATTTATTAATTTTAAATTGTAATTAGATTGGTGGGCATTGGATTTGTTATTATGTACTGTTTTTTATTATTGTTGTGAGCCGCCCTGAGTTTGCGGAGAGGGGCTGCATATAAATCCAATTAATCTAATCTAATCTAAACACCCATTTGCAACCAAATGGCTTTTTTTTTTCCTGGTAGCTTTACCAATTTTCAAGTTCCATTTTTTTCCAATGAATCAATTTCTTCTGAAGCTGCCGGGCGGGATTCCGCTGGTGCAATCAAGGCGGCATGGTACGCGCATCTTGCCGCCTTGAGCACCACTTTGTAAGTCTTAATAAAAGCTCTTACAAGTGTTCGATCAGATTCAGACCTGCTCTTCCTCCATCGCTTCTCTAGACGTCTCTTTTGGCGTTTCAACTCCCGGAGCTCCTCGTTGAACCATGGGGCTCTACGGGGTCTAGCGCCACGGAGAGGTCGCAAAGGCGCAATCCGGTCGAGAGCCTTCGCAGCAGCCGTATTCCAGGCCTCTGCAAGAGACTCCGCCGAACTGTGGATGAGTGCCTCTGGAATAACCCCAAGCGCCGTCTGAAAGCCCTCTGGGTCCATCAGGCGTCTGGGGCGGAACATCTTCATTGGTTCCGCCTCCCTGCGGGGAAGGATTGGAGCCAGGAAGTCAAGCCGTAGTAGAAAATGGTCTGACCATGACACAGGCACTGCTTCTAAGCCCCTTAGTCTCAGACCATTGCTCAATTGCTCGGAAAGGAATACCATGTCAGGTGCGTGCCCCCCCTCATGAGTCGGACCCCGTACTACTTGAGTCAGGTCCATGGCTGTCATGGTGGCCATGAACTCCTGTGCCAACCCAGAGGTTTCGCCGAGTGACGGCAGGTTGAAGTCCCCCAAGACAATAAGTCTGGGGAACTCCACCGCCAACCCGGCTACCTCCTCGAGTAGCACAGGCAGGGCTTTTGACACGCAGCTGGGAGGCAGGTACGTGAGAAATAAGCCCACCTGAACCCCTAAGTCCAACTTCATCAAGAGTGACTCGCAACCCGCAATTTCCGGAGCAATGAGTCCACGTAGGCAAAGGCTCTCCCTGGCTATAATAGCCACTCCTCCCCCCCTTCCCTGGGGTCGAGGTTGGTGCCATATCTGAAACCCAGCTGGGCAAATTTCAGAGAGAGGAACACCTCCCTCTGGGCCCAGCCAGGTTTCAGTAATACATGCCAGGTCGGCCTTCTCATCCAGGATCAGATCCTGGATGAGGAGAGCTTTATTGACCACCGACCTGGCATTAAGCAGCAGCAACCTGAGTCCAGGGCCAGAGTTACACTCATCACCAGTACCCAAGATTGGGCTCACAGAGCTGGAACAAGGGACCGTTATTAAGCAACGGTCTCTTGTTCCCCTGGAACGGCTAGCTCTGTGACCCCCGCCATATCTGCCTCTCCCCAGCAACACAGGGATATTCCGGCCCTCTGCCACCCCAGAGATCAATGCCCCTTCCTCTCCTGTCTCCCGAGCGTCAGATGGGCCAAATCTATCACTCATACTACTGTCGCTCATCCCATCCATACCATACTCCCACCCACCCCAACCATCACACTCATACCAATCATTCATTCCATGCACAACATTGAATCTGCTCCAATCATCCATTAATTAGAGACCCCCCCCCAATGTTAAAAAAGGATTAAATTAATAATAGATAAAAATGCTGATAAAATATGACATAGTATAAATACATATAAATAAAAATAGAAAATTTCACAAGGTTAATAATTAATAGTATAAAATAATATAAAATGGTAAAAATGGTATAAAATCAGTTCTTAATATTAATTATTAGCTAATCATCGGTTAATCAGTCGGCCCACCTGTTTTTGCAAAAAATGGGGCACACAGAGGGTTTGGGAAGCCTGCAGAGTGCTCCTGTGAGTTGGAGGAAGGCAAAAACATTCCCACTTTTGCAAAAATGGCCCATTTTTCACCTTTTTTTAAAAATGAGGTGGGCAGAGGGCTTGGGAGGCCTGCAGAGTGCTCCTAGGGGCTGGGGGAAGCAAAAACGCCCCCATTTGTGCACAAAAAAAAAAGTTTTCACAAAAATGGGACTCTGAGCCAGGGCTTCTGAAGGCCAAAAATGGCTGTATTTGGTGTATAAGACCCACCAACATTTCCACCCTCTTTGGAGGGGAAAGGTGTGTCTTATACTCCAAAAAGTACGGCAAATCTGGGGAATACTGAAATGAATTAGGACCATAGGCTAGTAGAGGGAGAATTCATCTTCACAATAGTGGAAGTTTGCACAAAATGCTGAAGCCAATTATTAGTTCATTACATCATATAATGAATCATCACCCATGGCCTATAAAGAAAGTCCTTGGAGGGGATCGAGAATAAATTAGAATCCCCGCCCTCGTCTGTTTTTAGATGGCTTTCTTCTTGGAGGCCTTAGTTTCTCTCTTAGTAATTTTTGTTATTATTAGTGATTAGTGTTGTTATTTTATTATATTGTATTTAACCTTAACACTGTTAAAAAGAGAATTATCAAAAGTTTAGTGGTACATAAACCCCACTAACCAAGGAAGTCAGTGAACGAATTAACGGATGTATTTATTACACATGCTGTTAAATAAGAAAATCCAGCCTTCTCCAAGGTCTTATCTGCAGCACAGAGACTTCTATATTGAACTACATCTCCCACTATGCTTTATTACAGCCAATGGAGGCTACAAATAAAAAGCCATACACTTTCACTGCCTCACTAAGATTCTGCACGATGTCAAGCAAGTGATCCTCTGTCTTTCCTCCAAGAGGTGGAGAGAAAACAAAGGCTAAGAAACTTGTTTTTTTCCATTTTGGCATCCACAGTGCTGATATTGGAGTTTTGACTAACTTCCAGCTGGGAACTGCTGTTTTTATTACTGCTACTCAAAACAGATCCTCCCAGTTCATACTGTCAGGAATCTGGAAAGTCACTGGACTCACATCACACCCTGAAGAACAAAGTTCAACAGAGAAAGCAATGGACCAGACTACCATCAATTATACCACAAAATTTTCTTCTTCTTGAAAGCAACAGAGAGCTCTCATATACACACATGAATTCCTCTTTACAAGATAGCCCGAACCGTTAGTGATCCGCTGGTGATGTAACGTTGGCATCACGGATCCTGTTCTGTCATTTTTTCCCTGATTTTTCAGTGAATTTTCATGCCTTCTGCCTCACATGTCCCAGCGACCGATTAGATCGCACAGAGTTGGCCTTCTCCAGGTCCCGTCAGCCAAGCAATGCCAACTGGCAGGACCATGGGGAAGGGCCTTCTCTGTTGCAGCTCTGATCCTCTGGAATCAAGTCCCCCCGGAGATTCATACCACCCCCACCCTCCTGGCCTTCCGAAAGGCTCTAAAAACATGGCTGTGCCAGCAGGTCTGGGGCCGTTGAGCGACAACGCTTTGCTCCAGCTAGTAGTATGAATGATAGATTAGTGTTTTCCTCTATTGGGGTTTTAAATTTTATATTTGGTTTTATTGTTATATGCCGTCCTGTGTCCATCAGGAGAAGGGCAGCTTCTAAATCTAAACCTGAATCTGAATCAATCAATCAATCAATCAATCAATAAATCAATCAATGTTTTTGGATGTCTTCTACTCATTCTCTGATATAAAAACCCTCTCGACCGCCCCCAGGTTAATATTCATCTTTATTTCTTCTCCCGAAGCACAGCTGATGAGCTCCTCAGCTGTGTTTCGGGCTGAATCCACTTTCCAAGCATGTGTGGAATTGAAATTGCACAAGGGGATGTGCGCACACACAACATAACAAAACACTGAGATGTGAACCAGTGGCAAAAGTAAGTGGAACCCACGCCTGTTATGGACGTAGTATGACATTGGACGGGATGTCTTTCAAGTTTGTAAAGCTGTTGGTCCACAGCTCTTTTTTTGTTTTGGTGACCCCAATGACTCGATATATTGCCAATTAAAATATGGCATTATTTTTTTCTTGATGGTGGAAAGAAGACACAGGAAGGCCAAACACTCAATTTTTTCTAAAATTCTCTAACTGAGCCCAACATTTTGGTTCTTAAGTGAAACATTTGTTAAATGAGTTTTGACTCATTTTATGACTTGTCTTGCCATGGTTAAGTGAATCACTGAAGTTGTTAAGATAGTAACACGGTTGTTAATGGAATCTGCCTTCCCCACTGGCTTTGCCTGTTAGAAGGTCACAGAAGGTGATCCCGTGTTCCCAAGACATTGCACTCCTCATAAATATGAATCGGTTCCCCAGCATCTGACCATGTCACCATGTGGAATATTACAACGGTCATAAATGTGAAAAATGGTTATAAATCACTTTTTCCAAATCTTGTAACTTCGAACGGTTAGTAAATGAACTGTTGTAAGTCCAGGACTACTTGTACAGAAAATCAGACAGGCAACCCTGTAATTCCCATTCACATTTTCTAAAATAGAGTTGCCATACATTACTTGCCATGAGGCATGCTGCTCAAATCTGACAGGATTTTAAACCCAGAGCATCAGGTTAGTTTGTCTCTGTGTTGTACGTACAACCACTAAATGCTTTGTAATATCTAAGATTATTACAAACCGGTCAGTCCTAGAGGAGACCAACCCTGACTCCTCTTTAGAAGGCCAGATCCTGAAGATGAAACTCAAATACCGTGGCCACTTAATGACAAGGAAGGACTCACTGGAGAAGAGCCCAATGCTGGGAATGATTGAGGTGAGGGAATGAGGTGGCTGGATGGAGTCACTGAAGCAGTCGGCGTGAGAGTAAATGGACTCCAGGGGCTGGTAGAGGACAGGAAGGTCTGGAGGAACGTTGCCCATGGTGGGGTCACAATGGGTTGGCCATGGCTTCACAATTAACAACAAAATGACAATATACCTGGTTCGATATTATTTCTTTGCTCTCTGATAATTTTCTCCCATAATCTCTTGCTCTTTTTTCCTCAAATCATTCAATACTTTGAAGCGTTAAAAACCTAGAGGCCTTTCTTCAGAAAATCCATCCCTATGTTTCTCTAAAAACAAGACCCTGACTTATATTTTTTTGAACCACGAAATAAGCACTTGGCCTTATTTTCAGAGAGGTCTTATTATTTGGGGGTGCATGGAAGAAAACAGGGCTCCTCTTGCCGTCTTACCTGATTTCCAGCTCTGTCTCCCTAACCTTAACCAGAGGAAAAGGTATTTTCAGGGAAGGACTTGTTTTCGGGAAAATACAGTATTTAGCTTGGGTAATAGAAAATTGCCAAAACACCACACATTAGCCTATTGAATTACTGTACTAGTTCATTGACTGATCAGTGAAACAGGCAATTACTCCCAACCAGGGCTCAATGCTACCTTTGTTCTAGTTTTCTAGAACTGGGACCCAACCTTGTCAACTTTAAGGCTTGTGGACTTCAACTCCCAGAATTCTCACAGCCAGCACATGCTGGCAGGAGGAAATCTGGGAGTTGAAGTCCATGAGTTTAAAAATGGACAAGATTGGACACCCTTGTATCTAGAATCATAAAAACCTGTCCAACTAAGAACAAGGCTTGTTTGTTCAAGGAAGAGGACCCAAAACAGCCATTTTTGTAGGCTCTGCAAGAGCACAACATTTCCTTATATCAGTTTTGATAAAACTGCCAGGTATTCAAGCAAGCACTTAAGAGAAAGCAAGGAGATACATGGCGGCAAAATTCTCAGAGATCTTCTGGGCTGAACTCCAATATTTTTTTTTTAAAAGGTTCTACCACCACTAAGCTATTTTAATCTTAGAATGTGCTTGTTTGCAACAAGAAGCCATCAGTGCAAACAACAATGAAACAATTAAGATTTGGGTGCTCTTTGAAAGCATGCAAATTAAAGGACGGGGAAACACCCATGAACTCTCCTGGACACAGGAGCAAAGAAATGAAGGACGGAGCAAAATTGCAAAACCTCACAGGGAAGGAAACACGTGTTTCAAGCTGGAGACTAAAGCTCTAATATTTCTCAGTTAAAAATAAATCCCTTAAATGGGATGGCTTATGGGAAATTGTATTTCAGAGGGGTTTTTTAAGGGGGGGAGGTGGAAATAGTACCTCACTATTATTTCAGCGGCCTTAGGGCTGCACAGCCTATTTATTTGCAGCCACTTCTGAAGCCAGCAAATGGGCAGCGTGATTATAGGTTCCCCCTTCAGGGCATGCCAAAGCACATATGTGCCGTGAGATTTCAAACAATCAGCACAAGCAAAAGGTTGCAGCCAAATTAAATGGGTGGAGACGCCGTTCCACAACCTTGGAATCTGCTCATAGGATATAGGAAAATATGACCAGAGTTCCCCCCCACACACAATGAATAAAAGGGGATGGGGGGAGGGAAAGGAGGAGGGGAGCTGGGAAGAGCATGGCTCAGTAAACACAAAAAATCCAATTCAGAGGGGATATAAATGAGGCCACAACACTGGAAAACAATACCAAAGCAAGGGGGGGGGATATGTACCGTGCTAGAACAGCCTTCTTCCATCTCATGGCTTGGGATGACGGGAGCATTGATTCCACCACCTGGAGAGCACCAAGCTGGGGAAAGCTAAAGCCAAGGTTTGAAACCTCGCTGCCTTCCCTTTACCCTGTGATGCCAGAACAAAACAGTCATCCAAACTAGAAATGCCTGCAGCAGGTCATTCCCCCTTCAAGGTCGGTCAGCAGGCAGGCAAAAGAAGCGGCCGATTCATTCATCACACTTCCCTTCTGTTTATACAAGCAGGCTGACACCCATGAGGCGAATTGTCCCGCTCCACTCCCATCACATCCCTGGAGTTTCAGTCCTGTCAAGCAGTCCACCTGCTCTTCACCTGAAACAAAACCCAGGCACCATCCAGGCACTGAAATCACGTCCTTCAGGCTGTGACATCAGTCCGTTACCATGGGAATGAGGAGGACGTTGAGAACCCAGCGTTACAGAACTGCTGCAGGATCAATCAGCGGAGCCTGCTTTTTTCCCAACGCACAACACGGTCCAGATTTTCTCTCTTACGCTCTTAAGGCAAAAAAACCTGTCCTTGAAGAAAAGCCACGTTGGGGTGGGTGGTGGGGTAGAGGATACGGCAATTTAAATGTACAACAAGGACCTAAGATGAGCAGCAAAGCAGTTAATATACTGGGCATACAGAAATTCCCAGGTTCAACCGGGAGCATTATTATTATTATTATTATTATTATTATTATTATTATTATTATTACTACTATATTTGTATGCCACCCTTCTCTGAAAACTCGGGGCGGCTCAGAGTAAATATAAAAACACAGCGTACAGTACAAATCTAATGCATTTTTTAAAACTATAGCTAAAAATCCTATGCATTACTCAATCAAACGGTAGAATCACACCAGCATTGACTAACCAGCACTGCAAAACTGACATTTTGCCGAGTGCTGTTGTGGGTGGGAACAATAGGCTTGAGATGGCTAGTCAAGCTATCTGAGTCAGTTTACAACAGATGCTTCAGGTGCTTGTTCAGCTAGATTGAGGAGCACCATCATTCCCAAGATGGGGAGTTAAATAAAGGCTATAAACTATAATTAGAAAAGAAAATTAAGGCTTAGAAAGCCTCAATGCACCAAACATAGAAACATAGAGAGATTGGTGGCAGAAAAAGACCTCATGGTCCATCTAGTCTGCCCTTATACTATTTCCTGTATTTTATCTTAGGTTGGATATATGCTTATCCCAGGCATGTTTAAATTCAGTTACTGTGGATTTACCAACCACGTCTGCTGGAAGTTTGTTCCAAGGATCTACTATTCTTTCAGTAAAATAATATTTTCTCACGTTACTTCTAATCTTTCCCCCAAGTAACCTCAAATTGTGCCCCCCTATTCTTGTGTTCACTTTTTTCACCAAGCTCTGGAAATGTTACCCAGGTTCCTCCTTGACAAGTAACACAAATATTAACAGCCCTGAAAGTTAGTGGTGGTTATTCATTTCCCCCCACCACCACAAATGAAAAGCTAATATTTTAAGGATGCCATATTGAACAAAAAAAGGTCTGTTTTCACACAATCCCTGTTTTACATCAAAACCAAATACTGTACACTGGAGGAGGAACATTCGTGAGTTGATGCTGTCAAGCAGTCCTCGTCAACTGGGGATTTATACCAGTGGGGGAAGAGAAGTTAGGGTAGGGAGGGTTGAGCGCTGCGGTTTAAGGAATTGTGGTTTTAAATAACTATTTTTAAGATTTGCTTTGCATTGCCCAGAGATTTAATATAACTCAGACTTTGCAAAAACAGCAAATACATTTAGATGCCATGAGAGTGCTAGTGATAAAATGTTAACAAGGAAGATTTTTTTGGATGAGAATAGAAAATAAAGGAAGGAAAGACAGCGGCATAAAATTATGTATCCTTCATCAGTCCATTCTAGAATGAATCCCAATTTAAAATGTAGCTGGTCTTTTGCATTTATTGCCAGGGCAAATATACATAAATGCACCATTCTTTCCACTAAAGGATTTCAATTCATAGCCTAAAGATTCAAATTAATTCAAATTAATATCTTGTTAAACCATGGATGAAAATGGTGTTAAGAGGAAAAAATATATAAAATTATTTGTTTCTATCTATCTATTCAATTAGGTACTCAAGGTAGTTAAAAAGACAAAAAATAAAACATCAAAACAAAATAAAAAGTCAAGACATACAAAACAAATACCAGCATAACCATTTAAAATTTGGTAAAAGAGATTCACCTTAATTGCTCTTTTGGAATGAGAGAAAATATGAATCCAATGTCCAAACCACTTACCATTTCTAGCACTATTTGGTTTGGGTTAAGGCACCAAGCTAGGAACTGAGAGACTATGAGTTCAAGTTCTGCCTTAGCCATGACCCTTAGCTGGGTGACTTTGGGCTGGTTATTCTCTCAGCTCAATCATCTTATAGGGTTATTGTTGTGGGGAAAATAGGAGGAAGACGGTATGCTGGATATGTTCGCTGCCTTGAGTTATTTGCAAAAATAATAAAGGTGGGAAATAAGTAAATAAATAAGGCCTTGCTTTGACACAAAGATGACGCCCCGAGTTTTCGGAGAGTTGTCATGTTATTATTATGACAATACATGGAACCTTGTGGTTATGACATATACAACCTCTAGATCACTATTTCCCAACCTTGGCAACTTGAAGATATTTGGACTTCAGCTCCCAGAATTCCCCAGCCAGCATGGAGTTGAAGTCCAAATATCTTCAAGTTGCCAAGGTTGTGAAACACTGCTCTAGATCTTAGTCAATTTGTCACGTGAGCTCTAGAGCATTAATTCTACCATATTTCCTAAACATTTATTTTCCTTTGCTTTCAGTTGGCTCACCCAATCCAACATGTTTGATGGTTAGCAAGTCTTCCCAAATCCAGTATTTTTCTGAGGTGTTGGGCCTACCAGATTAATGACAAAAATATATGCCAGCCACCACAGTGTATTGCAAATGAAAAGCAGGCATATTACAGGAAGTTATTATTACACAATATTTTCACCAGATACCAATTCAGATTCAATGTCGCAACGAGTATCAAAATCCAAGTATGGGTATGTCAAAGAAAATTGTTTATGGCGCCCTGACTCAAAATGATTCAGACTCCATATAACATGTTGGTCTTTGACCCCAGAGAGGGAAATCCTGAATGCTTCTGAATTGTAGACAGAGTGACATCTGTCATTTTGAGAAACATCTTGAATCTGGAAAATAGCTTGTGGACTTTATGCTTATGAATGAAAATGTTTGATAAGACAGAATCCACAATTAAGCCTGAAACCTAGGAGACCAGATCGTCTGGTCAAAAGTCCAGCACCACCAAGCTACAAGAATGATGTTATGTGAGGTGGAAGCATTTTCGCTGGGAGCCAACCAAATGGTCTCATCAAAGCAAAGCCTTCTGGAAAATACTGGAAAAGGTCCACACTGAGGTACTTCAGCTGCAGAAGGCAACAGATCTGGAGCCTGATATGCTCTAATCTAGTTCAGAGATATATCCGATGTTTGGGACATCTCTTTAAGCATATTCATAGTTTTGAAGGTTTCTGGTCCATGGGAAGAGAGTTGTACTTTCCCTGGAAGTACAACAAGAAAGACAAATCTCCAAGTAGCTGGTTCACTGTCATATTTTAGTCCCAAGCAAGCAAACTGAAATTACAAGGATATTCTAATCGCAAAGGTGGTTAAATGCAAATACTTTTTCTTTGCTACAGTGAAAAATTTATTAGATTTATTGGCTAGAGGAAAGAAATAAAATAAATAAAACTCAAGGAAAAATATCTAAAAATGTAAAAATGCAAAGCAGTACGTTAATATAATAATTAAAAAGAAAGAAAGAAAGAAAATGGAAAATTCTCCGACTGAAAATTCCAAAAGAGCAGGGAAAGCAATTTCCCAAATGTTTGTTTCATGTTTTCTTTTGTTTTGTTTGTCATTGTAATGTTTATGTATGTATAAAAAATTAATAATTTTTTTTAAAAGGAGAGAGAGGAGTTTTTATGCATATGTTCTGGGAGTGCTCAGTAGTACAGAAATTTTGGACAGTAGTGCAAGATGAAATGAACAGGATGTTAAATATTAATTGGACAATTACAAAGGAAATGGCAGTACTGGCAAAAAAAAGGAGACTTAAGAGAATTTAAAGAAATAAAAGTAGCAGCATTGGAAAGCGCCCAAGCAGTAATTGTATTGGGTTGGAAAGAAGCAGCAAAATGGACGATGCAGAATTGGTATCGGTACATGGTGGACCACATTTGCTTTGAATTTATTTATTTATTTATTTATTTGTTTGTTTGTTTGTTTGTTTGTTAGTTAGTTAGTTACCGTAGTTAGTTAGTTAGTTAGTTAGTTAGTTAGTTAGTTAGTTAGTTAGTTAGTTAGTTGGATTTGTATGCCGCCCCTCTTCGAAGACTCGGAGGTAAAGATAAATATGTATAATGAAAATAAATTGAAAAAAACTGATGGAAAGATGGGAAATGGTGAGAGGTTATATGACAAGTAGAATTTGTGATCTAGCCATAAAGAATAAATTAGAATCACTCTTTGATATGTAAACAGAACGCAGATTCCAGCTTAGAAGAATATTAAAGATGTTAGTACAGACCCTCCAATTGGTGGTGGGGTATATATGTATGTTGTCAGGTGATGGGTGCACCTTCACAGGACACTGTTTTTATGTTGTATGTATGTAGTTTGTATGTTTTAACATTTAAAATTAATAAAAAAAATATTTTTAAAAAAGGAATAATTTTATTAGATTTCTATCACCCCTTTATTAATTCATAAGTAACTCAAGATGACAAACATACATAATAGTCCTTCCTCCTCCTATTTTCCCCACAACAACCCTGTGAGGTTGGCTGAGAAACAGTGACTGGCTTGATATCACCCAACAGACTTTCATGCCTAAGCAGAGGTGAAGTTCAACTTTTTCCCCCTACCGGTTCTGTGGGCATGACTTGGTGGGCATGGCAGGGGAAGGATATTCCAAAATCTCCATTCTCACCCCATTCTGGGGCCAGCCACTGGTGGCAATTGCCGGTTCTCCAAACTACTCAAAATTTACGCTACCGGTTCTCCAGAACCTGTCAGAACCTGCTGGATTTCACCCTTGCACTTAAAGGAGGGCTAGAATTCAGTCTCTCGGTTTCTGGGTCAGCACCTTAACCAGTATTTCGGCTATTTTTGTGGGTATTTTTGCTTCCATGCATGCGCAGAAGCAAAAAATGGCAAAAATTGATGAAAACTTGTGAGTGTAAGATTTTGGCTGTTTTCGTGGATATTTTTGCTTCCGCGCATGCACAGGCACAGGCACAGGCAATTTTCTGCTACCCGGATGGCGTCCCCCTATATGGGAGGAGGAGCTCATGACTTGGGGGGGGGGTGCAGACCATTTACAGCTGCCGTCCAGTATCAAAATAGCAGATGCAATTCAGCAGAGGTTGACTGATTGTTTTCCAGAATACAGAATTAGCCATCCTTTAAATACTGCTATAGTGAATATAGGAATATATAGGAATAGTGAACATAGATTATGTTTTCTCTACAGGGACTCCCCAGGGTTAAGAACATCCAACTTATGGACAATCTGTAGTACAAAAAGGCTGCCCATTACTAAAAATGGCAAATGGCACGTTCTTCCTTATGCTGACAAAGCGCTGAAGCCATGCAATCTTTTCAGGAACTGCTGAAGCCACATGTTTTTAATATACAGCCTGTTTTCAGCAATTCTTAGAAGCATTCTGCTGCTTCAGTGCTTCAACGGCTCGAGGACAGTGTTAACTCCCATTTTTGGTAATAGGCTGTCCATTCGCAAGTATGAATTCTGACTTGTATACAAATTTGAGTAAAGATTGAGTTAGGAATGGAATTCATTCTTAACCTGGGACTAGCTATATTTCTGTTATGCACCCTGCATGACATGGATATGGACCAAACAGAATGGGCCAAAGGCCGGTCCTAGCCCCAATGCCTTTGTCCAACACTTAGAGCTGTGATGGAGAACCTATAGCATGGGTGCCACAGGTGGCACACAGAGCTGTATTTGAGGGTTCGCGAGCCGCTGCTCTAGCTCAGCTACAGCGCACATACCCTTGCTGGACAAATTTTCAGCTGGCCCTGCTCACACATCCCTTCCCTCCCAGAAGTCTTCATAAGGCCTGTTTTGGATGCCCGGTAAGTAGAGGGCTCACACAGAGGCTCAGCGAGGGCGTTTTTGGCCTCCGGTGGGCCTCCAGGGTGCAGCAGAGGCTGTTTTCACCCTCCTCAAGTTATTATTATTATTATTTATTATTATTATTTATTAAATTTGTATGCCATCCCTCTCCGTAGACTCGAGGCAGCATACAAATTTAATAAATAATAATAAATAATAATAACTTGAGGAGGGTGAAAACAGCCTCTGCTGCACCACGGAGGCCCGCTCAAGTGCCAAGAAAGCCTCTGAAGCCTGGGTTGGGAAAAAAATGAGTCTACCGGGCCCACCAGAAGTGGGAAAATGGGTCCACTTCTGGCCTCTGGAGGCTTTAGAGAGACCTGCTAGACCCAAAGTGGGGTGGGGAGAGGATCATGCACCCATGCGTGGGGTGTGAATGGGGGGGGGCAGGGCAGCACGTGAGGTGGTCATGTGCACATTCACAGGGGGTGGGGTACGTGGGAGGACATTGAATTATGTCGCACATGCGTACACACTTTTGGCACCCGAGCAAAAAAAAAAAGATTCACCATCACTGACTTAGAAGCATCGTTTCATAACCATGTCAACCATTGATCTCTGCCTTTTTTCAGGCCCAAGAGCCGCAGAGGATCTCTACTAACTGACGTCTCTGATGTGGATAGCTCTGAAAGGTTCAGTTTTCTTTTGGGTTTGTTTAGGGAAGATTTTGGTTTAAAACATCTCTTCTGGACAGCCTTGGTTTTGTTTTTCTTTGAAAACGTTTCGCTTCTCACCTAAGAAGCTTCCTTTGGAACAATCCATGTCTCTGGATGATTGAGAACCCCCATAGACATCTAACCCTTATTTTGTCAAAGGGGGCAAAAATATGCATCAACACAAAATAAGTATTTTTACCACTAAATTCTAACTTTGGAAACTGGTGGGGGGTGTACTTAGAAGCCACAAGTATCAGACCAGGGCTGCAAGAAACTTGGGATGCCAATGGACTCACATCATAGAAATGTAGAAGATTGACAGCAGAAAAAGACCTCATGGTCCAACAAGTCTGCCCTTATACTATTTCCTGTATTTTATCTTTTATTTATCCCAGGCATGTTTAAATTCAGTTATTGTGGATTTACCAACCATGTCTGCTGGAAGTTTGTTCCAAGCATCTACTACTCTTTCAGTAAAATAATATTTTCTCACGCTGCTTCTGATCTTTCCCCCAACTAACCTCAGATTGTGTCCCCTTGTTCTTGTGTTCACTTTCCTATTAAAAACACTCTTTTAAAAACACTCTCACCTGGAAGAACTCAGAGAAGTTCAACAGAGAAAGCAATGCACCCGACTACCATCAATTATATAATATACAAGACTTTCTTCTTGAAAGCAACACAGAGCCCTCACATACACCCACGAAGGACCGTTGAACTTACCTGAATGGTCTTCTCGATGCACTGCGAGGAGAGTCCAACATGGGTGATACTTCAGCCTGATTGGTTAGGGACTGAGTTAGATTAGCATAATAATTAGCTCCGCCCTGTAGCCACCCCCCTATAGCTCAGTCAAAAAAAACGAAGGAGTAGTGCAATCAACACAACTTTATTAACTCAACAAGATAACTAGACTGAGCCCCTGGGCCAAATGGCCGGGATGGGTTTGGACTCTCCTCACAGTGCATCGAGAAGACCGTTCAGGTAAGTTCAACGGTCCTTCTCCAATGCACTGCTGCGGAGAGTCCAACATGGAATATACCCAAGATTAAGATAACAGGGCGGGAGAAGGCTGGACCAGGGGCGCATGCGATTCACACACCCTCTGCAGCACTCTCCGGCCAAATGCCGCCTCAGAGGACCCAAATGAGTCCACTTTGTAGTGTCCAATGAAAGTGTTTGGGGTGGTCCAAGTTGCAGCTCGGCAGATGTCTTCCAAGGGAGCCTGCGTGGACCACGCCACAGAAGTTGCCGCACTCCTAGTGGAATGTGCCGTGACATGTTCCGGTACTGTCCTTGATCTTGAAGTATAAGCAGTAGTTATACAGGACGTCACCCAGCGACTAAACGTAGTAGGAGATATTTTGGCTCCCATCGTAGATGCTGCAAAGGACACGAAAAGAGCCTCCGTCCTTCGGAATGTGGCCGTCCGGCGAATGTAGATCTTCACCGCTCTACGCATGTCTAGCTTGTGCCAGCGTAGTTCCAGCGGGTGGTTCCCCTGTGTGCAGAAGTCAGGGAGAACAATGTCGTTGGACCTATGAAACAAGGTGTTCACCTTTGTCAGGAAGGTTGGGTCAAGGAGTAAAACCACCCTATTTGGGTGGAAGCGACATAAGTCCAGTCTGACCGAAAGGGCCGTAAGCTCGGATACTCTTCTGGCCGATGTGATGGCCACTAAGAAGGCCGTCTTGAAAGACAATAGCCGAAGCGGGATATTACGGAGCGGCTCGAAAGGGGGAGCTGTTAAAGTGTCCAGGACAAAGGAAAGGTCCCATGATGGAAATCTGTGTACTGTTGGAGGCCGAAGATTGGAGGCTCCCTTGAGAAAATCTCTCACCCAGGGATGATGGGAGATGGATCTCCAGTCAGTAAGTTTGACTATGGTGGAGATGGCTGCCACCTGTCTGCGAAGGGTATTAGGGGCAAGCCCTTTATCAAGGCCTGCTTGTAAGAAAGACAGAACGTGGTCCACTGAAGCTGATTGTGGATCCACTCCCCTAGCCATGCAAAATTGGTAGAAGGCTGACCAGGTGGCCTGGTATATCCTTGTGGTGGAAGGCCTCCAGGCTGCCTGAATTGTAGCTATCACGTCTTCCGGGAGTGACGCTGCCTTCATCCTGTTCCCCTCAAGTGCCACGCGGCAAGCTTCCACCACTGGGGGTCTGGATGGGAGACTGACCCCAGGCTGAGAGAGACAAGGCTGATCGGAAGCCGCCATGGTGGTGATATTGACAGGTCCATCAGGTCCGCAAACCATGGACGGCATGGCCAGTAAGGAGCGATTAATATTATCTCGGCTCTCTCCGCTATCAGTTTGGCAATTGTCCGATGGATAAGACATACTGGTGGAAAGGCGTACAATAGGCCCTCCGGCCATGGGCTCCTGAGGGCGTTGACCCTCTCGGCTCTCGGTGACGGGAAGCGGGAGAAAAAGCGCTGCAGGTGAGTGTTGTCCGACGTGGCAAACAGGTCTACTAGTGGCTTTCCATATCTCCTTACCACGGCCTGGAATGCCTTCCCCCCCAGGCGCCACTCTCCCGGGTGTAGGGTGGACCTGCTGAGCCAGTCCGCCTGCACATTGTCCACTCCCGAGATATGCTCCGCTCTGAGGGATAGTAGGTTTGACTCTGCCCAGGACATGAGGGCGTTGGCCTCCTGCATTAGCCTGCTCGACCTCGTTCCCCCCTGATGATTTATGTGGGAACGGGTGGCCATATTGTCCATGAGTATCAGTATATGACTGTCCTGATACTTGTTGTGGAAGGCCTGAAGAGCTAGGAAGACCGCTCTCAGCTCTAGAAGATTGATGTTGGTGTCTTCTAGATCCGCTGTAGTCCACAGCCCCTGTGCCACTTGTGTCTCCGAGTGTGCCCCCCAGCCTGTGAGGCTCGCGTCTGTGGTGATGACCACTTCCTTTGTCCTCAGGAAGGTGGAACCCTGAAGTAGGGCCGACGAGCGCCACCATGGGAGGGAGCGTCTGACCGCTCTCGGTATAGACACCAGACGATGGGAATGGCTGGATCAACTTCGTTGGTAAGGAAGAAGAAACCACTGTAGGGGCCTGATGTGGAGTCGGGCCCAAGGAACAATCTCGATGCAGGAAACAAAGGTCCCGAGCACCTGCGATAGGAAGGCCAAGGATGCCTGTTTTTGTTGACAAAGAAGATTCACCATCTCCCAGAATTTCTGTCGACGTTCTTGTGATAGAAAGACCTTGCCTATTTGGGAGTCTATAACTGTCCCCAAGTGAGGGAGACACGTAGTGGGAGTCAGATGGCTTTTGCGGAAGTTGACTGTGAAGCCATGGTCCCTTAGGGTTTGAGTGGTCACCTGTAGATCTGACTGTGCTCTCTCTGGATCCCTCGATAATATGACGATATCGTCCAGATACGCCATCAGGCGCACTGAACTGGATTGGAGGGATGCCGTTAAAATGTCCAAGAGCTTCGTGAAAGTTCGCGGTGCGGATGACAGACCGAATGGCATTGCCCTGGACTGGTAGTGATTGTCGTTGATGCAGAACCTGAGGTATTTGCGGTGGTATGCATGCACTGGTACGTGGAGGTATGCCTCCTTCAAATCTATGGAGGTCATCCATTCGCCCCTCCTTATGCAGGCAAGAATAGTGTGGAGCGAATGCATTTTGAACCTGACATACTTGATATACAGGTTGAGCTGCTTCAGGTTCAAGATCAGCCTGCATCCCCCCGAGGTCTTTGGTACTACAAAAACTATCGAATAGTACCCCGTCCCCCGTTGATCTGGGGGGACCGGCTTTATTGCTCCAATGTCCAACAGGTGAAGCACCTCCTGCTGCAAGAGAGCCCTCTTGTGGGAGCAGCTGGTCCAGGGGCATTGGATAAATCGTTGATGTGGTGGATAAAGAAACTTGAGTTTGAGGCCCTGGGAAACTGTATTGAGGGCCCACGCATCTGTAGTTGTACCGCTCCATGCTGTGGCAAATGCCTGGAGGCGGCCTCCAATAGGGATTTCCATAGCCCAGTCATTTTTGTCCACGGAATCCCCTCTGGTTAGTGTTTCCGAAGGGCTTCCTGGATTGCTTATACTGCCTACCTCTATTGCCGTATCCACTTCTGTTACTCCTGAACGTGTTCTGGTTGTATCCACTAGAGTAAGGCCTCTGATTTTGTGTGCCCGCCGTGGCAGGCTCCTGGCGAAAGGGCTGGCGGCGGTAGAAGGGAGTCTGACCTCGGTCCGCTCGCCTGGCTGATTTTGGTAACACCTTTTTCTTGTCCTTATCTTCGATAAGGACCTTGTCCAATGACTGACCAAAAAGCTCTGACCCGGAGAAGGGTGCCGAAGCCAGGCGCCATTTAGACTTAGCGTCGGCTTGCCAGGATCATAGCCAAAGCAATCTCCTAGATGACAGAGTTGCTGCCATTGCTCTAAAAGCGAATTTGGCTGCGTTTAAGGTGGCATCCGCTGAGAATTCGGATGCCAGGATCAGCTTGCTTAGGTCCTGTCTAAGCCGCCCCTCTTCTGGCCCCACTCTGGCTTGCATTTCCTGTAGCCAGAGTATACTGGTTCTGTTGAAGAATGAGGCGGCTGCAGTCGCCCTCAAGGCCCATGAAGCCATCTGGTGGGTCTTGCGAATGAGTGTCTCTGCCCTTTTATCCTCCGGCTTCAACCCTTCAGCCAGATCCGACGGGACCATCGCGTTGGAGACCAAACTCGCAACTGGTTGATCAATGGTCGGGAAGGATAGTAAGTCCTCAATTTCCGGATCGAAAGTGTAGAATCTACGATCCATCATAGAAGGCCCCTGTGCTGCCGCTGGGTGTTCCCATGGGCGTTTGACGCTTTCCACAAAAATCTGTGAAGATGGAATGTGGTGGGACTCTTTTTGTGGTTCATTGCAGCTGGTTGTAATCCTGCTGCTGCCACGGGAGGCTTGGAAGCGTCTGTCACAGTGGCTACTAGTTTTGCCTTTCTTAAGAGGACATCGTAAAGGGCTGGTTTGAATAGCATCGCAGAAACGGGCTGGTCTGGTGGAGGGGCTGCATCCTCCGACAGCTCGCATTCGTGATCTGTGTCCACCTCCTCCTCCTCCTCCATTTCAGACTCCTGTGGAAATGCGGAGGTATGTGGTACAGACCAAAGGTCCCTTCTAGGTGGCCTGTTCTGCGATCCAGCCACCTATTGGGAGCCAATGGACAAGCCGTGCGTGTATGTATTGGTTAACATTTCTTGCAAGGCAGGTGGCATAGACTGCCAAGTCTCATTAGCCCTGAGCCCCGCTGCTAAAGGGGTGAATGTTGCAGATGGGGGCGCATAACGTGGTTGAGGAGGCTGATACCATGATTGAGTCTGAGGCATCAAAAAGTCAGACCTCTGTGGTTCAGACAGCAGTTGAGGGGCCTGTCTCTCCGGGGATAATTCTGCGCTGTGCACTGAAGCCACTGAATCTCTATGTGCCCCTGGGGAGCAGCTAGGAAGCCATTGTGGCAATGTTGTCTGTGCTGGGCAAGTGGACAGTGCAAGAGGCGAAGGGTTCAGCGAGGCCTGCTTTTGAGCGGCCTCCAGCTGCGCCTTTAGGGCTTTAATCTTCTTCTCTGCTTCCTTTAAAGATGAGGAAGCTTTGGTCTTGGCTCTAGAGGAATGGGCCTTGGTGCTTGACTTCGGGGCCTCCTCCCTCCCAGCTACAGCCTCGTTGGTGGCGCTGGATGCTTGTTCAGCCATCCCAAATTGTAACGTTACTCACAGTAAGCAAGATGAAAAATATACACTCTCTCACTTGTTCAGAGATAGAAGAAATGATGACCGACCGAGCTCCGTATTCGCAACAAAATGGCGCTAAGGAGCTCGGCAATGGGTGTGGTCACCTTCTAGGGCTGCTGGGAAGGCTTGAAATAAGCTGCGTGGTTCCGCATTCAAAATGGCGGGCGCAGCCAAGCGCGGGAAATTCGAGGTGGGCATTGTTGCTTCAACGCCAAGCCCTCAAAATAGGCGTTGATTGCTTACCTGAACGCCTCTTCTCGTACGGTGAGCGGGTACAGCAGTCACATGGGTTGCTCATGTCCAATCCGGTGGAACTGAGCCTAGTATTAAAAAAGCTTGCCGGATCCGCCCCTTCCCCAGAATTCGCGAATCCATAGACTAGGCTCAGCTGTGAAGCTCTTTAGTGTTCAACTCTCATTGTTAGAGGAAGAAAGATATAGAAAGGTAAAGAAGACACATATAAGGGCGGGAAGTGACTGCTGTACCCGCTCACCGTACGAGAAGAGGCGTTCAGGTAAGCAATCAACGCCTATTCTCCGTACTGAAGGAGCGGGTCCAGCAGTCACATGGGACATACCCAATAGATGGTCCCTAGGGTGGGATTAGCTTGCTATCGTGTGAGATAACGGATTGGAGTACCCTTCTGCCGAAGGCAGCGTCCGCTGAAGCGTAAGAATCAATTTTGTAGTGCCTGATGAAGGAATTTGGCGAGGCCCAAGTGGCTGCTTTGCAGACCTCCTCCAACGGGGCTTGAGACGCCCAAGCGGCCGAGGTGGCTGCGCTCCTGGTGGAATGCGCTGTGATGTTCCTTGGAACTGAGAGGGAGGCCGACTCATAGGCCTTAGATATAGTCCCTCTGATCCAACGGCCTATTACTGTTGAAGACACTTTGGCCCCCATGACTCTGGGATGATAGGCTACAAAGAGTGCTTCTGACCTCCGAAAGGGTCCTGTGCGTTGGATATATATTCTCAGCGCTCTGGTTAGATCCAGGGTGTGCCATCTAATTGCCAAGGGATGGTCTCGTTGGAGGCAGAAGGAAGGTAGGACAATATCCTGAGATCTGTGGAACATGGAACTGACCTTGGGTAAGAAGGTGGGGTCCAGTCGCAAGACTACCTTGTCCTGATGGAATTGACAAAGGTCCTGCCTGATTGAGAGGGCAGCCAGCTCCGAAATGCGTCGGGCAGAGGTAATAGCCACCAGGAATGCTACCTTAAAGGATAGGTACCTGAGGGACGCCGATTTTAGGGGTTCGTATGGTGCCTGCGTGAGGGAATGGAGAACCCGTGGCAAATCCCAGGAAGGATACCTGTGGACCTTGGAAGGTCTGAGATTGGCTATGCCCTTGAGGAATTCCTGAACTTCAGGGAAGGATCGGAGAGGCTGTCTGCGGGGACCCCCTAGGACAGATGAAATGGCTGCCAGATGACGCCGGAGGGTGCTGGTGGAAAGTCCTTTATGGAAGCCTTGCATAAGGAAGGAAATAATTCTGTGTATGGGGATGCACAGAGGGGAGAGACCTTCCTGTAGACACCACTGGTGAAACTTGGACCACGTGTGGTCGTAGATTCGATTGGTCGAACCCCTTCTGGCCTTTAAAATGACCTCCACTGAATCGGGGTCATGACCACGCAGTTCTAGATCTCTCCTGATAACAGCCAGGCGGTGAGGTGGAACCACTCCGGGTCTGGATGGAAAGAGGCCCCCTGCCGCAGCATATCCCCCGAAACGGGGAGTCGCCAAGGGTCCTGGACGGACAGCTGTTGGAGATCCGCGAACCAGGGCCGGCGGGGCCAATGAGGGGCGATTATGATTACTCGGGCCCTCTCGGTGAGGACCTTGTGAATCACGTCCGGGAGGATTGGAATTGGAGGAAATGCGTAGAGTAGGCCTGGAGGCCATGGACTCCGGAGGGCATTGATTGCTTCCGCTCCCGGGGATGGAAATCTGGAATAGAAGCGAGGGAGTTGGGCGTTCGCATTGGTCGCGAAGAGATCCAGGATTGGTAGGCCGAATCTGAGGGTGATTTGATGGAACAGGTCTTGATGGAGGTTCCACTCTCCTGGGTCTATCGTTGCTCGGGATAGCCAATCCGCCTGGACGTTGAGACTCCCCGAGATGTGATCGGCTAGGAGCGACTGCAGATGTTTTTCCGCCCAAAGGCCCAACTTGAGGGCCTCCCTCATGAGAGCCTTGGATCTCGTGCCTCCCTGTCTGCAGATATGGCTTTTTGTGGCAATGTTGTCGGTGAGAATGAGAACGTGCCGGTTGGGGATGCGAGGAGAGAAATGCTTCAGAGCCAGGGAAACGGCTCTTAACTCTAGCCAATTGATTGGCCTGGAAGCTTCCTCCGGGGACCACGTGCCCTGGGCTATCATCCCCTGGGCGTGGGCGCCCCATCCCGATAGACTGGCATCTGTGGTGATGACAAATTGATCCGGGCACCTGAACGGGGATCCTTTGTCCATGGCCGGAGACTTCCACCACTTGAAGGATCTGCGAACACTCAGTGGGATGACAATGCGTCGATTTGAGTTGCTGTGCCCCGATCTCTGAAAAGGCAACAGGAGCCACTGGAGTTCCCTAGCATGAAGGCGAGCCCAGGGAATGATGCCTATGCATGACACCATCTTCCCCAAAAGGGAAGATAGAGTAACTATGGATACTGAAGCATTAGATAAAATGCTAGAAATTAACTCCACTATACTGAGTTTTCTCTCGGGAGAGAGAAAAACCTGGGAGGATTCTGAATCAATAATGGATCCCAGGTGAGAAATGGATGTGGAAGGTTGGAGGTGACTTTTATCAAAGTTGATGGAAAATCCATGGTCCTGAAGGACTGACATGGTGACCGAAAGGTCTGTTTTCACTCTCTCTAGGGAGTTCCCATGAATCAAAATATCATCAAGATAACATAAAATGTGGATGGGAGACGCCCGGATATAGGCCGCCAGGGACCCCAAGAGCTTTGTAAAGACTCGAGGGGCCGAGGAAAGGCCAAAAGGCATCGCCCTATACTGGAAATGCCTGCCTTGAAAGGAAAAACGTAAAAATTTTCTGTGGCATTTGGCTATAGGAATGTGAAGGTAGGCCTCAGTGAGGTCTAAGGAGACCATGAAATCTCCCGAGTGAATGGCGGCCAAAATAGAAGACAAGGAGTGCATCTTAAACTTCCTATATTTGATGAATAGGTTTAGTTTCTTTAAATCCAAACTAGCTCTCCAACCTCCGGAGGACTTTGGAACCATAAATAGGATGGAGTAAAAACCTAGGCCCTTCTGATCGGAAGGGACCGGTTGAATGGCTCTGATGGACAATAGATGAGAAATGGCCTCCTCCATACGGTTACAATCTGAGGATGACCTGGGAGAAGGGCAGGAAATAAAACGTTTAGGGGGAGGAGAAATAAATTCTAAAAGAAGGCCTGATTGAACAGTGTCAATGACCCAAGGGTCCTTGGAGGTGAGACGCCAATTAGAGGCGAAATGAGCTAGGCGACCCCCTATGGGAATGGAGGTAAGATTACCCTCTAGGTTTTTTTGAAGCCCTGTTAGAGGAAGCTCCCCTTTGGAAGCGAAACCCTCTACCCCTGGAGTTCCTACCTTGGGAACAAAAGCGGGGGGAATACTGACCTGGAGATCTCTGATAGGAAGCCGCTTGATCTTGCTGGCGCCCTGGGCGACGAAAGGACTGCGTTTTGGTAGCCTTTTTTGTGGTTGGACCCAAAACTTTCTTCTTGTCCGTGGTCTCCGTGAGGAGTGGATCCAGAAGATCACCGAAGAGAAGGTCGCGCTTTAAGGGGCCCTGGGATAACTGCCACTTTTGGCGAACTCCCGCTTGCCAAGGGCGAATCCATAGGAGTCTTCTTGCCGTTGTAGAAGCTGCAATAGACTTAGCAGAAAACCTAGTAGATTGCAAGGTGGCATCAGCCACGTACTGAGCAGCTTCAAAGACCTTGTTGAAGTCTTGTTGACCTCTCAAGTCATCGGGAGGAATATGCTGTTGAAGTTGGCGAAGCCACAGCAGCGTGGCTCTGGAGAAAAAGGAAGCCGCTGCAGAACTTTTAATGGCCCAGGAATCAGCGGTGAATCCTCTTTTGAGCATTTGCTCAATGCGCTTGTCCTCTGGGCGGAGGACTTCCTCCGCCTCGCCTGGCACAGCCGCTGCCGAGTGAAGAATCTTGACAGGTTCATCTGGTTTGGGAAAGGATAGAAGCTCTTCATAGGAAGAGGAAAGTTTGTACAACTTTCTATCCTTGGTGGAGGGATTAAGGCCAGATGCTGGAAATTCCCACTGTTTGAGTAAGGCATCTTTAAACAATTTAGGCATAGGAATTACCTCGTTATCCTCCTGTTCCTCTGTGAAGTAAGGTAAATTCTCCTCTGGGGGATCAGTGGAAGTGGAGGATTGTTTCTCCTGGGCCGCTAATCCCGTAGAAATTCTAGCTTTGAGGAGGAGAGATTTGAATAATTGAGAGGGAAAAATAGTAATTGGAGGAGGAACCTTTATTTGGGATTCCTCATCATCTGATAAGCCCTGAAAAGCATCCTCATCATCCTCTATATCCTCATATTCATCCTGGGAGGAATCTGAATCATCCTGAATAGGAGCTCTGACCGCTGGGGAAGAACCCAAGGGGCGGGAGGAGCGAGAAGGAGGAAGAGGTAAGGGAGGCTCATTGATGGTGGAGAGTTTGGCATCAATGGCTTTGGACAGCACAGCAAATATAGACTGGAACTCAGGAGGTAAACTGGAAATATCAGCAGAAATGGCAGAAGAATTCCTAAAGGCCTGGGATGATCCTGGCTGGGGGGAATCTTCAATAATATCTGGTTCCTCTGGACCTATGCCCCATAGGTTAGGTTGGGGTCTGTCTAGGTTTGGCTCATCCAGAGATAACACAGGGACCCCAGAAGGAGGTAGACTAGAAGCCTCTGGGGGGTCTTGACTACTGATTACTTGGGCCTGCACTTTCAAACGTTTTGCTGATTTGTCATGGATTTTTTGTAGGGCTAGGTCCCTTCTCTTCTCGGCCCTGGTGACCTTGGTCGAGGGGCGGGCCCCTGGAGAAGAGGAGGAAGAGGCCTGGGGGATACTAGTAATTTCATCGCCTGTAGGCCTGGCCTCTCTGGGACCTTTAGTTGTGCCTCTCTTGGGAAAAGTAGCCATAGTCTGACAATTAACAGAAGACAAGGCTGAGCCAATAACTGAATAATAAGGAGAAGAATTTCAAGGACTTCCCAAGAGGAAAGGATCCTGCTTCGAGGCCTCGAAGCTGCTGAAACTTGAGGACAATCTGGGCAAACCCAGAGTTCGTGCCCCCAAATCCAGCGGGGCCAGCCTCCCTAAACTTTGTAATTAAGTAAACCAAGGCACTCTGGTTGGAGGCTTAGCCGGTGGAGAATTTAGCCTGGGACCCCCAAGGCCCGCTCCGGGATCCACGCGGTGGACTGAGGCCTACGGGGCTGGCAGGAGGCCAACACGAGAGGCCTAGATTTAAAAAGGGCGCGAAGGCCTTCGCGCCGAAAAAATCGCCCCGTAAATACTTAAAGGGGAAGCGATCGACTAAGTCCAGGAGACTAGAAGGCGTCTCACTCCGCAGGAGGTATTTCTTAAGCCCTTAAATATTTTGTATACAATAAATAATCAATAATTCAATATATAAATACTTGCACCAGGACCTCCAGGCCAAAGGATTAGAAGAATCCACAAGCGGCCGCAGGAATCGTAACCGGCAAAAACCGCCGGGGGAAAACGAAACCGCAACTTCTCCCAAGGAAAAAAGCCGAGCCGCTTTATTTTTTTATTTTTTCTTTTAAACGGCTGGCGCAATTAGTGCAAGTAAATGAATAAAGACAATAAATCTTACTACTTTTTGAAGGAAAGATCGAAGGGAAGGTGTTAGAATGTTGAACGAGCTATCACAATACAACCGCAGGATATGCGAACTGAGCGAATTCTGGGGAAGGGGCGGATCCGGCAAGCTTTTTTAATACTAGGCTCAGTTCCACCGGATTGGACATGAGCAACCCATGTGACTGCTGGACCCGCTCCTTCAGTACGGAGAATGGCGGGCGCGGCCAAGCGGGATCCGAGGCAGGCGTTAATGTCTACGCACGTCTTGATGACCGCCAGCCTCTATGCCTAGCCTCCTCTCCGAAGGCAGTCCTGACTTCGCCGGCCCTTAATAGCCTCCGCTGTGTCGTTTCGCGGCCGTTTCCCTCGCTGCCGAAGCCGCTGGGCGGCGCCGCTCCCAAAAGCCGACAAACAGCTGTTAGTCGGTCTTTTGAATCTGCCGCCGAAATCGGCAGCTCCTTCGCTGGCACGTGAGAAAAAAGCCTCGGGAATGTCCCCCTTTTCGGCTTGGAGGGCGCCAGCGGTGAGCTCCAAAGAGTAAGGGAGGGGGGTGGGGTGCCTCTGGGGCAGCTGTACCTTCGCCCCTCCGAGCTCGGTGAGGTTTGGCCTCGGAGGCTAGGGACCTCAATCCATTGCGACAACTCTGGGATTAACCACTGGGCATGATGGTGGGGTTTGGCCACGGAGGTCAGGGACCCAGCCCAGGGAGAGCCGTACCTCTGGGCTGCTCCCACGGAGGGTACGAGCCCTGAGGAGGTAATGAGTTGCAGGTTATACCCACGGAGGGTAGACACCTGAATCCTCTTGTCCTCTTCTGTTTCTGTAAGAAAGAAAAAAAGAGGGGGAAAAACAAATAGGAGAAATTAATGCATTTAATACATTTAATACATTTAAAATACTTATTAAACATATATACAAATTTAACAGAGAAATAAACTCTAGTCCCTATCACTACGACTGAGTTTTTAAGACTGAGCTATAGGGGGGTGGCTACAGGGCGGAGCTAATTATTATGCTAATCTAACTCAGTCCCTAACCAATCAGGCTGAAGTATCACCCATGTTGGACTCTCCGCAGCAGTGCATTGGAGAATTACTCTTTACAAATCCATGGACATAATGTGGCATTGGGCTGGGTGTCTCCCAAGTTTTTAAAGTTGCATTATAGACAGCGTCAACCTGCAGCCTAAGAGCCACATGTGACCCACAGCTCTTGGGGTTGGGTGGGGAGTGTTGGCCCCGATGACTCAATGCATTGTCTATAAAAATGTGGCATTGGGTTTTTTTCCCCCTTGAGGGCAGAAAAAAAGATGGCTGAGCGCTCAGTTTTATAATCAAGCGTGATGATTCACTGCTTATTCTCTCCTTTCCCTGTGGTCTTCAAAAAGCTATTATATTATTATTATTATTATTATTCATTGATTTTATTGGTTTATTAAATGTATTTTTCACCCATCTTGCCCCAGGGGGACTCAGGGCAGCTTATAACATTAAAATAATAAAACTACACACACACATACACAAAGGTATAAAGGTATGGCTCTGTTACCCATTATTTTAGCCTATAAAATGATTTTTGTCACTAATTTTGACTTTGTAAACTGTGGGGATGTATATGCTTAGAAGCCACAAATATGAGACTCGTACTGCAAGGACCTTTTGGGCTGCCCATTTCTATTACACCAAGTTACCCCGAGTCTACGGAGAGGGGCGGCATACAAATCTAATAAATAAATAAGTTAAATCTACATTTTGCTAATTTTTGTTATTCTGAAAAAGTCCCCTCCCCCCTGCTACGGCCGCCAGTTATTTATCCCTAATCAATCAATCCTTTGGATAGATACACTGGGAATCTGAATGGAATAATTTACTAAAATGTATTGTGAAGCTTGGAAAACTGAGCAAAATAAAAAGACCCTAAGAGAGTCTGAGGCACCCATGCAGCAAAGAAACAGAGCCTGGCTTTATTCCCTTACAATCAACCTCCATTTCCAGCACACAACCATGGGGCTTTTTAGTGATGGGAATCAATGAAAAAGCCTCACTCCTGATGCAGAAGAATCATCTTTTCTCGGGCTGGGATTGCTCTGTGGCACCTCAGCTTCAGGTTTGCTTTCGTCACCAATAAAGAGAAAAGCTCAAATAATGCATAGTTGTTTGGAGGCAGACACTTGCATAGTTGTAACAGGTGAGAAATCTATGGCCTTACTGAGACTTTTACACAACAGCTATCAGCAGCCCCAACAACTGTGAGAGATGGTAGCATTTGCAGTGTAACACTATCTGGATAGCTACAGATCCACTACCCCTTTTTTAATACATTCCATATTTCATCTTTCTTGAGTAAGGAAATACATGATACATGAATTTAGGGCAGACGTGCCCAACTACTTTCTCCCTTGTTCACACTCAGAATAACTTTGCCAATTTACTTCCCCCAGCTGCCTACCCATAATCTGTGGGGCGCATCAGCGGTCCAAAAATAAACTACAACAACTTGTTAACACGCCAGGAGACAAAAACGTTAAACTTTCATCTGGTTTACAGATGCTCTCCTTGGTATGCCAGATGAGATTCTAAGTTCACGAAAGCCAGTAACCAAGCAATTAACATAAACTTGCTTGTACGGATAATCAATGCCACTGCTTACTAATAGCTGTCAGGTGTGTTCAAGACATCAACACCTCTTAATTCCAACAAGTTACAGAGCAACTTTCTTGCATAAAATATGGAACAGTTCAAACATCTCCTTCTGATCACCTGGCAACATCAGCAGAGAACAAGCAATGGTAGAGAAAGGGAGCCTTTGTTTAACCAGTAAATGAATCTCTTTGAGGTCAGTTTCTCCTAAGTTCCACTAAGACCATAATTACAGAGAAACTAAGCATTGAAACTAACCTTTGCACTAAGAGCATTTGGAGGAGCAGAGATTCATTCATTCATTCATTCACAGTTAGCAGACTGATTAAAGGTTGAGAAAGTCAGTGCAAGAAAATCCTGCAGACATGTGATGAATACCTGCTATGTATGTGCACACCGTTGGTCTCTCAGGAGACTTCAGTTGTTTCATTTATTTCTCACAGCAGTAACCCTGTTCAGATCTCTAGCAAAATGCTTAGAATACCTCTGAGCCACCACTTCCTCAATAATTGCTGGTTTTCCTTCATTATTTTTTTAAGCAAATGCAAATGTAACCACAAATAAGATTTTTTTATTTTAATACCAAAACTGGATAACAGTGGAGAAAATGCAATGCTTAGAAGATAAGAAGAGCCATGCTGAATCGGGGCAAAGCCCACTGAGTCCACCATTCTGTGTCACACAGTGGCCCACCAATTGTCCATGGGGATCCTGAGCAGAAGGCGAAGGCAAAACCCTCCCTTTCCCTTGACCCCCAACAAATGGTACTCAAGGGAATCCTGCCTGCCTCAACCAACATAGAGGCAGCACTTGGACATCCCGTTTCAATAACCACCGATACACTTGGCATCCATGAATCTGTCTAATCCTGCCTTGAAGCTATCCAGGCTGACAGCTGTCACAACCTCTTTTGGAAGTGAATTCTATAAACCAACGGCCCTCTGCATGAAGAAATATTTCCCTTTATTAGTCTTCGCTTTCTTACCTATGAGCTTTAGGGAGTGCCCCCTCGTCCTAGTATTGTGTGATAGAGAAAAGATTTTTTCTCTATTCACCTTTTCTATCCCATGCATGATTTTATACACTTCAATCAAGTCACCTGTTAAATGCCCTCTTTCAAGGCTGAAGAGACCAAGGCATTGCAACCTGGCTTCATAAGGGAGGTGCTCCATTCCCTTGATCATTCTTGTTGCCCTTTTTTGCACCTTTTCCAGTTCCATTATATCCTTCTTGAGGTGCGGTGACCAGAACTATACAAGTGTGGTCTCCAAGTGTGGTCTCAACATCGATTTTTACAGAGGCAATACAACACTCGCTTACTCTTCATGCACCATCCTAAATGCTTACTCAGTTCATGCACTATCCTAAATCAAGTTATTCATACATTTCTGTGATGGCCCTTATCAAGAGAACCATATGTACACACACATATATACACACGGAAAATATCTGCTATATTTGGTAGCTGATTTTGACAGCTAGAGATGTGTTTAGCCATCTCTTAAAACAGGGGTCCCCAAACTTTTTACACAGGGGGCCAGTTTACTGTCCCTCAGACTGTTGGAGGGCCGGACTATTAAAAAAACCCTATGAACAAATCCCTATGCACACTGCACATATCTTATTTAAAGTAAAAAACAAAATGGGAACAAATACAATATTTAAAATAAGAAGTAATTAAGTAATAAAGTAATTTATACATTTTTATTAACAAGTAAATTTAAACTTAAATCAAGAAACTCCCTCCATTTCTCCTTCCTTCCTTCCCTCCCTCCTTCCTCTCTACTTCTCTCTTCCCTCTCTTTTCTTCCTTCTCTCTCATTTGTTTCATTTTCCTCTCCCTCGTTTTCTCATTTCTCTCTTTCTCTTTTTCTCTCTCTCTCACTCTTTCCATCTATCCCCCTTTCTGTCTTCCTCTCTATCGCTCCCTCTTTCTCTCTCTGTCCCTCTCTCTTTCTCTCTCTTCTCTTTCTTTCTTTCTCTGTCTCTTTCACTCACTCTTTCTCTCTCTCTCTTTGTATCTCTCCCTCTTCCTTTCTCTCTCCCTCTTTCGCCCTTTCTCTTGCTTTCTTTCTCTCTCACTCTATTTCTATCTCTCCCTCTCTCCCTCTTTCTTTCTCTCTCACTCTATTTCTATCTCTCCCTCTTTCTCTCTCCCTCTCTATCTCTCCCTCTTTCTTTCTCACTATATTTCTATCCTTCTTTCTCTCTCACTCTCTATCTCTCCCTCTTTCTCTCTCTTCCTTTCTCTCTCTCTCTCATACACCACGCTGGCAACAGAGAGAGAAAGAGAGAGCGGAGGGCAGCTTGCCAGTCCACGGCCCCCTGAATGAGCAGCTCTGCATGGCCCCAGCACTGGACTTCGCCGTCGCCTCCGCCCCCGTCCGTCTCTCCAGCTAACCCCCTGAATTCACCCGAACGGAGGCGGTGGCGGTTTCAAAGGACCAACATACGGTCCTTCATGGTGCTGCGTTGCTAAAGCCTCCAAACTCCGCTGCTGTCCTTGGGCATTGTTACTTCTAAGCTGCGCTGAGAGAGAGAGAGAGAGCGGAGAGTACCGGACTTCACCGTCGCCTCCGCCCCCACCCGGCTCTCCAGCTAAGAGGCAGCAATCACTTCCACCCCTTTGCCCTCCACGGTGCCCAGTGCCCAGCCCCACACCGCCTCCGCCTCCGGGTAGCGCGCCCAAGCTCTTCCTGCAGGAACGGGTGGTGGGGTGGAAGTGGTTGGACTTATCTACACGCGCGCCTGCTGATTGGGAAGAGAGGGGAAAAAATCTGCGCCTCCAAAGAGGGGAGAGGGGGAAGAAAGAAAAAAAGAGTTCCAACTTGGCGGAAGACGGAGGGGAGAACCGAGCGTGCTGCAGCTAGTTTGCTTGGCTTTCTGGGGCTTTTTTTTTCTCCCCTTCCACCACCCCTGTCTGAATGTCCTTTGCCGCTTAGGAGTGACCCTCTCTCGGGCTTGTTGTGGATGTGGCGTGGATGAGGGGGAAAGCCCGACTGCCCGGAAAAGCACATTTGGAAAGTCTCTGTGGAGAGCCAAAATCCCAACGAAGCTTCTTTTTTCTTCAGTAGTCGGTAAGGAGGCGAAGAAGAGGTTGAACTGGTTTTGCTAATTCGCACTTACGGCTTTCCCCCTCATCCGCGCCGCATCCACAACAAGCCCGAGAGAGA
The DNA here is from genome assembly GCF_031021105.1 of Erythrolamprus reginae. Classification (NCBI taxonomy): domain Eukaryota; kingdom Metazoa; phylum Chordata; class Lepidosauria; order Squamata; family Dipsadidae; genus Erythrolamprus; species Erythrolamprus reginae. Next base: position 229,898,407 of record NC_091950.1, read on the forward strand.
GTCACTCCTAAGCGGCAAACGACATTCAGACAGGGGTGGTGGAAGGGGAGAAAAAAAGCCCCAGAAAGCCACGCAAACTTGCTGCAGCACGCTCGGTTCTCCCCTCCGCCTTCCGCCAAGTTGGAACTCTTTTTTTCTTTCTTCCCCTCCCCTCCCCTCTTTGGAGGCGCAGATATTTTCCCCCCTCTTCCCAATCAGCAGGCGCGCGTGTACATACGTCCAATCACTTCCACCCCACCACCCTTTCCTGCAGGAAGAGGTTGGCGCGCTACCAGGAGGAGGAGGTGGCGGTGGCCTGGGGCCGGGCGCTGGGCGCCATGGAGGGCAAAGGGGTGGACTCTTTGCTGGAGAGCCAGACGGGGGCAGAGGCGACGGCGAACTCCGGTGCTGGGGCCATGCGGGGCCGCTCATCCAGGGGGCCGTGGACCGGCAAGCCGCCCTCCACGCTCTCTCTCTTTCTCTCTCAGCGCAGCTGAGGTAACAGTGCCCGGGGACAACAGCGGAGCTCGGAGGCTGCAGCAACGCACCGCCGAGAAGGACCAGGTCCCTTGAAGCCGCCGCTGCCTCCATTCGGGCAAATTCAGGGGGGTTCCTGAATCTCCCGTCCATTCACCGCGGAGGATGAGGTGAGGAGGAGACGGTGCAGAGGCAAGGGGCGAGGAGGAAAGCGGGCCTGCAAGGGGCCAATTGCAGGCCCGCTTTCCTCCCCACCCCTTGCCTCTGCACCGTCTCCTCCTCACCTCATCCTCCACGGTGAATGGATGGGAGATTCGAGAGCTTATTATATCTATTGATAAAATCTCGTGTGCTCCCTGCGGGCCGGATAAATCGCCTCAGTGGGCCGCATCCGGCCCGCGGGCCATAGTTTGGGGACCGCTGTCTTAAAACTTGCTGCAGGTTTTCTGGAAGAGCAGTATTATTGACTGCCAAGCATATCAGACAAGGTCATAGAAGGAATAATGGATCAGAAAGTCAGTCAAGTAATAATGGATGGACACTGACCAAGGAGAGATTCAACCTAGAAATAAGGAGAAAATTTCTGACAGTGAGAGCAATGAACCAGTGGAACAGCTTCCCTTCGGAGGTTGTGAGAATTCCAACAATTGAGACTTTCAAGAGAAAACTGGACTGCCATTTGTCGGAAATGGTGTACGGACTCCTGCTTGAACCGGGGGTGGGGGTGGTAGGGTTGGACTAGGTGACCTACAAGGTCCCAACTCTGTTATCTGTTCTATATGGCCTTCCTAGCAATTCCTACTTCTCCCGCAATTATGAGATGCGCTCCCTCTTAATAGCACCCTGTCACACATAAAAGTGATTCCAGTGTAACTCCTGCTCTAATAGTCTTACAGATAATAAGCATTTGCTTGACCATGCCTTGACTTCTCTACTTTCTAAACTATATTTGTCTTGCATATATTTGTCAAACCCTGCATTCCTTCTCCACATCATGCTAAGACAAAAGTGCAGCAAATTGTGGTGTTTACTGCCCTAAAACAAACCATGGCTTATTCATTAGATCTTTTTACATCATAAGAAATGGGAATTTTTGCTGTGGAGATTCTGGAATTTATTAACCAGTGGATGGAAGTGTAGAGATAAGACTAGAATTTCTTTAAAGAAAATAAAGTTAGAAAGGAGATACAAAATGGGGAAAGATATTAAAAATTTAGGGCACTCAGAAAAGGCATAATTATTTTTTTTAAAAAAAGTTAGATATAAATTGAGGAAAGGGAGGAGTGTATCCTAAACTTAAGTGATACAAGTTATAATAAATAAGTTTGGAAGATAAGCAATTAGAAAGAAAATTGAAAATTAAAGGTGGTAGATCCAGGCTACAAAAATAGAAGGTAAGGAGGCAACATTGGATAATAGGAGATATACCTAGAATAATATATTATATATTTAAATCTGGATAAAGGGAAGCTGTAATTTTAAGAATAGCACCAATGTTGGAATGAAGTCAGAGTTTTAGATTGCTCAGAGGCAGGAGGGAAATAAGAGAAAGGGAGAAAGAAGGTGGAGGGAAGAGAGGGAGATAGAGGGAGGGGATTAATATGAAATATAGAAGGAAACAGAATGTAAATAAAAGTGTGTAAGGTGCAAATGTAGGATATTTGTTGATGATAAAATGTATAAGTATGTCATGTTTTGATATTATGGTATATGTATGGATGCAAAGTTTGTGGAGGGGGAAATTAAACAAAGAAATGGATCACATTATGATGTAGCCCATTTCCAGTTTTGGAGGAATCACTGTACAGGCCAGGGCAGATTTTGTTCTCCAACCCCAAGAAAGCAATAAGAAATTAATTTGAACTGCTCGCAGACACATTTTGGGGGACAAATTTATGGACTACCTTCAGAAAGCAGTCCCTCTGCGCAGTTTCAGACATCACAGCACCAGCAGTGTTTTATATAATCCTTTGAAGGGCATTTCTGAAAAGCAAATAGGGAAGGGATGAAGTTAGAGGCAATTAGCAGACAGTGAACTTTTTAAATTGATAAAAAGAACCATAGCATAGTTACAGGGGAGGAGAACAAATGCAGTAAGGGAGGTGGCAGAGGGAACAATGTGACTAAATTCTCTGGAGGACACGGAAAATGACAATGTCAAGTAAATCAAGGTGGCTTCTTTAACTTGGTGGTTTTCAAGCAGCCTGGCCTTTCATCTACAACGTATCTGCAAGGTACCACATTGATCCTAGCTAAGATTAAAGACACATTGATAAAGACATAAACAGTATGCTTAATATCGGACATATCCTACACAGCCTCAATTCAAAACTACCAAGGAGAGGAATCCCGGAGCCTATCAAAATACGTAGCATTTGAACAAAATATCAACAAAAGAGGTAAGTGTAAAAAAAATCTTACTACAATACAGGGATTTTTCTTGTACAAAGTAAGACAATTTATCCATGAAACTCAAGTCTTATAACAGATAGCATCCCTTCATGGTTGATTGGAAGCCACTCAGAGTTGGTTAGAAGATAGGCAGCTATATAAATGTTAACAGAATAACAGAGTTGTAAGGGATGTTGGAGGTCTTCTATTCCAACTCCCTGCTCAAGCAGAAGATTCTGCAACATTTCAGATGAATGGTTGTACAATCTCTTCTTAAAAGCCTCTAGAGATGGAGCACCCACACTTCTGGAGGCAAGTCATCCCACTGATTAATTGTCCTAATTGTCAGGAAATTTCTCCTTAGTTCTAGGTTGTTTCTCTCCTTGATTAATTTCATTGCTTCTTGTTCTGCCTTCAGACGCTTTGGAGTTACTCCTCTTTTCTTTGGAGCAACTCCTTAGATATTGGAACATTGCTATCAAGTCACCCCAATTCTTCTTTACACTACGCTAGACACAGCCAATTCCTGCAACATTCTTCATGTTTTAGCCTCCAGTTCCCTAATCATCTTTGTTTATTTCATGTATTTATTGATTGGATTTATATGCTGCCCCTCTCCAAGGACTTGTTCCTCTTTTTTGCACTCTTTCTAGAGTTTCAACATCTTTCTTATACTGTAGCAACCAAAACTGGATGCAATATTCCAAGTGTGGTCTTATTAAGACATTATAAAGTGTTACTAACATTTCACATGATTTTAAAAAAATAAATAGTGTTTTAAATAAATAAAAATATGATAATGGCTTTGGATAACAGGTATCTTAATTCCCAGCCAGAATTACAGGGGTATGTTCCACAACATTTGCAGGACATTAAATTGATGAAGATTATAATGAACTCATAATAAAATGATGATGATGATGATGATGATGATGATGATGATGATAATAATAATAAAGCAGACACTTTGGGATCAAGTCCAGCTTTTGAAGTTTTATTTAGATGGTTTCCTTTCATTCAAAGCCTCAAAGCAGGATACATGGAGCTTCCTCCTTCCATTTTCCAGTAGCTCCTGTGAAATAAGGTTTGGCTGACAGTGTGATTGGCCCAAAGGCAAAAACAATCACGCCAAAGTTCACCCCAGTCAGGTTTCTGAACATTAACTTGTTCAGCCTCCTCTAGTAAATATGGAGCCTTCCAAGTATAACGAACATCTCATAATTCTCCATCAACATAGCCTTTATAAAGAGGTAGCCTTGAATAGCAGTCAAAGTGCTTGAATAGAGATGTGGAAATCAAGAAATCAATATGGAGGGCACAGTAAATTGCTAACTTTGGGTCACCCTCTATCTCAGTGTTCGACAAACCCAGGCGCCTGGTCGCCAGTGGCGCCTAGAAAATGTTGTCTGGCGCCTAGAAAATGTTGCCTGCTGTACTGTATGTATACAGTGATCTCTCGGTTAGCGCGGGGGTTACGTTCCAAGACCTCCCGCGCTAACCGATTTCCGCGTCATATTGGATGCGGAAGTAAAACCACCATCTGCGCATGTGCGCCATTTTTTTCATGGCCGCACATGCGCAGATGGTGGAGTTTGCGTGTGGGCGGCGGGGAAGACCAAGGGAAGATTCCTTCAGCCGCCCAACAGCTGATCTGCTCCGCAGCGCGGAAGCAGCGAGGAGCCGAAGATGGGGTAAAGGCAAAGGGGAAACCCCATCTTCGGCTCCTCGCTGCTGCCGCGCTGCGGAGCGGATCAGGTGTTGGGCGGCTGAAGGAACCTTCCCTTGGTCTTGCCGCTTGCCAGTCCACACAGGCCCCCCTGGATGAGCCGGCCACAGGGGCGAGGGGTGGGGATGAAGGGGCAGGACTTCCCGGGCGGAAGGCATGCTCGGCTCTGCCGCTCCAGCCCCTTTCGGCCGAGCAGCCAGGGAAGTCGAGCCAGGCGTGGCGGCGGCAGCGCTGCTTCTCCGGTCGCCCGGTCCTCTCCTGCCTCCTGCGCCAATGTTCCCCGCTGCGACGGAAGGCAGTCGCTTGGCTAGGGAGGCTCGGCCGAAAGCGGCTGGAGCGGCAGAGCCGAGCACACCTTCCGCCCGGGAAGTCCTGCCCCTTCATCCCCACCCCTCGCCCCTGTGGTCGGCGGGGATGAAAGGGCAGGACTCCCTGGGTGGAAGGCGTGCTCGGCTCTGCCGCTCCAGCCGCTTTCGGCCGAGCCTCCCTAGCCAAGCGACTGCCTTCCGTCGCAGCGGGGAACATCGGCGCAGGAGGCAGGAGAGGACCGGGCGACCGGAGAAGCAGCGCTGCCGCCGCCACGCCTGGCTCGACTTCCCTGGCTGCTTGGCCGGGGAGGCTCGGCCGAAAGCGGCTGGAGCGGCAGAGCCGAGCACGCCTTCCACCCAGCGATTGTTCCGCTGCCGCCAGCATGGCCTGGCTGGCAGCGGAAAATGTAACGGAGCCCACGGGGGATTCGCCTTCCTCCCACCCGCAGCCGAGACTGATTGTGGGCTCCTTCGCAACCTCGGAGAGCTTCCGGGGCATGAAAGCTCACGAAAACCAGGAAGCTCTCCGAGGTTGCGAAGGAGCCCACGATCAGTCGGCTGCCGGCGGGAGGAAAGCGAATGCCACGGGGCTGGGCTCGGCTCCCCCCTCGGCTCCCCCCCTTACCAGCCCCGCCGCGGAAGGCTCCATTCTGTTCCCTGCCGGCCCGATTGAGCGGCCGGCGGTCTCCATTCAGGGAACAGAATAAAAAAAAATTTATTTTTTAATATTTTTTTTAAAAAAATAATATTTTAATATTTTGTACAGTATATTTTTCTGGCTCCTAAATTTTTTGGCTGGCTCCTAGATTCTGAACAACTTTGTTGACCCCTGTCTTAATCCAACCTTCTTCAAAGGGCAACATTGGAGAGGAAGCAATGTTCAAATTATTGTAGATAAATAAATATCCCCATCCCCTGTCTTGCACTCCTAGAAGAAAGGAGAATGCTGAATCTAACAAAAATATATAATATTAAGTTAGTTTATTCCTATCTCGCCTTTAAGTTGGCCTGGAATTCTATGTGCACTTGGCACCCTAAAGGATTACAACAGGCAGGGCCTGGCATTCAAAACCAGAAATTAGATCTGGACAAATATTTGTTTATTTTTATTTCAGCAGTCCCAACCCATCCTTTTTGCAGTCAGGCCAGTTAACTGTGCTTATTCCAGATCTGAAAACAAAACTGGAATCCTAACTCTATCTGGACATGCTGACTCTCATCTGGGCAATGTTCCTAAAGAACAATGCGAAGAAGACCGTAAAAAAAAACAAAAGCCCAGGCAACCTGCTTTAGTATCTCAGAAACTGTAAACAACAAAAAACAGGGAATGTTTTTGCTTCCTTATTGTGAAATTGTGTGTGGGTTCTTGTTTATATACCCTGTAAGGCAAAAGGAAGACCCGGAAGTGCACAACCTCTTTGTGAGTTAGACATGCAACCAAAGCAAAAAGAAGCTGGAAAGGAAAGCAAGAAGTACAGTGGTACCTCTACTTAAGAACTTAATTCGTTCCGTGACCAGGTTCTTAAGTAGAAACGTTCTTAACTAGAAGCAATTTTTCCCATAGGAATCAATGTAAAAGCAAATAATGCGTGCAAACCCATTAGGAAAGAAATAAAAGCTCAGAATTTGGGTGGGAAGAGGAGGAGGAGGAGAGAGGAGGAGGAGGAGTTGCTGCCCAGAGCGAAGGGAGCGTTTCTTTTCTCTGGGTGCTGGCAGAGGTTTATTCCCTCTCCAAGCACCCAGAGAAAGGAAAATGCTTTGTTCGCTCTGGACTGCCAAAACCTTCTTAAGCGCCACCGAAAGGCTCCTCTGGCAACCCAGAAAAGCTCGAGATGGCCAGGATTAAAGGGGGAATGGCAGGAAACTGGCCGGGCCTTTGTGCTGCTCTCAAATTTCCCAGGAAATTTTTCCGGGCTCAGGTTCTTAAGTAGAAAATGGTTCTTGAGAAGAGGCAAAAAAATCTTCAACAGCCGGTTCTTATCTAGGAAAGTTCTTAAATAGAGGTGTTCTTTGATAGAGGTACTACTGTACTGCCTTTGCCCAATCTCATTGCATGTTCCAGAAGCCCTACACTTTCTGCAGTTAGCATTTCCAAAAATTATCTCCTAAAATGTAGAGAAGTACAGATAGTCCTCATTTAGTGCAGGGGTCGACAAAGTTGTTCAGAATCTAGGAGCCAGCCAAAAAATTTAGGAGCCAGAATTTTTTTTAAGCAAACTTGGTTTTTAATTTAACAAAAAAAACATTACAAACGTTATAAACAACATTTTACTTTTAAAGATAATAAATATTATATTTTGATATTTTAGATTTTAGGCAACATTCTAGTGTTTTTCACTTTGCGTTTTGTGGCCATGAACATGCCTTGTGATTTTAGAGCTGAAGTACCAGTGGTCCACAGCCTTGGCAGGATCAAACGCCTTCACAGATGGCCCATTCATGGTGATCATAAACAAGTCACTTAAACTTTCTTCTTGCATCCTTGATCTGAATTTATTTTTGACCATGTTCATCAAACTAAATCCTCTTTCACAACATGAGGTTGAGACAGGGAGCACCGCTACAATCGACAACAGGTTTCCCAGAACTGGAAATCTCTCGGTGTTGGAGAGTGCCAAATCCAGAAGCTCACACAGTTTCTTTCCTTTTCCAAGGACCTTAAACTCATACCACTCATTGAGGAGTGAGTGAATGCATTGGTCATCACTTTCAGGTGGAGATAGCTGTTTACGAAAATGATGAGCCAATGCAGTAATCTCAACCACACCGTAGTCTTGCAATGTTGTTCCTGCTGGCCAGGCAAAGGTGTCAAACACTGCGGTGGATCTTTCAATATTTATATCACTTAGAAATCGCACTGTCAAGTATTTAACTGCATGATTAATTAAATTAGCTTTTTCCTGCTGAATTGATGCAGCTACAGTGTTGCTCAGTCCATGTAGCTGTACATTTTGAAACAGTCCTTGAAGAGATGTTCCTGAGACAAATCTGGCCTCATGTTGTTTTGGTGCATCTCTAAGTGAATTGATTGTTGAAATTGTGCTTTTCACATGCAACTCAATTGTGCTTAAAAAAAGCTCTTCCCTTTGAAATATAAGTGACAAGTTTTTAAGAATTTCCAGATAGTCCAGTAGAAAATGGAGCATGTGAACAAATTTAAAATCTGTGAGCTTTCTCAGTAAACCATGGGCAGCTGCAGAGGCACTGTCTTTTTCCGCAGCCACACTTTCTAGGTGGATTGTCACGCATTTCCAGTCTTTGACAAGTGCAGACAGAGCACCGACTTTGCTTGCTACCCATCTGACATTATGCAAGTATTGGAATTTCAGAATTGTAAGCTGCAGGTTTTCTGCTACTTGCTTCAGCTGTCGCATTCTCTTAGGTGAGTATTGATAAAATTGGTAGAGTTTCTTTAAAATAGAGTCAAGGTCATCAATTAATTTAGCTTGTTTTACTGAACTTAATACACTTAAGTTCAATCGGTGTGCAACACAGTGAATGCCAATTAAATGACTGATGTTTTGGCGTATTTTCTGCACCAAGCCATTTTCGGTCCCAATCATGCTGGCAGCACCATCTGTACCAATGGCAATCAAGTGACTTGAAGAAAGCCAGCCTACAAGACCAAGTGTTCTAAGTTCTTCTGTGAGCGCTTCTAAATATCCATCTGCAGTAGCCATTTCAAGAGGAGAAACAGAAAGAAATACTTCTTTGACCCTGTTGTCCTTGATGTACCTGACATACAGAATCAGTTGTTCAACCCCTGCTTTGTCAGTTGAGCCATCTAGCATCAAGCTGACATATTTTGCCTCTTTGAGCTCACTGATTAGGTTTTTCCTGATTATTTCTGCAATATGGGAAATTAATTCTTTGCATCTTTTATCGTTTGCATATTCCTGTCGCACAGCACTCCCTAATTTCTCCGTCAACTCTAGCAACCCTTCAAAATCTGTGAAAGGTCTGTTGTTTTTGGCAATATAATAGGCCACATTAAATAGAATGGTCATATGTTTAAACATGTCTTCATCCATTTTCCTTATACAAGCAGCCAATGGAGTAGCTTCTGGAGCCAACGCTGCATGTATAGCCTCCACACAATTTAGATGCTGGAGAGACTTTGCGTGCTTTTTGAAGGTTTCAAGTTTAAAGGGTCCTGAAAATCCTTTTACGATCCTAGATGCTTGGTCAGCAATGCCAGGGAAGGAAGCACAAATCTCGCATATAGCTATACCAGTTGTATGGTCAAATTTAAGCCATGCGAGTTCTTTACACCACTCTTGCCTAAATCTCCTGGGTCCAGCAGTTTGACAACGGCTTGTTGATGGGGACTCCTCTGCTGGTGGGTCTTCTCTTGTTTCTTCAGTTACCTGTTGCCCGGCACTTTCTACCTGTTGCACTGCGCTTTCAAGAGAGGTCTTTGTAAAGAACTGTGTCATTTTCAGTTGCTTTTCATTTTCTGGTATTCTCTCTGTTGCTCTGCGCTTCATTTTTTTCCTGAACCCAGAAAAGAAAAAAAAATGTGCACTTTGCTCTGCTATGCCAATTATAACTTACACATGAACTCTTTACCCTTCTTTGTCCGAGTGGACGAGGCAGTACTCCGGCTTCATTCTCCTGGCGGCACCCGACTTTGTTCTTCCAGCAGCACTCCGCAGTCCGCCGTATAGTACTGGTAATGGGATACACTGTGAATATACTGCCATATAGTAACCATATAATTACAGCATATACTGTGTATATACTGCTATACCCTACTTACAAAAAGATTTAGCAATGTAGGAAACTCCATTCAGTGGTGGTCCAGCAGGATAGGGTCTCTCAGCACTTCTAGAGAAGATTAAAAATCAATCTGCCTTATTATCCATGTATTTTATTTTCTAACCATAAGAAGTTTCAAATCCTTTTTTGTAGGAACAACACTTTTCTAAATCAATGAAACAACATACTCACCTACTCAGCGGTGAGCTGCGATGTCCAGCGACGTCTTGCAAGATTCCCTGCACGTCCTGGTTCAGCTCCGGGAGGTGAATGAATGAACTGCCTGCGATGCGCGCTCACAGAAGCCGCGCATGCGCAGTAGGGTGCAGAGGCTGCGGTCGCAATCTTTCCGGCGCTTATCTGCTCTGGAAAGATGATGTCAGTGCAGGGGGCAGGGAACAGCTGCGGTCATGCGCGCTAGGCGCGCATGACCGTTCCACACAGTGCTTAAAGGGAACCTGTCACCTGCAAAAATCATGTTAAAGTGGGTGCAGTAGCGTGTTAGTGATGCGCTATGCATCACTAACACGCTAGTCCTAGGAAAATCCGTGCAGTAGATCCCCCCAAAACAGTACTGCGGCCTCATTGAACGCGGCCGGGGAGGGGGATGGTGGGGCACACACTGTATGTACATATAGACCCCCTCACACACGGCGTCTCCCCGGGGAGCACGGCCTTTGTATGTACTTACACAGGTAGCGGGAGATGAGAACGGGCCCCCGGCCACAGCGATCCTTCCCCCGTAACCCAACTCTCCCTGTCCAGTCCCGGAGCATAAGGGGGGCGGAGCAAAGTGGGGAAGGCGGCCTGAGCGATACTGTCCCTGCTTCCTCCGATTGGATGACTCCGTGCAGGAGGTGGGATTGGATTGAGAGTAATATTTTTTCTTCTCAACTCCTCAAGCACCAGGCAACATTTTCTAGGCGCCAGACAACATTTTCTAGGCGCCACTGGCGACCAGGCGCCTGGGTTTGTCGATCCCAGATTTAGTGATTACCTCGGACGCTGATCCCCCAAAAAGCTAAAGAAAGATCATAAGCACAACTGTGGTTTCAGTTAGTGACTGCTTTAACGACCATGTTGCGGGTAATAAATAGAATATTAGGATTAGATACTAAAGTCAAAGATGGAGGTCATAAAAGAAAGCTAGAGAATCCTGGACTTGTTGTGGTTAAGGTGGGGCCTATGAACAGGTTGGGTTGGCGGGCCAATTGTGTTCTTTCCTGAACCAGGGGATTTTGCTCACCATCACTTAGTCACCTTCCAGTTGAATTACTGCAATGCAAGATATGTCAGGCTGCCCTTGAAGACAACCCAGAAGTTATAACTGGGTCTATCCTGTGGGGTCATGTACAGTTTTGGGCACCTCACATTTTGTCCATGTTCTCTCACTGTTCTATCACCTTTAAAGATTTAAATAGGGCAAGGCAGTGATGGTGCCTAAATTGTGCGCATGCACATACCCAAACTGAAAGGACATGCACACATGCGCAGCAGAGGCCCAAAGACCAGCTGGGCGGGCAAGGAAGGGCTGCCCATCGGCAGCACTCCTAGTATGTTTCCGGCAGCAAGTGGGCGCGTTGGCTGAATCTTGTGTGATAAAGTGCACGCGCATGACATTTCACCAATTTTTGGCTATTTCTTTGCTTCCGCACATGCGCGAAAGCAAACAACCCATTAAAAATGGCAAAATATCGCACATGTGAGCCCCTTTGCGTGAGATTTGGCTTCCGGTGCACGTGCAGAAGCTGAATCTCGTGCGGAGGCACCTGCCAGTTAGCTGGAGCTACACACACAGCTCCATTTTTCCAACCGGGATTGCGTACCTGACCCTTCTGGCTGCAGCCCATTACTGGAAGCGAGGCATCCCAACACCGGTAGCACAGCAAGAACTAAGATCTTTTTCTTTCGTGAGCAACTGCTTTGTCATTTGCAGGGAAACAGCTCACAAAAGAAACACCACAGAGAGCTGACCTGTGGCAACGGCATGTGAGCCTGCACCCCACCTCTGGCATGCGTAACCATAGGTTTGCCTCCATGGGCATAGGATACCTACCTACCTGCCTACCTGTCCTACCAGTTTATAGACAGGGTAGGCATGCTCCAAATCCCTTTCCTTAACTGTTGCTATCTGGAAGGACCTCAGAGTGCTGCCTTTTCCTATGGCTGCTCCAATTCTATAGAACAGCCTCTCCCCTGAAATTCAGAGGGCCCTTGCCCTACACATCTTTGGTAAAGGTATTGAAAAGATCTGAACTCTGCAAATGCCAAGCATAAACGTAGAATTTGTGGGACACTAGGGCACTGTGTCTAGCATGTTGTCATTGGGTTTGATCAGTTTAATTAACTCTGAATATTATTCAGAGCCATGTAAGATTATTATGTATAAGAGAAGAAGTCGTGTTTTGTTTTGTTTAAAAAAAAACTAGACTGGAATTATAGTGTTGGAGAAAGCTTAAGATACCTTAGGTCAGTGATGGCAAACCTATGGCACCAATGCATGTGTATACTGGCCAGCTTATTTTTGGCTCACACTGAAGCTCTGGGAGGGCATTTTTGGCTTCCATAGAGCCCCCCCCCCCCGGGGGGGGAGAGGGTGTTTTTCCCCTCCCCCACCTCCAGGGAAGCCTTTCAAACCTGGGGAGGGTGAAAAATGAGCCTACTGGTCCAACCAGAAGTTGGGAAACAGACCGTTTCTGGCCTCCAGAGGGTCTCCAGGGTCAGAGAAGTGGTTTTTGCTCTTCCCAGGCATTAAATTATGGGTGAGTGATAGCACGCACACACACACACACTTTCAGCACCTGAGGGAAAAGGGTTCGCCGTCACTACCTTAGGTTATAAGTGTGAAAAGTGGTCATAAGTCAGTTTTCAATGCAGTTGTAACTTTGAACAGTCACTAAACTAATTATTGTTAAGTCAAGGATCACCTGAACTATCCTAGATAAATGATCTTCCCACCTTTGCTTGAAAAGTAAGCGGTCCCGCTCTTTCACTGCTAAATAGCTCTTTTAATCACAATATAAGAAACTGCTATTCTAACCAGCCAATCAATTGTCCATATCCTTCAGGCTAAATTACTGAATAAGAGTTGGAAGGGACCTTGAAGGTCTTCTAGTCCCCTCCACTACTCAGGCAGGAAATCCTATTCCATTTGAGACAAATGGTTGTCAGATCTCTTCTTAAAAACTTCCAGTGTTGGAGCATTTACAACTTCTGGAGGAAAGTTGTTCCACTTATTAATTGGTCCAATTGTCAGGAAATTTTTAGTTCTAGGTTGCCAGGAAATGGCTCACTTCTGTCTGAAGCTCACTTCATCATAACTGACATCTGTCAGTCCCACCTATTAATATTCATATATTTAGCTACGTAAAGGTCTCCAACATTTTTGGCCTCTAGCATTTTGAGGGTTCTGAATGTCATGGGTATTGCTAATTACCTGGTAAAGAGAAAAAAAGAGCAAAGGTGGCGCAATGGGTAGAGTGCAGTAGTGCAGGCCACTGAAACTGACTGTAGATCTGTAGGTCAGTGGTTCAAATCTCATCACCGGCTCAAGGTTGACTCATCCTTCCAAGGTGGGTAAAATGAGGACCCAGATTGCGGGGGCAATATGCTGGCTCTGTTAAAAAGTGCTATTGCTAACATGTTGTAAGCTGCCCTAAGTCTAAGGAGAAGGGCAGCATAAAAATCAAATAAATGAATAAATGAATGGACTGGACTGTCTTCTGCTTCATACATCCCAGCGGCTGGTCAGGTCCCACAGTCGGCCTTCTCCCGGTCCCATCAGCCAGACAATGTTGTCTGACGGGACCTTCTCTATAGCAGACCCTGCCCTCTGGAATGAGCTCCCCTTGGAGATCTGTACTGCCCCCCACTCTCCCTGCCTTCCGTAAACTTTTAAAGACCCACCTCTGCAGACAGGACTGGGGCCACTGAAATTTTATTACCTTGCCCCACCCAGTGAATGAATGTGTGATGGATGATGGATGAATTTGTTGTTAACTTTTAATCATGGGGATTTTAATCTGTAAATTTTATTTATATTTCTACATATTGTGAGGTGCCAAGTCTCAGGAGAAGGGTGGCATAGAAATCAATCAATCACTCAAACAAACAAACAAACAAACAAACACACCACAGAACAAATATCCTGGAAGTCAACAGAGTTAGCCTGTAATATTGCATTTTCTGAATTGACATGCTGAGCCCAAATGGTTTGCCATTGCTGTACTAGAGGTATACTTGTCATTATTATTATTATTATTATTATTATTATTATTATTATTATTATTATTATTATTTATTAGATTTGTATGCCGCCCCTCTCCGAAGACTCGGGGCAGCTCACAACAGTAATACAAAAACAATATAACAGTGAGTCTTGCTCTTACGACTAGAAGTACCATAGTACAAAGTGGGAAAAATGATGGAACTGTTGAAACTGCAAGGATGACTAAAGTTTGATGTATTCAGGGTGCAAGGCTCATCATCATTTTATTGTAAAAAAAAAGAGGGGGAAAATTCAAAAATGCTTTATTTCCATGATCAAAAGGCTTGCAAAGTAAAATTCTTATGGCACAGAATGCTCAAAGCTTTGACGCACAAGAGCACAAAAACAGCACTTTGAATGTTTCATCACAATCACTGCAGCTGATGGAGAGCGATCATGCTAAGAACAGCCATGGATATACAAAAAAGGCACAGTGGGGGGAAAAATCATGTTCTCAACAGCTGTTCCACATTTTTGCCACTCCATTTTTCTCACCACCTGCTTATCTTATAGATCGATGTTCCCCCTAACTGGATGCTCTCCAGCTGGCTGGGAATACTGGAATTTGTAGCCTGAATGTAAACGGAGGTCAGCAGAATGTAGAATACTGTCCTAGAAACAAGACAAGTTCACACCTGTTTTTCTGACTTCTAGGTGCCAAAGAGAAGGTGGAACTGATGAGAGACATAAGATTAGAGAACTACGTGGTGGTGGTGGGGATGAGATTTGATATTAGTTAAGATATTTTTAATTTGATCTGACAACAATCTACTTGGTGCTTTGGAACTTTCAGTGAAAGAACAGGAAACGCAGTTCTCCTTTAGAAAAGAAAGAACTGTTTGCAGCATCTAAGACTTTGGCATCACTTAAAACCCAAAGCTGCCTGTGGGCTTATTTCCCATTTCTTTTTGCCACCAGAACGCACTTTCTATTTCCAATTGTACAGTATTAATTCAGTTGATTTGATGTCATACTTTTACTATGTACTTTGTTTTCCCTACTCAGTACTTTATGCTAGAAATAAATATCTTAAATATAAATGGACGAATACGCCTGGTCTTTCTATAGTGTCTCTATTTTTTCTCTCAAATTCATTCTGTCCTGTTTCCATCTCATTAGCAAACATTCTCCTATACAGTCTGCATGGAAACTTCCATATGCACCCTACTTCAAATAGAATAGAATAGAATAGAACAGAATAGAATAGAATAGAATAGAACAGAATTCTTTACTGCCAAGTGTGATTAGACCAGTGTTTCCCAACCTTGGCAACTTGAAGATATTTGGACTTCAACTCCCAGAATTCCCCAGCCAGCGCTGGGGAATTTTGGGAGTTGAAGTCCAAATATCTTCAGGTTGCCAAGGTTGGGAAACACTGGATTAGACACACAAGGGATTTGTCTTTGGTACATATGCTCTCAGTGATTTGAGAGCATTTTCACTGAGGCAGCCTTCATCAGCGGCATATTGGATGTGCACAATTTATTATTGTGCACAATATATATTTCTTCTAACATATACTGTACACATTAGTAAATTAAGTTCTTTAGTGTAAGTCTTTTGTATACATTCTTTGTCTGAAAAATTGTATTTAAAAAATCTGGTAAGTGAAAAAAATGATAAATTTAAAAAAAAATATAGAATACATGTACTTTACGGTATCTTATACAATCATGAACCAAATAAGTAACTTCCAAATGTCCCCTGTACGAAAAAGAAGAATATTTTTCCCTCATGTTTCAGTCTTCAAAGTCCTTTCTACATTGCATGCCCAGATCCTCCTTAGAGCTACTGATTAATTTTGCAGAGACCATAAATTCATATTTCAAACCCAAATTCACAGGGTGTCAGCCTGTGAAATAACACCCCCAGGTGAAGTATTGGAAGGAAATCCAAAAGGAACTTGCAAGATGAATGTGATGTTTGCTAACTAGAACCAGCATGCTGGTTTGTTATTTTTCACTGAGTAATCACAGCTGGCTCTATTCAGAGACTGAAAAATATAATGGTAAAAATATGCAGGTTTTGAAAACCTGCACACCAAAAATGTTCAGGTTTTGAAAGCAATGCACACACAGCAGATAGGGCCTTGTTAATTATCAGATTTCTAGAGTTAGTCTGTGTTTAAACCAGAGTTAAAACAGCTGTGATATACTGAGCTCATTTAACCTGTCTTTGAAGTATGTTATCTTTGTTATGGAACTGGCCATTTTCTACAAAGGACAAAACCCGTAGTATATAGTTGTGTAAACCCTGCCTAAAATTATTCATGTCAATGAAGCCAAACAAAACAATTTTAAAAATACCAAAATCTTGTTTGGTCAGGAATTGCACATCTTATGAGCAATTAAACATTCAGACCTGTCACAGTTTTGCCAGATCTCCTGGAAACCATTTACATATTACCAAAACCTTTACAAGCATGTTTAAAACCTTCCTCTAAGCCATTTGTGGGAGGATCCGAGGACCCTCTGTCCTAAAAAACCCCCATTGTTGATAGAGCTGGGGTCTCCAGCCTTGACAACTTTAAGCCTGGTGGACTTCAATTCAGAGAATTCCCCAGCCAGCTGAGGAATTCTGGGAACTGAAGTCCTCCAGGCTTAAAATTGCCAAGGTTGAAAATCCCTGTGTTAGAGCATAACCAGAAGAAAGCAGTTACTGAAGATGCAAATATCTTTAGTAACATCTAACAAATACCTGGGCTGTAACAAAGGTAGACCTTCTTCTCAGGAACATTCCAGCCTAATTATGAATTTCTTCTTGAATATTTGGCTAATATGAAATCTTAAAACAACATGTTGCTTGGTTCTAGTTGATTTGGTTGAGTGTTCCCAAGACTGGACAATTAGTACCTTGGATCATTTTTCACCTTTCAGAGGTCAGATTGTAGCTTGGGCATGTTGCTGGATGCATTAGAAATCCTGGATGGCCAGATGGTTGGCCTGCTTATGGGTACTTGGCATCAGTTGATATATCGTCTCCATCTCTCCTTGGAACTGATGGATGCACTTGTCATGGCCCATCCTTTAATTACTTCTACTTAGATCACTGCAAGTTTATAAGTGTACTAAATAAATAAAGTGATGTAATCACTCATTGAAGAATGTTTGGAAAATCCTATCTATCTATCTATCTATCTATCTATCTATCTATCTATCTATCTATCTATCTATCCAATGTTTATGTCGCCCTTCTCCTTAGACTCAGGGCGGCTTACAACATGTTAGGAATAGCACTTTTTTAACAGAGCCAGCATCTTGTCTCCACAATCCAGGTCCTCATTTTACCCACCTCAGAAGGATGGAAGGCTGAGTCAACTTCGAGCCGGTGATGAGATTTGAACTGCTGACCTACAGATCTACAGTCAGCTTTAGTGACCTGCAGTACTGCACTCTACCTGCTGCGCCACCTCGGCTCTTAGATGCAATTAGTGCATCTACTACAAAACCAGGTATTTTGATACACTTTTTACCAGAGAGAGATAAGAGAGAAGTGATGTGTTTTAGAATAGGCGTTGATTGCTTACCTGAACGCCTCTTCTCGTACGGTGAGTGGGTACAGCAGTCACGTGGGTTGCTCCTGTCCAATCCGTTGGAACTGAGCCTAGTATTAAAAAAGACTGCTGGATCCGCCCTTTCCCCAGAATTCGCGAATCCGTAGACTAGGCTCAGTAGTGAAGCTCTTTAATGTTCAACTCTCATGTGTTATAAGAAAATAGAATAGAAGGTAAAGAAGACCACACAAAGGGAGGGAAGTGACTGCTGTACCCACTCACCGTACGAGAAGAGGCGTTCAGGTAAGCAATCAACGCCTATTCTCCATACTGAAGGAGTGGGTCCAGCAGTCACGTGGGACATACCCAAGAGATAGGTCCCTAGGGTGGGAGTACATTGCTATCGTGAGAGATAACGGATTGGAGTACTCTTCTGCCGAAGGCAGCGTCCGCTGATGCGTACGAATCGATTTTGTAGTGCTTTATGAAGGAATTTGGCGAGGCCCAAGTGGCTGCTTTGCAGACTTCTTCCAACGGAGCCTGAGTCGCCCAAGCGGCAGATGTGGCAGCACTTCTGGTGGAATGCGCTGTAATATTCCTTGGAATGGATAGGGAAGCTGTCTCGTAGGCCTTAGAGATGGTCCCTCTGATCCAACGACCTATTACTGTAGAAGACACTCTGGATCCCAAGGATCTGGGATGGTAGGCTATGAAGAGTGCTTCAGACCTCCGGATGGATCTCGTGCGTTGGATATAAACCTTTAGCGCTCTAGTGAGATCCAGAGTGTGCCATCTAGTTGCCAGGGGATGCTCTCGTTGGAGGCAGAAGGAAGGTAATATGATATCCTGAGATCTGTGGAACATGGAACTGACCTTTGGTAGAAAGGTGGGGTCCAGTCGCAGAACCACCTTGTCCTGGTGAAACTGACAGAGGTCCTGTCTGATAGAAAGGGCTGCCAACTCAGATATGTGTCGGGCGGATGTAATCGCCACCAGGAATGCTACCTTGAAGGATAGGTACCTGAGGGACGCAGAGTTCAGGGGTTCGTAAGGTGCCTGAGTAAGAGAGTGGAGAACCCGTGGCAAGTCCCAGGTAGGATATCTGTGGATTTTAGAAGGCCTGAGGTTGGCCACTCCTCTTAGAAATTCTTGGATTTCTGGA
The DNA here is from genome assembly GCF_031021105.1 of Erythrolamprus reginae. Lineage (NCBI taxonomy): Eukaryota > Metazoa > Chordata > Lepidosauria > Squamata > Dipsadidae > Erythrolamprus > Erythrolamprus reginae. Next base: position 229,916,968 of record NC_091950.1, read on the forward strand.
AAAGAGCGGAGGGGCTGCCTGCGAGGCCCCGCCAAGACGGAAGAAATGGCGGCCAGGTGTCGGCGGATGGTGCTGGTAGAGAGGCCTTGGTGGAAACCTTTCATGAGGAAGGTGATTATCCTGTGGATGGGAAGACACAGGGGGGATAAGCCCTCCTGCGAGCACCACTGATGGAATTTGGACCAAGTATGGTCGTAGATCCAGTTGGTAGACCCTCTTCTAGACTTCAGGATGATTTCCACTGTGTCCGGGTCATACCCTCGCAGGTCTAAGTCCCTCCGGATAATAGCCAGGCGGTGAGGTGGAACCACTCTGGATCCGGATGGAAGGAGGCCCCCTGTCGCAACATATCCTCCGAAACGGGGAGTCGCCAGGGGTCCTGGACGGACAGTTGTTGGAGGTCCGCGAACCAGGGCCTGCGAGGCCAGTGAGGGGCAATCAGAATTACTCGGGCCTTCTCCAGGAGGATTTTGTTGATCACGTCTGGCAGAATTGGAATTGGAGGGAAGGCATACAATAGACCTGGAGGCCAAGGACTCCTGAGAGCATTGATTGCCTCTGCTCCCGGAGACGGGAACCTGGAGATGAAGCGAGGGAGCTGGGCATTGGCCTTGGTCGCAAATAGATCCAACACTGGATGGCCGAACCTGAGGCAGATTTGGTGGAACAGTGACTGATGGAGGTTCCACTCGCCTGGATCTATGGTCGCTCGCGAGAGCCAGTCCGCTTGGACGTTGAGGCTCCCCGAGATGTGGTCGGCTAGAAGCGACTGGAGATTCTTCTCTGCCCAAAGGCCTAACTTCAGGGCCTCCCTCATGAGAGCCTTGGATCTTGTGCCTCCCTGTCTGCAAATATGGCTTTTGGTGGCTATATTGTCGGTGAGAATCAACACATGCTGGTTGGAGATGTGAGATTGGAATTGTTTTAGAGCTAGAGACACGGCTCTTAATTCTAGCCAATTGATGGGCCTGGAAGCCTCCTCCGGTGACCATGTGCCCTGAGCTAAAAGACCTTGGGCGTGGGCTCCCCAGCCCGAGAGGCTGGCATCTGTGGTGACTACAAACTGGTCGGGGCACCGGAAGGGAGATCCCTTGTCTAGGGCTGGAGAAGTCCACCACTTGAGGGATCTGCGAACCGTCGGTGGGATGGTGATGCGACGATTCGAGTTGCTGTGGCCCGATCTCTGGAATGGTAATAGAAGCCACTGTAGTTCCCTGGCGCGAAGACGGGCCCAGGGGACAATACCAATACATGACACCATTTTACCCAAAAGGGAAGATAGGGTGGCAATGGAGGCAGATTGCTGGGGCAGGATGCGAGCAATGAGATCCAAAATGCTGCGTTTTCTCTCAGTGGAGAGGAAAACCTGGGATATCTCAGAATTAATGATAGTTCCCAGATGCAGAATGGAAGTGGATGGATCAAGGTGGCTCTTTTTAAGATTTATGGAGAAACCATGATTCTGTAGAACCGACATGGTAAAAGAGAGGTCTGCAGCCACACCAGTTCTGGAATTTCCATGAATTAAAATGTCATCTAAATAACATAAAATATGAATGGGAGAGGCCCGGATATGAGCCGCCAAGGATCCCAAGAGTTTAGTGAAAACTCTGGGAGCTGAGGAGAGCCCAAATGGCATAGCCCTATACTGAAAGTGCCTGCCTTGAAAGGCAAAGCGCAGAAATTTCCTATGGACCTTGGCAATGGGGATATGGAGGTAGGCCTCCGTGAGATCCAGGGACACCATAAAGTCTCCCCGATGTAGAGCTGTTAAAATGGAAGATAAGGAATGCATTTTGAATTTCCTATATTTTATGAACCGGTTCTTACTGTTTTTAGGAGAGAGATCGAAGGGAAGGTGTTTTATCGAGAGGAACGAGCATTCACACACATCCGAGGATGCGAACTGAGCGAATTCTGGGGAAAGGGCAGATCCAGCAGTCTTTTTTAATACTAGGCTCAGTTCCAACGGATTGGACAGGAGCAACCCACGTGACTGCTGGACCCACTCCTTCAGTACGGAGAAACTGTTTTTAATTCCCAGCTAGGGGATAAAAAGCAAGCTCATGAGCTCAAAGCCAGCAAATGAATGTGCTGAAGCTGACCAGACTAAGGACTAGCCAGATGAATACCTGGTAGGCAGATTATTTTTTCCCTATTTTCCTCCCCCAAAACTAAGGTGCTTCTTACACTCCAGTGCATCTTGTACTCTGAAAAATACAGTATAACATCCTATTCGAATGACTGACTTTTTTTCCATAGGAATCTCCTAATAGTTTATTATCTCTTTCAGAAGTCCTGTATTGTGCTCCATTAAAAAAACAGGCCAGGCAGGTTGCTTTTGCTAGTAATGTGGTCTCTGAATTTGTTTTAATTTCTTTCTCATGCATCTCCTGGAGTGCATAGCTTGGACCACAAGAGGAATTAGAAATATCTTAACACAAGTAAGATCATATTGTTGGGTGTGGGGTTTTTTTCAAAAGTGGGAACCAGTGGAAAAATTAGAGCAGAGGACATAATCTTCAAGAGAGCTATAAAATAAGGAATATGGGGAGAATCATAAATTCCTCGGAGAGGGGCGGCATAAAAGTCCAATTAATAAATAAATAAATAAATAAAATTAAAGAATAGAAAACAAGGATATAGAAAAATTAAACTTAGTCTGAATGGATGCTATCATTTTTCCTTGTCCATCTTAAACTTGCTCTGTGGCACAAGTATATACTGCATTTAAGAATAATTTCTGTATTCTGAACACAGCCAATATGATAGGGCAAGCATGAATCAAATTAAAATCAAATAACAGAAACAAAATCAATTTAAAAGTTCTACTGGCAAAAGTCAGTCCTGAAGAATGCCAGGATCGTAATGCAGCCTCCAAAACCAAACATAAAACCATTTTTTTTGGTTGTTGAATACAGGTAGTGATGTTTATTGAATACAGGTAGTGATGTTAACTTAAGCAGAATTATAAAAGAGTTAAATAGTAAAAGGATAATGAGAATTGAACAATTATATGAGAAGGACGGGAGAGTTAGCAGAACTCGGCTGGAATGGTGGCTGGGTCAACAGAAATGGCTGCAGATTAATGCAATAAGTAAATATTTAAATAAAAGTGAGAATAAAGAAACTTTCTTGAGAGAAGAAAATTGCTTAGAGAAAATATTAAAAGAAAAGATCAATGATACAAAAGCACTAGCTAGTAATATACATAGAATGTTATCGCAAGCAGAAGAGGAAGTAATAAAAGGTTTGACAAGATTCTGGCAAAATGATTTACAAATAGATGAAAGTGAAATGAAAGAAATAGTAGAAAATATACATAAGATTAAGAACACAAGAGTTAAAGAGATGAGAAGAAAAATTTTACATAAATGGTACACCAGCACAACTTGCACACTTCCAGGGGAAAGAGAAAGGTAAATGTTGGCATGGTTGCCAAAAGAAAGGAATTTTCATGCATATGTTCTGGGAATGTGTAGAAATTCAGAAATTTTGGAAGGAAGTGCAGAATGAAATAAATAAAATGTTAAATATTAATTGGATAATTACAAAAGAAAAAGCAATATTAATTAAATAAAAAGAACGAAGAGATTTTAAAGAAATAAAAACTGCAGCACTGGAAAGTGCTCAAGCGGCAGTGGTATTGGGTTAGAAAGAGTCTATAAAATGGACACTACAGAACTGGTACTGGTACATGGTGGATCACATTCATTTTGAAATCATGGAAATAAGATTAAATAACTTTGATGAAAATAAATTGGAGAAGCTGATGGCACGATGGAATAAGGTGAAAGGTTATATGCTGAGTAGAATCTGTGACGTAAAGGTGAAAAATAAACTCCAATCACTGTTCCAATAATAATAAATGCAAAGTAGAGCCAAGGAAATATATATATATATAAACTAGTAAATATTTGAATCCCACGCAATTGGTGGTGGTGGTGATGGTTATTATCAGTCGGGTGATGGGCACACGCACTGTGCACCAAACATAAAACCTTATGCAGCTCATCACAGGTTAATGTTCCCAGGATGCAGCCATTCATGTTGCCCTACCCCAAAGATCAGTTGGCAATTTTAGATCTCATTAGTTTTCTCTCCAATAACATTAACATTTTTTATTTGCAAACATTTTCCTCTCTGGGAGACCATCCAATCATTCCCTTACATACAGTCTGAAAATCATATTTTAACTGGATTGCCATGAGAATAACTGCCTGTTCAAGGATCACAGTTAAACAGGTACCAGGAAAAAAGCTAAATGTTTAAATAGGCCCTTGATAGACTGTTAAGTCATATCAGCAATTCATTACAGTATGCTGTCCTGGAAGAAAAATTCTTTGTTAATTTGCTGAAGGAAAGTTCATGAAAAAGAAAAATCCACCCCATACTTAATGACCGCAATCCCACCCAGAATGAAAAAGACCAGGAATTTGGCACAAGTCCTTTCTCAGGCTCACTTTACTGTACAAACAATGATTAAATGACCAATCCTGCACAACAGATAAGTCCACCTCAGAAAAATGCAATGGAATGTGATAATATCCATGTTGTATCTAGATGCTTTGTCTGTTTCCTCCCTCCCTCCATCCCATTCAATTTCTCTTAAAGGAACGGCCAGTGTAATAGATTGCACACTGCAAAACAAATCACCCAGAAACCAGGAAGTTAGTGTGGAAACACCCCACATCATTTATCATCTCTCCACTATAATTTAAGCATCCCTCAGTTCCCCCTTAGATATTATTCAGTTACACACTTAACACAATGAAAATAAACGGGCAAATAAAATAGGAAAGTTATAGCTCACATAAAATCAGCAAGCATTTCCCCATGACATTTTCTTTTAAAAAGGACACCAACCGTAGTACTATACTTCCTGAAGAAAATGGATAATAAATGGCTAATGTGTAAGCAGCACTGGAGTCCTGTTTATTTAAACTCTTAGGAGGAGGAACAAATGTAGTAAGGTTAATAGTCCAACTTTAGTGTAAATTGTGTACAGGTTATGGCAATACTGAAGGGTGTGGTGGAAGGATAAATGGAGGGGAAAAAAAGAACTTAGCTTTGAAGTGCTCTTAAGAATGAGAATGCAATTAAATACTGCTCTGTGCCAGGTACAAGCTGTCAGATTATCCCATGGCAGCTATTATAAAATTGGGCTCCTCACTTAGCTCTGTAACATGGCCACCTGCCTGCCAGTATACATTACAGTTTCTTATACAGGGTTTGTAAAAGGAAATGCAGTGGAGGAAGCTTTCCTTCCATCTCAGATTTCCAGATGCTAGTTTTTGTATTGTTTATGCCACACTAATAAATATGTCACGTAAAAAAAGAACAATTTCAAGTTTAGGAAAGCCCTCGTTGACATTTTAAGCATTTCTCCATCTGGAAATTATTCTGATATTAGTAAAGGTTTGGCTCAAAAGTGTTACACCGATCAAAGATATGTCAATGGCAAGGTCTATAAAACAAAGAGCAACAGATATGGAATTGTCTAGGACAGGGGTAGGCAAAGTTGGTTCTTTTATGACATGTGGACCTCAACTCCCAGAATTCCTGAGCTAGCATGATTGGCTCAGGAATTCTAGGAGTTGAAGTCCACAAGTCAGAAAAGAACCAAGTTTGCCTACCCCTGTTCTAGAAGGTCCTAGATCTCACCCCACAAGATTATCATGTGTCCAAAAAAGGTCATAGAGTCTGGACAATTTTTTGTAATTATACAATGTATTTTTTTACCCTAGTCATCTTCAATGGTCAAAGGCTGCAAGAGGTATGGCAGTGATTTCATTCATTTCATAAAAAGTAGGGGGAGACTTGAGTTCTGAAATTCTGGGTTTTTTCCCATTGTGAGACAGTTGGGGATGTCAGTCTAAGTTAGGTATATAATATTTACTGTAACTAATTGTCTTTAGTTTTCCACTGATAACTCCTGGAAAATTTTGTCTATTTTATTCTGTCTTTTCCATCAATGGAATTTAAAAACCTGCAAAACAGGAGGTGGGAGAGCTATACATGGAACAAGAGTTATACACTCTTTTCCCTACACAGATATCCATCTTGTGGTTCTGCATAATATTCTATGTTAAGTTGAAGCAAAACATCATAATCCAAAACTTACTGGGATTCGTATATAGTCCTATCGTGAAGACAAATCCAAGACTTCAATTCTAAGAGGTTAGCAGGCTGAAAGCCATCTGAATCTCAAAAGAGAAGCTCTTCAAAAGATTAAGGTAGTTTGGTGACAAAGAAGGAACATCTTCAGGATCCCACTAAATGACATTGTCTCACAGAATGAAATGGGTCATGCCCCTCCCACTGGATCTGATGGGACAGGCAGAAACAATTAGATCAGTGGTTCTCAACCTGGGGGTCAAGACCCCTTTGGGGGTCAGATGACCGTTTCAAAGGAGTCACCTAAGAAGACCATGGGAAAAGACAAATTTCCCATGGTGTTAGGAACTAAAGTGTCTATTTTGGTGCTTTGGAACATATTTTTACAATCTGACCAATGAGGCATTTACAGTGGGGGTGTCCCTCTGATCTTCCTGCCAATCAATTTAAAGCTCTATTGGGAGAATTGGCGCTAGACTTATGGTTGGGGGTCACCACAACATAAGGAACTGCCTTAAGGGGTCACGGCATTAGAAAGATTAAGAACCACTGAATTAGAGACAGAAGTCCTATAAATGAGATGACCTTGTGCTGTGCAGGGATTTATAGACGACAAGTAATTCAATTCAATTCAATTCAATTTATTAGATTTGTATGCCGCCCCTCTCCGAAGACTCGGGGCGGCTCACAACAGTAATAAAAACAGTATAACAATGGAACAAATCTAATAATAAAATTATACTGTATTTAAAAAAACCCAACAATTTAAAAACCATACAGCACATACATACCAAACATAAAATATAAGAAAGTCTGGGGGAGATGTCTTAATTCCCCCATGCTTGGCGATATAGGTGGGTCTTGAGTAACTTACGAAAGACAAGGAGGGTGGGGGCTGTTCTAATCTCCAGGGGGAGTTGATTCCAGAGGGCCGGGGTCGCCACAGGGAAAGCTCTTCCCCTGGGGCCCACCAAACGACATTGTTTGGTCGACGGGACCCGGAGAAGGCCAACTCTGTGGGACCTTATCGACCACTGGGATTCGTGCAGTAGAAGGCAGTTCCGGAGGTAATATTTTAAATTGCACCCAGAATCTAGTGAAAGCCAGCGCAGCTTGTAATACAATCTGTAATGACATTATATGGTGCACCTTAAACCTGCTTGCACCACTGAATTCTAGACCAACTGCTTCTTCTGAATACTCAAAGGCAGCCCCATGTAGAACACATTACTGTATAATAGTCCAGCCAGGAAGTGACTAAGTAGGACTGACCACAAGCAGAACCTCCCAATCCAGAACTGGGCATAATTAGCATATAAGGTAGATTTATACATAGCCATAGCTGCCACCTGCTCCTTAATAAAAAGCAATATTATTACCAGGTTTATGGGGGGAATACAATTATCCCAGTCAGAAAATTAGTAGGAGGCCTAAAACTCAGAACCACTCCGTTTTGCAAGGGTTCAGTTCGTCATCCAGATTTCCAAAACCCACAGGCCCTGGAAAAGAACTGGGAAGGTACTGAATTGCTGAGGGCAGTGGTATATAGCTGAATATCATTACCATACTGGTGATACCTAACCCAGAGTTTCCCAACCTTTCCGGCCTTGTTGAACAGCGTGGGGACATGGGGTTGGTTCTACATGAGCAGTGGGCAAGCACATGTGCATTTCCATTTGCACAAGCATGCATACCACCCATGCAAACGGGACACATGTGTTTGCCCAAGTGGGGATGCATGTGCTCACATTTGCCTGCCACCTCCATGGACTGATTCCAAACGGCTCCAGGTCCAGTAGTAGTCCGTATTCCGGTGGTTGGGGACCTCTGACCTAACCACGTCAATGAATAACCCAACACAATTATTAATTGGTAAGATACGAACACTGTCAAATTTATGCCATGCAGGCTTGTTCTTAGCTTAAGTGGTTCCACAATAGTTTCATTGGGCACAAAAGTTTTATCTGAATATAAGCTCAGAAAATTTCTGCATGTACATCAGGTTTACGTAACATGGTTTGACTCCATTAACCCCAACTGAAAATTTCAGCAATGTACTGCAGCCCATTAGTTGTCTGCCAATCTCCCTGGCTATTGCAACTTTACTGAGGTAAACCAAGGTGGTTTATTTACTCTGGAAATTGCCTGAAACAGCCAATTTTGTGATTGTGATCATCACAAATGGTATGAATCTGATAAAAAAATCTGAGTGTGCTGTCATACAAGGCACTTGGATGAACTAATTAGATGAACCTTTAGTTCAAGTGCAATATTATCAATTCAGATATTTGGCTTCATAAGTTAAGATCTTGTTTTATCACATATCATTCATTTCTGAACTGTTCTCCACCTTGATCCCTACCCATGCATTAAGATCTAGATGGAAATGGTTTGGTTTCTGGTGTTGAGGAAGAAATGAAATATTTTCTTCAACAAATGAATTTTCCAAGGTGCTTTAAAATCCTTTAAAACCCTTGTGAAAGTTCACAACCAAACAAAACAGTGAAGTTTCTGGCTCAAATCTGAATTAGTTAAACTTTCAAAATATATATACAACACAAACTGTGAGAAATTTTCAATCCAATGAACCGTAATAAATGATAGCTATCAGGAACACCATGTGCTAAATGGCAAGCCAAGCTAAAACAGTTCAGAATTGCTGGGACAATTGCTAGGACAGAGAGAAACCATACAAACTTCAGCAAGAGTGATTGAATATATTGAAGAGCAGGGAACAGAAGCAGGAACAAATCCCCCCCTCAGAGAAAAATAACAATAATAATGAAAGCAGTATGAGTTTGACAATCTCTGCAATGAGAATCCAGTATATTCTAGTTCATTTATAAAAAGGCAGCTGTCTATTCTACTCTAAGCTGTTTCAGAGAGGCACAACCCTTGGGGTTTGAAGGGCGTCTTTAAACAATTTAAACAATCAACAAGGTAAGAATAATACAATACTATAAAAGGGCTGATTTTTGTGTGTGTGTGTGTGTGTGTATTTTTGTATGTATGTATGCATGTATGTATTATATATGCATGTATTTAGTGTGCTGCCCACCTCCAAGAGGAAATGACTTACAACCAAGTAACAAGTTAAAACATTAAAATAATAAAAAGTATGTTAAAATTAACTAGAAATCATCAAAGATGGGAAGGGAGCAAGATGTACACGGGGTGGAGTCTTACCTCAGCCCTTCCAGGATAGTATATCCCCACTGGAGCCCCAGGCCAGGGGGTAGGCAAAGTTGGCTCTTCTATGACTTGTAGACTTCAACTCCCAGAATTCCTGAGCCAATCATGCTAGTTCAGGAATTCTGGGAGTTGAAGTCCACATCCCATAGTAGAGTCAACTTTGTCTACCCTTGCCCCAGGCCAATTGGCACAGCCAGGTTTTCAAGCTTTCAGAAGGTCAAAAGGGTGGGTACAGGTCTCAAATTGAGGGGGGTTGGGTAGACATGATGTTCTAGAGCAGAAACCTTGGAGGGGAGGAGTCTGGCCTGGCCTGATTCATATTTCATTGGGGATAATCCCTCCCCAGAACCTGAGATTAAACAGATACAGAAAATAAAATGGAACATCACTAGATCACATTGCTGCTACAACCTGCATTACCAAGTCAAAATGCTACTCAAGGGCAACCTATAAAAGCAATTTTCAATTTTCAACAGTTTTCCTTTCTAAGGTAGCAACAGAAGCTTTTCCAACCTCTAGTCTTTTATGTATGTTGGACTATTTTCATTATGCTTCCTGCTAATATGGGAAACTGCATATGGATATGCAGATAGAGTTTCATTTTTCAAATTAATTCACAGCTCATATCACTGCTTCTTTCTACAACTCCCATGGTTCATGCTGGTATGATAAACACAGAAAAGGGGCATTGGTTTTACCTGATAAGCTCCTTTCTGTAGCCGTGGAGACAGTATCCAAGAAAGGGTTAACTCCGTCTATTGCCCAATGGGACTGAGTCTGCAAAATAGATGACATGCCTACACTTCCTGTGACAAAGGTGTTGATGCAGACTACTGTGGTGCTCCCAGAGTTCACAAAATGTTGTAGTAAGCCAGGACGAGACGTTAATCCAGGTGGGACTGGATGCTGTCTCCAATGCTACAAGAAGGAGCCTCTCAGGTAAGACCAATGCCCCTTCTCCATGTTAGGGGAGACAGCATCCAGGAATGGGACATACCAAAGAAGGCTGTCCTATCGGTAGGGTGCAGCCTGGTCCTGAACTGTCTGATCAGATCAAACACTTGAACTACAAGCCCCACTTATTATGAGTGTCGGTCTGGAACTGTTGTAGCCATAAGAGCCACCTAGTGGCTACAGAAGACCCAATAGATTTGGCCATAAAACGAACCACATTAAGCATGGCATCGGCTGAAAATTCTAAGGCCACCATAACATTCAAATCTTGGTGTGGCCTTGTGTCATCTACTGGTGATCTATCCTACAACTGCCTGAGCGAAAGCAGGGAAGCTCTATTTAAAAAGGCAGCAGCCGTAGAAACCTTTAAAGGCCAGGTATCAGCCTGATGAACTTTATTCAATAATTGCTCTGCCCTCTCGTTCTCAGATTTTAAAACTTCTTCAGGGAGCCCATGACCACGGAGTGAGAGGCCTGGGCCACTCGTGGACCGTCCACCTTGGCAATCTGAAGCACGCTATAGAGTGTAGGTTCCACATTATAAAGGCATTTGTCTAACTTACTGGGATTGAGGCCTGAACCTGGCGATGCCCACAGTTTCTGGACAATGTCAAGGAAGAGCTTGAGTGCTGAATTTACTTCATCTCCACCCTGGGCTCTGCAAAGAGAGGATCTGTAGGATCAGCTTACCCCGATACAGGATCCTGGGGCATTGGATTTGATCTCAAGTGGGTGGTGTTTTTTGCCTTGAACAATAAGGATTTGAAGAGCTGAGAACGAAACAAACCAACAAAGGAAGATAGTTCGGGTTTAAGGCCCTAATCCTCAGATATATCAAAGTCTCTGATTTCTCCCTCTTCTCCTACCTGAAGAGGTTTGGGACAGGGCTTGACCTCGAGTTTCACATTCCTCCTCCAATAGTGGAATGGCCTGGTGGTGTCTCTGGCTTCTGGAAGAACTAAGTCTTTCATTCAGAAAAATCAAGAAACTGGTTCTAGCATAATAGCATTATTCATGGGTATAAACCCAATCAAAAATAAGAGCTGCCACTATTATGGACAAGAGCACACATTAATGTACCCAAAATACCACCACCAGATTTTTAGACTGAATTATAATTGCCATTTTTCCTCCATCACTACCATTCAACTGCAATTCAGGTTTGAAGCTGATTTGTAACAGTTAACATAAACTTGGCTAAAAGATTGGTGGGGGAGAGAAGAAATAGAACAAGTAAGAAAGTTGAACTGAGATTTTTTTTAAAAAATCGATTATTAAGTCTTTCATTTAGAAAGAAATTGATAACACATCATGCCTCTGGTTTTACCTGTAAGGCCTAAGAGAGTGCCTAGATAAGTGCATCTTTCCTACATACTGAAGCCGTTCCCTAAAGTGCAAAGATGCACCAGTTTCTTTCACATTCTGGAAACACAGACAGACACAGAGAAATAATAATAATGTAAGTTCCAAAACCATAGAAGCCCTTACAATTCAGCTAGACGATCATTTTGCCAGATTTTACCAATTCATTCGGCTGGGATTCCAACCCTGCACTCTCAATTATTGCAGATATTGCAGATAACAGTCTGCTCTAGCTAAATTTTGATTCTAAGGTTTGTGGAAATCTTAAATTATGGTTGAAATGAATTGTTATTCCAAAGCCCGAACACAGACCCCCTCAATCAGCATTTTATATTTATTTATTTATTTATTTATTTGGTTGGTTGATTGGTTGGTTGGTTGGTTAGTTAGTTAGTTAGTCAAGTACAAAAATGTATGATTTTCTTTTATGTACACTGAGAGCATATGGGGCGAACATAAGTGCACCAGGGTGCCTAACGTCCCCTGTCCTATAGTCTCTCCTATATCTCCTATATCTTCTCTTCTATACTCTTCTATACTCGGCTATTCTCTCTAGTTATATATTACTGCTATATTTCTCTTCTATACTCTCTTTGATACATTCTACTCGTATATATCCTCTATAACCTTCATTGTGTATTATTGTGTATTGGACAAAAATAAATAAATAAATAAAACATGCACCAAAGACAAATTCCTTGTGTATCCAATCACACTTGGCCAATAAAGAATTGTATTCTATTCTAGTATACAAAGATATAACCATGTTTATCTACTACAGGATACTAGTTAAGAGAGAAACATTAGGACAGGGGACGGTGGTGCATTTGATTCCCAGTATCAAATGAACTGCGTCCCTAATTCTGCACTTCCTCCTGCATGATAAAATGTTAGAGAAGACCCCTTTGCTTTAAAAACAAATTAAAAAGTCCCCAAAAGGTTGAACCGCCTTTTTCAACCGTGAAAGCAAATGCAGCCAACATCGAGCAAAATCTAAACATGGAGGAGCTTCATCCCCCATCCAGGGAGGTCTCTTGCAAACGCAGAAACTCCAAAACCGATATAGCCCGACACGTTATTTTCTCCCCTTTTTCCCTTCCACTTCTCCACTTCTTCCCACCACCTTCAGATATGGGGGAAAGAATTCAAATCCCTTCATGAAAGACTAAGGGAGGAGTCCCCACCCTCAATTTCCCCCACACCGGAGTGGGAAAGGGGTCCCGCCTGCTCTTAAACTCCTCATTTTACCCTCCAGCTTCTTATTATCGCACGGCCATTCTCCCAAATAGACCCGGGAAGAGAGGATGAGGGGGGAGCAGGTCTCCAAGGCGCCTTCTTCCGAAATGCGTCCCTTAAATGATGGCCGGGAAGCCCCTCGCGGGCATCAGGCGTGGAGAAAACGCAGCCCCGGCCCGCCGGAACGGCAGCTGGGTCCAGTCGACTACCACACCTTTTCTGAAAGGGGCCTTGCGCGGGTGCCTTACCTCAAGAGGCGGCGAACCGAGCGGCGAGCTCTCGCGGGGGCCTCCTCCGCAGCGGTCCCTTTCGCCGACGTCTCCTCTTGCCCCCTTCCCTCGGCTCGGCCCCAACTCGGCGGGGAGGAGCCTCCGCCGAGGCCTCTCGCCAATCTAGGCCCGAGGCGGAGCCGCGGTGCCGAGCCCGGAACCACCCGAGAGAACCTCTCGATTGGCGCCGGGCCAGGCGTGGAGGCCCTTCTTGACCCTGGCAGCTTCCTCCGCCGTACCAGGAACCGGCGGACCGGCTGCCCACTTCTGAGTGAATTTCAGGCCGGGAGCCAAGTTGAAGCCGTCGTATATACGCCGCTCCCCCACGGCCACCTCTAGTGGCAGCAGAGGCAGCACAAAAGCCATGTTCTTTTAGGATATGAATACTGTACATCTATCTATCTATCTATCTATCTATCTATCTATCTATCTATCTATCTATCTATCTATCTATCTATCTATCTATCTACCTACCTACCTACCTACCTACCTACCTATATATCTAATATATCTATCCAACCAGCCAACTTTTTCTCCTATCCAACCATCTTTTATCTATCTATCTATCTACCTACCTACCTATCTATCCCAGTGTTTCCCAACCTTGGCAACTTGAAGATATTTGGACTTCAACTCCCAGAATTCTGGGAGTTGAAGTCCAGATATCTTCAAGTTGCCAATGTTGGGAAACACTTATCTATCTATCCATCCATCTGTTTGTCAGGTACATATTGATAGTATACAAACAATGTCTATATATATTATATTAGTAAGAGATTAGGACAGTGGACCGAAGGCAACATTTTAAAGATGTTAGATCTTCAGATGTTTGTCTGAATTGATGTAGGGTTTTCTGCCTAAGCAGGTGGTTGGAGTAGAAGACCTCCAAGGTCCCTTTCAACTCTGTTGTTCTATTCCATTCTAAAATGCCAGTGGTAGAGCAGGCTAGAGCAGTGGTTAAGCAAAGTGCTAGAGCTTTGCTTAAAAGCCAGGTGTTGACCTTTTTGCTACCAGTTTGGCTTAGTTTAGACGCAAAATTAGATCTGGGTTTACAGTGTTCCCTCGCTTTTCGCGGGGGATTGCGTTCCGAGACCACCCGCGAAAATCGAATTTCCGCGAAGTAGAGATGCGGAAGTAAATACACTATTTTTGGCCATGAACAGTATCACAAGCCTTCCCTTAACACTTTAAACCCCTAAATTGCAATTTTCCATTCCCTTAGCAACCATTCAGATTATTACTCACCATGTTTATTTATTAAAGTTTATTAAAAAAAATATTTATTAAAGGCAGACGAAAGTTTGGCGATGACATATGACATCATCAGGCGGGAAAAACCGTGGTATAGGTAAAAAACCCGTGAAATATTTTTTAAATAATATTTTTGAAAAACCGTGGTATAGAGTTTTCCCGAAGTTCGAACCCGCGAAAATCGAGGAAACACTGTACATCTTTTTAAATTCAGATACCTGTTATGGTTTTTTTTTTAATTTAATACAATAAGTTAATTTTGGGAGAACCTAATACTGTACTTTTTTTAAAAAAAAAATGGGCACCTATACTTTTTGCAATCATCTGTCTTGAATCTATTCTTAATGTATACACCTCTCCTAAAAAAACCAAACACCAAAATGAACACAAATAATACAATTAAACTTAGGAAAAGGTGGATTTTTAAAATGTACAACTAAACCTATTAAAGCTGGGTTGCTTGTTTCCTGATTGCTTATTTGTACCCTATGACAATCATTAACTGTTGGATTTTATGATTCTTGACAAATGTACCTTTTATGTACACTGAACGCATATGCACCAATGACAAATTCCTCGTGTGCCCAATCACACTTGGCCAATAAAGAATTCTATTCTATTCTATTTTTAGAAGTGTAATACCATCTTTAATGGCAGAGTGATAAAATCTCTTTTTAAAACATAAGCTTAAATCTAGCATGTTAGCAGCCACCTTCGCATTGCCAGGGATTCGCATACCATTATTAAAAATTAAAAATAGCATGTTGTATATTTTTTCTTCTATCAGTAGGCCTATTTCTCTTTTATTATCTTGCCAGAGATAAATGAAAATATTTCTGTGAGGCCAGGAGATTTAATCACAGCACTGCTCAAGGTTTTTAACTGCTGAATAATACCCCTTTATCACTATGGTGTTTGTTTTAATGAAAAAAATGATTGGCTGCAGATGCTTCCCCAATTTTTCAAGGTGGCAGATTTGCCAATTAAGGGATATGAAGAGAACAGAAAACCCTCTCACTGAACAATTTAGAAAACTAAAAGAATAGCATTTGAGAAGACAGAAGATATAGTGGCTGGATTGACATATCATGGTTAATACATGGTTTGTAAAGCTACTTAATTGGATTTCCTGCTTTCAGGCTTTAGATAAACTAGGCAAACCAGATTACAGTTTAATGTAGAATTTCATGTTCCCAGTCATACCTTTTATTTGTTTGTTTGTTTTGTTAAGTGCTATTGGTGGTATACAAAGGTATAACAATGTTTATATACATGATACTAGTAAGAGAGTAACATTAGCATGCTGGTGCACTTATGCATGCCCCTTATTGACCTCTTAGGAATCGAGAGAGGATAGTTTAAGGGAAAAGTTTTGGAGGGGTTAGGTGATGAGTCAGGTAGGGAGTTCCAGGCATCCACTAATCAGTTACTAAAATTGTATTACCTGCAGTTGAGTTTAGAGTGGTTTACTTTAAGTTTGTATCTGTTGTGTGCTCATATGTTGTTGTGGTTGAAGCTGAACTAGTCATTGACAGGAAAGACGTAGCAGATTATTTTATGGGCTATGTTATGTCGTGTTTAAGGCAATGTAGTTCTAAGCTTTCTAAACCTAGGATTGTAAGTCTAGTTGTGTAGGGTATACTGTTGCTAATGGAGAAATGGAGGGCTCTTCTAGTAAAGTATCTCTGGACATTTTCTAGAGTGTTTATGTCCGAAATGTGGTGTGGGTTCCAGACAGATGAGCTGTATTCAGGGATTGGTCTGGCAAAAGTTTTATATGCTTTGGTTAATAGTGTGAGATTATAGGAGCAGAAGCTATGTAGGATTAGATTAACAACTCTTGAAGACTTTTTGGCGATGTTGTTGCAGTGGGCTTTGGCACTTAGGTCATTTGATATGTGTATTCCAAGGTCTTTTATGGAGTGAGGGTTTTCTGTAAGTTCTTGTTTGTTAGCTATTTTTCAATTACTGTATCATATTCCTTCTGGTCAGTTCCATCTACATGTATGTGTTGTAAGGACATCACCCTACAGCTGAAGGAGAGGGTAGGGAGTTGCAGGAAGCTGCTTTGTATTTAAAACATGTTTCTCCTTGTCTCATCCAATGGAGGCTTTCCTCCTCCTCCTCCTCCTCCTCCTCCTCCTCCTCTAGTGCGCACCTTCCCACCCTGCCACAGCCAGCCAGGGGGTCGTGAGAAGAGGGGGAGAGGAGGAGGGAAGTCTCCTTTGGATGAGGAATGCATAGAGGGTAAAATAACCCAAATGGCGG